>NW_027361676.1:78470000-79070000 GCF_039654945.1 Dendrobates tinctorius
ACAGGCACTCTGAGTAGGACAAGAAAGTACTCATTCTCTCATCCACGTACACTGACTTGAACGCCTATTTTGCCAGACTGATCTCATTAGAGATGATGCCTTTCCGTTTGGTTGAAAGCGCAGTGTTCCGAGAGCTCATGGCCTATGCTGACCCACGCTATGACCTACCCAGTCGGCACTTCTTTTCCAGAAAAGCCATCCCTGCCCTCCACCTGCATGTGAAAGACCGCATTGTCCATGCACTCAAACAATCAGTGAGTGGAAAGGTGCACCTCACAACAGATGCATGGGCCAGTAGGCATGGCCAGGGCCGTTATGTGTCCATCACTGTGCATTGGGTGAATGTGGTGGATGCAGGGTCCACAGGGGACAGCGGCGGTGTGACAGTGCTGCCTAGCCCACAGTATAGGAAACAGTTGGCTGTAGGCGTTCGACCCTCCTCCTCCTCCTCCTCCTCCAGAAGCGAAAGCTCGCTGACAGAGCGCAGTCGAACGAGCATTCCATCCGCAGCTGCCAGTGTTGCACATGAGGTGTCCCACTGTCGAACAGCTAGTGGTAAGTGGCAGCAGGCTGTTTTAGAGATGATGTCTTTTGGCAACAACAGACACACCGCGGAAGTACTGGCCGACTACTTGCAGCTAGAAACTGAGTCATGGCTGGGCAGTCTACATCTTGAGCAAAGCAAGGTAGTCAGTGATAACGGACATAATTTTGTGGAGGCCATGGCCCTGGCAAAACTCACACACATACCTTGCCTGGCTCACACCTTGAACCTGGTGGAGCAGTGCTTCATAAATAATTTTCCGAAGTTACCAGCCCTGCTCCATAAGGTGCGAAGACTGTGCTCACACATCCATCGCTCACCCATAGACTCCAATCGTATGCAGAGGCTGCAGCGATCACTCCACCTCCCCAAGCACTGCCTAATCATAGACGTTGCAACAAGGTGGAACTCCACCATGCACATGGTTGAGAGGCTGTGCGAACAGAGGCAGGCTGTAATGCATTTGTGAGAGGATACACGGGCAGGCAGTTTGAGGGCAGACATCGAGTTGTCGAGTGTGCAGTGGACAAAGCTGAAAGACCTCTATAAAGTCCTTCCGTGTTTTGAGGAATGCACACAGCTGGTAAGCGCAGACGGCGCCATCATAAGCATGAGCATCCCACTTATGTGTCTGCTCATGCAAACTTTGACGCACATTAAGGATCAGGCATCTGCAGCGGAGGAGGAGGGAAGACTTGACGACAGTCAGGCATTGTCTGCTCAGGGAACTGTCCTGGACGAGGTGGAGGAAGAAGAGGAGAATGAGGGGGATGATTAATTTGGGGAGGAGGATGCTTCTCAGGGGGCAAGAGAAAATGTTGGCTTGCCAAGGTCAGGTACAGGGTTTGTGCGTGACTGGAGGGATGTGGATTTGGCAGAAAGTGCTCCTCCACCCACCACTGACAATGCATCATTGACACCTGGAACATTGGCCCACATGTGTGATTATCTCTTGCGGGTCCAAAAAAGGGACCCCCACATTGCCAAAATTATGAAGGATGACGACTACTGCTTGGCCAGCATCCTCGATCCATGCTATAAAGGCAAATTACAGAACATCATGCCACAGGAGAACCTAGAGCTAATATTGGCGAACAAACAAGCAACTCTGGTTAACCATTTGTTAGAGGCATTCCCAGCACACAGCAGCTGTGCAGGTTCTACCACGAACCGTACTGGGCAACATGGAAGAGGTGTTTGTGGTGCACACAGCTGAAGTGGCGTTGGAGATAGGGGTTTCATGACCATGTTGTGGACAGATTTCTCGAGTACCGCTCACACGACTGGTAATACTGAATCGATTGCAACAGATAGGAGACAGCAGTTTTCAACTATGGTTCAAAATTACCTCTCCTCCCCTATCGATGTTCTCCCTCACAGGTCATTCCCCTTTGACTATTGGGCCACTAAACTGGATGCCTTGCCTGAATTGTCACAATATGCCTTACAGGAGCTCGCTTGGCCTGCTGGTAGTGTGCTATCAGAAAGAGTCTTCAGTGCTGCCGGATCAATCCTGACAGAAAGAAGGACCCGGCTGTTGACCCAAAATGTAGGTGATCTCACCTTCATTAAAATGAACCATGCCTGGGTTTCAAAGGATTTTGTACCACCTTCCCCTGATGACACATAGGTTGCCAGCAAAATGGCTCGCTTGTCCTCCTCTTCCTCTAACTTCTCCAATTCCTCCATTTGCTGCTGTTGAATGTCCAGCCTACACCTCAACATATGCCAGTTTTTCCACCTCCCTAACTGGGCTGTACCCCCCCACAACTTTAGCCAAACTACCCCCAGTTTTCAATGTGTTACTATTATTATAATGTAAATTAAGGTTGACAAGCTTAAGAAATAAGAATTGATGTCGTTGCCTCTGAAATGGGCACTGTAGGTGTGTTTACTGTCCTCCACTCACTGCCGACTTTTTCCCCATCGACTTGCATTGGGGTCGGGTTTCGGTCGGAACTCCGACTTTTGCCGATAGTCGGCCGATTTCGTTCGACTCAACTTTTGGTAAAGTCGGGTGGTCCGAAACCCGACTCGACCCTCCCAAAGTCTCTCATCTCTACTAACCACGTTAAACTGAATGGATGATAATATAGTCAATTTTTTCGCCCCAAAAAAGAAAATGTGGTCACATGAAACAGCTATATATTTAGCAATGGACTGCAAAGCCCTAAGCCCTGCTAAGACTATGTATTCTGCCACTCTCCCAGCTCCTGCAACTGTCTCTAGGCTAAATGCTGAATGCCTCTGATGCTAACAGCAAAGCATCTGATTAGCCCTTAGAAGGACTATTAGTATGATGGTTCAGCATCAGAACCAGTATCAAGACTAGAGGACTCTGATTAGTTAAATTGTGCACACACAAGTCTACCTCCAATCAGAACTGTCCATGAGCTGTGCAATGGCGTCAGTGAGCCGAGCATGGCGAAGCCTGCCCTTTTATAATTTCTGATTAGGTAACGTGGTGAACCAATCACAGTAATGCCACTACCAAGATGGCTACAACATTACAGTGACAGTTAGGCAATCCACGCATGATTATTAGCTGTGTAACAGATGCCAAACATGCGGGCGGGGATTCAAAATTCAAATCCAAGCACCAGTCAAAGCTCATCGAGTGAAGAGCACATCTGAGCACCCAGATAGTTGAGTGACATCCGAGTATAACTGAGCATGTTCGCTCATCCCTAGTCATTAACTGACTGGTTACAATGATGGCATCCTATTCGTCATGATCCAGGACAGGGTTTTGTATTTATCCCATCCTGGTCAGACAAGGGTTAATTGTATCTGCCTCCCTCTGGGCTGAGGGTGGCAATTTAGTTGCCACATGACCGAGGTTCAGTGTTGGTGATAGTTCTGGTCCATCGGCTTGAGCAGCTGACCTAGGTTACTCTGTTGTTAATTGTGCTTCTCTGTATGCATGTCTGCTGTTGTGTATATGACCCGGCTTGTCCCCTGACCTGAGTTTCTGTCCTCCGTTTTGGTACTGTTTAGCTTGCTCCGGTTTCTGATCCCCTGGCTAGTCTCTGATTACTCTTCCATTTTTCCCCAGTACTGCGCATCCGGGGCTTGTTCCTTACCACGTGCTTGCTGTGACCTCTGGTACTTCATATTACTGCTTGTTGCTGAAAAGGCTTTTGACGTACTTGCTGCCACCTGGTGGTGGTTTTGGCTGCTGCAGAGCAGGCCTGCCCTAGGAGTGTGCAGTCCCTTCTCCTCTCTGTTGCCAACAGGTGGCGCACACACACAAACCTGCATTGCAGCTGCATGACATTATCACCGACCACACTTTAAATCTAGTGGAAGTTTATTTTTTTCCTCTGCTATGGATCCACTCTACACTTTGATGGATCAGGTGACCAGCCTGGCCCAAATGATGCAGAATCTATCTCTGGAGCAGAGGACTTTGGCTGCCTCTCACCATCAGGTGCAAAGAGAGTTTGCTGAGACGGTTAAAACTGTTCGGAGTGCTGGTGTGCCTGATGTGTCTTTGCATTCCCCTGAATCCTCTGTTAATCTCCCTGACACTTTTTCTGGGGAAAAAGAGAAGTGTCGGGATTTTAGGGAAAGTTGCAAATTGTTGTTTTCCCTGAGGCCTCGGTCCTTGGGTGATGAGAGTCAGCAGGTGGAGATAGTGATGTCATTACTTCGGTAGGATCCGCAGGCTTGGGCTTTCTCCTTTCCCCCACCGCACCTGAGAGAATGTCTATTGAAAGGTTATTCGAAGCTCTGGGTTTGATTTATGATTAACCCGATCGGATCAGAGTGGCTGAGGACACGATTATGAGTCTCTCTCAGGGAAAGCTCTCTGCCGAGCGGTACTGTTCTGAATTTAGGCGATGGTCCCCGAAGGTGTCTTGGAATGACTCAGCGCTCAGGTGTCAGTTCCACAGGGGTCTATCTGATCATCTAAAGGATGCCCTGGCTCTGCATCCACCGCCTAACTCCCTGGAGGAGGTCATGACACAGGCCGTCTGTATGGATTGGAGGCTACGGGAGAGAGGTATTACACAGCGAGAGCTGCAGTTTCTCCCTTTTAATCCTGCTGTTTTGCCACCATCTGAACCTATGGAGGTGGGAGCCATCAACCACAAGGAGGAAGAAAGGAGACGGCAGCGTGAAGGAAAGCTGTGTTTTTACTGCGGAGATCCCAGACATTGGAAAAAGGACTGCCCCTCCTGCCCACCGACTAACAAGCGGCTGAGTCTGGGTGATCATCGTGAAGGTCGTCCAGACTCTCAGGTACCCCTTTCTTCATTTTCTAAGATACTGTTAAAGGTGGAACTTGGTGTTGAGAACTGCTTTTTTCCTACTTCAGCTTTTGTGGACTGTGGGTCATCCCTGAACCTGATTGACTGTAAGCTGGTGTCCAGCTATAGATTAGGGACAGTTAGGTTGGAGACTACCATAAAAATAATGGCCATTTATTCTACACCTCTCACCAAGGATGGTCTCCATGTTATTTCTGAAGAATTCACCCTCAGGGTGGGGACCCTACACCAGGAGCGTATGTCATGTTTTGTTTTGGATAACCTCCCTGCTGGTCTGGTGTTAGTGTTTCACTGGTTGCAAGGGCATAACCCGATTATTGAATGGAGGTCCCAGGATATTGGTAAATGGGGACCTAATTGTTCTGAAAGATGTCTTGCTACTGTGTCTGTATCGTCCTTTGGTCTGGAAGGTATTCAGGAGTACCTAAAAGGCTATTAGGATTTTTTTGGGAAAAGGAGGCTGAAGTTTTACCACCACATTGCCCATTTGACCTGGTTCCAGGTGCTTAATTGCCCAAGACCCACTTGCATAACCTCTCAGGTCCCGAGTGGGCTGCTATGAAAGAATACATTTCTGAGAGTCTCCGCAAGGGGCACATTCATTCTTCCATTTCTCCTGTGGCAGCAGGGTTCTTTTTTGTTAAAAAAAAGATGGTGGTTTTCGCCCACGCCTCGATTTTCTGGAGCTGAATAAGATCATGGTGAGAAATACTTACCCCCTCCCACTTATTCCTGATTTGTATAACCAGTTGTCTGGAGCTAAGTTGTTTTCTAAATTGGATCTGCGGGTGGGGGTTGTTTGAAAACTTGGTCATGCCTTTCGGTCTGACAAATGCACCAGTAGTCTTCCAGAATGTCATCAATCATGTGCCCTCTGATTTTATTGGTTGTTTTATGGTTGTGTATTTGGATGACATATTTGCCTACTCACCCGATAACAGGCTCGCATTGGTCATCTTCAGGCAGTTCTCCAAAGGCGCCGGGAGAACTGTCTCTTTGCTAAGTTAAAGAAATGTTTATTTTTTGTTCAGGAACTGTCTTTTCTGGGGCTCATTGTGTCTGTTGAGGGGTTTTGCATGGATCCTAAGAAGGTGCAGGCCTTTATTGATTAGGTTCAACCTCGAGACTTGAAAGGTCTGCAGCGTTTCTTAGGTTTTGCAAATTATCGCAAGTTTATAAGGGGGTTCTTGCAGGTAGTTAAACCCCTCACAGATCTGACTCAAAAGGGGGCTGATATCAAGAATTGGTCAGGCGCAGCGGTGGTGGCACTTCAGTTGGCACTTCAGTCTTTAAAAAAATGTTTCATGTCTGCTCCGGTTCTGATTCAACCAGACCCGTCTGAACCATTTATTGTTGAGGTGGACACCTTGGAGGTGGCAGTGGGGGCGGTGTTGTCCCAGGGGCCCTCCCCTTTGACCAATTTGAGAGCCTGTGCCTTCTTCTCTAAGAAGTTCTCTCCTGCGGAGAGAAACTATGATGTTGGGAATCGAGAATTTCTGGCCATGAAGTTGGCCTTTGAAGAATGGAGGCATTTTTTGGAGTTGTCCATCCTATTACCGTGGTTATGGACTACAAGAACCTGACTTACATTGAGTCTGCTAAGAGGCTGACACCTTGGCAGGTGAGATTGTTGTTTATATTTTCCCGATTCCAGTTCTGCATTACCATTTGGCCGGGATCCAAAAATGTCTGGGCTAATGCCTTGTCCCGCAGTCTGGATCCGGTGTCTCCCCCGAACCGCCATCCTCCATTCTTCAACCTGGAGTATCACGGTAGAATTCAATAACTTCTGTACAAAGACCCATTCAATTACAAATCTTTTCAAAGGCACAGTGCATGGTTAGCAGCTTAATTTTACATAACTGTGGTAAAGCGACTCACTCAAAAACATGTTTTCAATGAATAATGAGTGTATCATAATATTTTTGTCAATTTAGTGCCTACACAACAAAGCAGATTTCTCTGTAAAAACAATAGTAAGCCATTTGTGTGATCTTTAGTGAAAGTTTTGGTGCCAATAATTTAAAAGCTTAGTGAAAATAATAAATTCTAATAAACTCTACTTGAATGTACTCTCAATGTATTATTTCCAAGAGTTATAGTTAATACCTATCAACAGAACTGGTTATATATTAATGGTTGTTGTAGGTAACACTGTGGGAAACCTCACTGACCTCAAGAATGGAGATCTGAAATGCCCATTGGTAATGCAGTGATGGCAGCACCAGGTCTCTTTGGGCATCCGTCCACTGTTTGGGCATACAACCGCCTGTGGTCATATGATGACTTGCAATATTGAGAAAAACCCTTAGGGTACACACACCCATCATACTGTTGTACTATCTGTACAATGCAGAATGAAGGAAAGCTTTAGGGAACTGGTTTAAATAAAAATGGTGAACATGTCATTCTATTAAATTCATACATACATTCAATTTAAAAGTGTACTTGTATTGTGGTTATACAATAATTTTTTATCTGTCAAGAATTTAATAAGACATTGGTAATATGCCAGGATTTAATAGCACATAGTTATTAACAGGGAAAATGATTTAGGTTGTGCTGCTATATATACATGTCTCTCTAGACATCTGATGATGCGCTGCACAAATGTATTGTTGACCCTCTGTATGTAATACATGTCACATGCACTGGACGTTTTATAAATTTTGTCTATTGCACATTGTGTGATTACATATAGTAGGGATGTGATATTGTGGCTAACTTTTTATAGCATTGCCTTCTTTGCACATTGAGGATTGTTGCTTTGATTGTGAATCGGTGGTTAGTGAATTGTGGATGTGTATTGTGCTGCAGTGCTTTGTGAGGACCAGTGGTGTTTTCCGAGTGTGCCCACCTTGTTTCACTTCTGTGCCTGTGGTGTTTTGTTCCATTTTTTTATTTTTCTGGAGGTTGTTTTTGATGACTGACTTGGCGTAGATTTGAATGTGTTTACTAATTGGTGTCATGAAGCTTTTTTGTTTTGGTGTTGAGTTACAGGTTGTCTGCTTTATGGTTGCGGTACACATAGGATAGCTATTTGGTGCTTGTATGTGTTTATTGGTATACTGTAATGTCTATTGTCTTTACAAGTCCCCTCTATAATGTAAAGTGCTGCGGAATATGTTGGCGCTATAGAAATAAAATTATTATTATTATAATTCAAATTTTGTATTATTGTGATTGATCTTTTACCAGAAAATTGTACCTTATGTATTTTATGTGCTCTCATAAAGATTGGATATTTACAGCTTTGTCAGTTTTCAAATTATTTCAAAGGATTAAGTAAATGTAATTGTTTCCTATTTGTGGGGAGGAGAAACAGTAACTGTGTATCAGCTATTAATTATTTAGCTCAAAAATACACAAAGTGGCTATTCTGCAGCGCTGTATCCATAATTCATTAGACATCTGTTTCTGCTGTTAGCAATTGCAGTTAAGGGGTACAAAGAATTTAGGAGTTCAAAACTGCAGGGAAATGCCATTTTACACAGTAAGACCATTTATCCTATTTATTTATGCATGTGGTGGAAGATCTATTACTGCATTTATACAGCAACAGTCTAGAGACATTGCTCAGGTCTGACTTTAGCAAAGTCATTGAAGTGAAATGTCCTTATAAAGGAACAACGCTATGTACATAATACAGATTCATAATACATCAACGTCCCACTGGTATGAAAAATGTTTAAATCTTTTGCACCTGGAAAACATTTACAGAAATAGATGAATATATGGATGAAAGTATAGATAGATAAGTAGATAGACACCTCAAAACATAATGATCGTGTATAATGGCACTTTCTATTCAGGGTGATGCTATACAGTCTGAATCAAAACTGGACAGCCGATGCTATCAAATCTGACAATATGTCAACACAAAGGATTCACACATGACTTATTCCTTCCGCAGACCTTACAAACCACCAGAGGACACTCATTACGTGTGGAAGAAAGGTGAATCCAGCAGCTGAATAGGAAAGGGTTCTTTACATTTAGAGCAGACTGTGGAATACCACAAGATGTAGTATGACAGACACTATAACGGCCTTTTAACCCCTTAGTGACAGAGCCAATTTGCAGCTTAATGACCAGGCCAATTTTTACAATTCTGACCACTGTCCCATTATGGCTACTTTCAGACTTGCATTAGGAGGTGCAGCGCAGGGCCGCCGCTAAGCTCCACCCCCGGCCGCACCTCCTAATGCGACCGGCGTACCTTATATTTAGCATTGGGTGCACTGGCCGTGCGCGGGTATGTTTTTGTCGGCGCATGTGCCCTTTTTGCACAGCTCTGAGCGCACAAAAATGCAACACGGTGCGTTTGGCGCATGTCGGCACAGCGCAAAAAGGGCACATGTGCCAGCCAAAACAAAATAGCGCACGGCCAGCGTACCCAATGCTAAATATAGGGTACACCAGTCGCACGCAGCGTCATGCATCCAGAGCAGGAGCTGAACGGAGGAAGCACGGCCGGGGTGCGCTGTGCCTCCTAACTCAAGTCTGAAAGTAGTCTATGAGGTAATAACTCTGGAACGCTTCAATGGATCCAGATGATTCTGAGTTTGTTTTTTAGTCACATATTGTTCTTCTTGATAGTCATAAAACTTCTTCAATATGACTTGCATTTATTTATGAAAAAAGCAAAACTATGGCAAAAATTTTTAAAATTTTCCAATTTTCAGACTTTTAATATTTATGCCCTTAAATCAGAGAGAGATGTCACAAAAATACTTAATAAATTATATTTCCCACATGTCTACTTTACATCAGCACAATTTTGGAAACAAAATTTTTTTCTGTTAGGAACTTATAAGGGTTAAAATTTGACCAGCGATTTCTCATTTTTACAACAAAATTTACAAAACCATTATTTTAGGGACCACCTCACATTTAAAGTCACTTTGTGAGGTCAATATGACATAAAATACCCAAAATTCTAAAAACTTCAACCCTCAAGGTGCTCAAAAGCACATTCAATAAGTTAATTAACCCTTTCCGTGCTTCGCAGGAACTGAAGCAATGTGGAAAGGAAAAATTAACATCTAACTTTTATTTCCAAGCATTTTAATTCAGAACCAATTTTTTTTATTTTCACAAGTGTAAAAAGAGAAAATGAACCACAAAATTTGTTGTGCAATTTCTCCTGAATATGCTGATACCCCATATGTGGGGGTAAACCACTCTTTGGAAGCAAGGCAGAGCTCGGAAGGGAAGGAGCGCCGTTTGACTTTTTCAATGCAGAATTGGCTGGAATTGAGATTGGACACAATCTCACATTTGGAGAGCCCCTGATGTGCCTAAAAAGTGGAAACCCCCAACTAGAGGCCCCATTTTGGAAACTAGACCCCTTAAAGAACTTTTCTAGATGTGTGGTAAGCACTTTGAAGCTCCAAGTCCAACGTAGAGCCGTGAAAATAAAAAATCATATTTTTTCCACAAAAAAGATATTTTCACCCCCAAATGATAATTTTCACAAGGGTCACAGGAGAAATTAGACCCCTAAAGTTGTTGTGCAATTTGTCCTGAGTACGCCAATAACCCATATGTGGGGGTAATCCACTGTTTGGGGGCACAGCAGAGCTCATTCTTCTAAAATAATTTTTCAGCCCGCTATTTTCTATTTTCCCAAGGGTAACAGGAGAAATTGGACCACAAAAGTTATTGGGCAATTGGTCCTGAGTACGCTGACACCCAATATGTGGAGGGAAACCACTGTTTGGACACATGGGAGAGCTAGGAAGGGAAGGAGCGCGTGATTTTGGAATGCAGACTTTGATAGAATGTTCTGCTGGCGTCATGTTGTGTTTGCAGAGCCCCTGACCCTAATCCAACACTAACCCTAATCCTAACCCTAATTCCAACACCAACCCTAAATCCAACCCTAATTCTAACCATAACCCTAATTCTAATCCTAACCCTAATTCCAACCGTAACCCTAATTCTAACCCTAACCCTAATGAAAAAATGAAAATAAATGTATTTTCATTATTTCATTATATTTCCCTAGCTAAGGGGGTAATAAACGGGGGGGTTATTTGCAATTTTTTTTATTTTGATCACTGTTATAGGGTTTATCACAGTGATCAAAATGTACCTGGAATGAATGAATGGAATCTGTCGGCCGGCAGATTCGGCGGGTGCACTGCGCATGCGCCCGCCATTTTCATCCCTGAAGAAGATGGCGGTGCTCATCGGAGGATGCAGGAGAGCCTGAGGACCACTGTGTGGTACTGGGGGGGGATCTGAGACTCTATTTCTCTCTCCTCTGTTGTGTGATCACATCAGAGGAGAGAGTGTCATGGTATCTGGAATTTTGGTCAGACAAGCGAAGGGTTAATGGTTAGAGCCTCTCTTTGACCTCAGGGAGGGTATTTATGGCCACAGGCGAGCAACCTTCCCTGTTGTTTATACTTCATACTTGAGTGTGTCCGACCCTGTCTTTGCTAAGTGCCTCTCGCCTGTTCCTGTGTCTATGGTGTGTATGATCTGGTCTGGTTTCTGGTTTTGTCTCTTTTCTTTCTCATTTGGTACCGTCCTGCTCGACCCGTGTTCAGACCTTTGGCTTTCCTCGACTACCCTCTCGCTTTCTGATTTTGTACCGTGCAGCCCGACCCGTGCCTGACCTCCTGCTTGCCTGACCATTCTTGTTCTGTCTGATTCTGTACCGCATTGCTCCTCCTGTGTATGACTTTTGGATTGTCTGACCATCACTACTGTATAAACCCCTGGCTCTCTGAGCCCCCTGCCCGTCACCTCAGCGTCCCTGCGATAAACTCCGCACCCTCTGACATCACAGGTCACGTGGTGCTAGGTCCTGCAGCCTCTGAGCGCTTCTACCAACGCTCTGCCCCTTCCACAGGTCCTGCGACCTCCCAAACTGTGTTCCTACACAGGCCCCTCTGACAGCCCCGCGGTCTGAGTTGCTGCGCTGATGCCGGGACCGCTGACCGGTCACGCTACCCTCCTGCAGATAAGGGTAAGCGTGATATGATAAACAACCATTACTTTTTCTTTCCCCCCACTCATCCTTTTGTTACTACCTGTTCTGATATTGGTGTGTGAGTGTGTGCGGGGCTGCTGCGGTCATGGACCCGATGCAGGCATTGTCGGAGCAAGTGAAGCAGCTCTCCCCAATGTTCCAGAAAATGAGTGTTGAACAGCGCAGTATAGCTCATACCCAGCAGCAGCTGGTTAATACTGTGCAAGGGGCTATGTCCTCCAAGAGTAGGGATGTATCCCTTACGTCCCCTGAATCTCCGGTTAAACTGCCTGACTCCTTTTCTGGAGACAAAAAGGAGTTCAGAGCGTTCCGGGAGGGGTGCAAATTATTTTTCTCCCTGAGACCTCGCTCGTCCGGGGGAGAATTTCAAAGGGTGGGGGTAGTTATCTCCCTGTTGCGAGGTGCCCCACAAGCCTGGGCATTTTCGTTAGCACCCACAGCACCAGAAGGTATGACTGTGGATGCGTTTTTTGAGGCCTTGGGCCGTATCTATGATGAGCCTGATCGAGTACGCCTGGCGGAGAACATGGTGATGAGCGCACGTCAGGGTTGGCACTCTGCAGAGTGGTATTGTTCTGAGTTTCGGCGGTGGGCAGCTGAAGTCACTTGGGACGATGCGGCCCTCCGCGGTCTGTTCCGTAGGGGCTTAGCAGAACGCCTTCAAGACGCACTAGCTCTACATCCGCCTCCTGATACCCTGGAAGATGCCATGACACAGGCAGTTCGGATGGATCGACGGTTAAGGGCCAGAGGGGTGATGCACTCCGAATCACCTCTGTTCGCTGGGAGCAAGGAGGTGGGGGCCAGTGCTATACCCATGGAGATTGGTGCCACATCCATCAAAGAGAAAGAGAGGAGATGCCGGTGGGATAAACAGCTGTGCTTTTATTGTGGAGAAGCAGGACAATGGAGGAGAGACTGTCCATCCTGTCCCTCGTCCTCCCAGCTGTTGGGAAACCACTAGGTCAGGGTAGTGATCGAGGAGGCTGCCCAGACCCACAGGTACCTTTTTCCTCATGCCCCAAGCTGTTGCTTGATGTTAAACTGCTGGTAGACAAATGTCATTTTTTTTCCACAGCTTTGGTGGACTGCGGTTCCTCACTTAATCTGGTCAGTGCCAGCACCGTCTCCAGGGTCAAGATAGGGACAGTCAGGTTAGAGACCCCGTTGAAAATCGTGGCAATTGACTCCTCCCCTCTCACCCGTTCGGGGATTCGTTATGCCACCAATACCTTTGTGTTACAGGTTGGCTCCTCCCATGTGGAGGAGATAAGATGTTTCATTATGGATAATCTACTGGAAGGGCTGGTGTTGGGTATGCCGTGGCTTCAGTGGCACAACCCGGTAATTGACTGGGAAAGGAGGGTTATTGTTAAATGAGGTCTGAAATGTAATGACTGTTCCTATAAAGCTGTGTGGGGTTTTTCCCACTCAAAACCTGTCTTAGAGTCTTCTGTGTGTTTGGAGGGCATTTCGGAGTGCCTGAAAGACTTCGAGGATGTGTTCTCCAAAAGCGAGGCTGAGGCATTACCCCCACATAGGCCTTTTGACTGCAACATTGATTTAGTCCCAGGGGCCAAATTACCCAAAGCCCGTCTGTTTAATTTATCAGGGCCTGAACATTTGGCCATGAAAGAATATATAAAGGAAAGTCTCCGTAAAGGGCATATCAGACCTTCGGTCTCCCCAATAGCAGCGGGGTTCTTCTTTGCTAAAAAGAAAGATGATGGCCTGCACCCCTGCCTTGACTTTCGGGAGCGTTAAAAATGCATATCCCTTACCGCTGATTCCCGATCTGTGCAATCAACTCGCGGGAGCAAAATGGTTCTCCAAACTGGACCTTAGGGGGGGCTTATAATCTTATTAGGATTAAAGAGGGGGATGAATGGAAAACGGCGTTTCTTACTACTGAAGGGTTGTTTGAGAATCTTGGGATGCCATTCGGTCTCGCCAACGCACCAGCAGTTTTTCAGAATTTTATTAATGTGATTTTTGTGGACCTGATTGGCCGCTTTGTTGTGATTTATTTAGATGATATTTTGGTTTTCTCCACAGACGAACAGTCTCACCTATCTCATGTTAAGATTGTTCTCCAGAGACTCAGGGAGAACCAATTGTTTGTTAAATTAGAAAAGTGTACCTTTTTTGTGCAGAAGCTAACTTTTCTAGGGCTAATTATTTCTCCACAGGGGTTTCATATGGATCCCAAGAAGGTGCAAGCCATTGAAGATTGGGTCCAGCCACAGGACCTGAAGGGTCTACAGCATTTTCTGGGGTTTGCAAATTATTATCGGAGGTTTATCAAGGGTTTTTCTCAGATAGTGAAACCTCTTACCGATCTCACATGTAAGGGGGCCGATATAAAGAATTGGTCCATTCCGGCCAAACAAGTTTTTGTGAGTCTGAAGAATTGCTTTATGTCTGCACCAGTTCTGGTGCAGCCTAATCCATCACAGCCATTTGTGGTAGAGGTGGATGTGCCCGAGGTGGGGGCTGTTTTGTCTCAAGGATCGTCTACATTAACTAATCTCAAACCCTGTGCATTTTTTCCAAGAAATTCTCTCCAGCAGAGAGAAATTATGATGTGGGGAATAGAGAGTTCTTGGCTATAAAACTGGCGTTTGAAGAATGGAGGCATTTTATGGAAGGGGCAGAACATCCAATTACGGTTATCACTGACCATAAAAATTTGGAGTACATCAAAACAGCAAAAAGGTTGACTCCCAGGCAGGCTCGCTGGTCACTTTTTTTTTCCCGGTTCCAGTTCTCCATAACTTTCCGGCCTGGTTCTAAGAATGTGAAAGCGATGCATTGTCACGGAGTTTTGAACCTCTTTCTGCCCCCGATCCTCCCTCATCTATTCTTCAACCCGGGGTGGTGATAGCCGAGCTTTCGTCAAAGTTGGAGCGAGAGATTGTGGGAGCTCAATCTTTAGCTCCAAGGGCCAAACCGCCTAATAAATTGTTTGTACCACAGGTCTTACGGTCCAAGCTCTTACGGGAGTTTCACGATTCTAAGTTGGGAACCCACCCAGGTATTGCGGCTACTTATGAGGCGGTAAAGAGAATGTTTTGGTGGCCATCAATGTGTACAGAAATTAAGGGGTATGTCATGGACTGTGGGGTGTGCGCCCGTTCTAAGAGCTCTCATTGCCGGCCGGCCAGGGAATTGGTACCACTGCCAATTCCAGAAAGACCATGGACTCATTTGTCCATGGATTTCATTACCAACCTTCCCCCCTCCAAGGGTAATACCATCATTTGGGTAGTGGTGGATAGGTTTTCAAAAATGGCTCATTTCGTACCCATGTCTAAACTACCGTCTGCCGAGGTCCTTTCTAAACACTTTCTTTCCCAAATCATTTGTCTCCATGGGGTACCGACCAATATAGTTTCTGATAGGGGGACACAATTTATTGCAAAGTTTTGGCAGGCTTTTTGTAGGAAGTTGGGGATATCTTTGTCTTTTTCCTCAGCCTATCACCCGGAGAGTAATGGGCAAATGGAGCGCACCAGCCAGTCTTTGGAACAAATTCTTCGATGTTTGACTGCTACACTGCAAGACGACTGGTGTGATGCATTACCATTGGCGGAGTTCACCTTTAATAACCGAATTAACCAGTCTACCGGTAGGTCACATTTTTTATTGACCTGGGATTAAATCCTCATTTTGGTGAGTTTTCGCGGTTGGATTCAAATTGTCCAGGGGTAGAAGATTCGGTTAGGCAGATCAGTGGGTTATGGTCAAGTATTGAAAAGGCTCAGAGAAGGTACAAACGTTTTGCTGATAGGAAGAGGGGTCCAGGTCAGGACATGCATTGTGGGGACAAGGTTTGGCTCTCAACACGGAATATAATGTTAAAACTGCCATCAGCAATGTTGGGTCCCAAATTTATTGGTCCCTATGTAATAACGGAGGTGATTAATCCGGTGGCTTATCGGCTACGTCTCCTATCCTCCTTGAAGGTGCACAATGTTTTTCATAGATCCTTGCTTAAGCCGGTAGGTTCTGTAAGAGAGGAACATACTCCTCTACCACCGCCCATATCAGTGGATGGTCACATGGAGTTCGAGGTGCAAAAAATTGTGCAATCTCGATGGGTTCATGGTTCTTTGCTGTACCTCGTCCATTGGAAAGGGTATGGCCCGGAGGATCGATCCTGGGTGCCGGCCAGGTCAGTACACGCAGATCGCCTGGACAGGGCATATCATGCTCGATACCCAGGAAGACCTGGGGGACCGGAGGCCCCCCGTTGAGGGAGGGGTACTGTCATGATATCTGGAATTTTGGTCTGACAAGCGAAGGGTTAATGGTTAGAGCCTCTCTTTGACCTCAGGGAGGGTATTTATGGCCACAAGCGAGCAACCTTCCCTGTTGTTTATACTTCATACTTGAGTGTGTCCGACCCTGTCTTTGTTAAGTGCCTCTCGCCTGTTCCCGTGTCTATGGTGTGTATGATCTGGTCTGGTTTCTGGTTTTGTCTCTTGGCTTTCTGATTTGGTGTCATCCTGCTCGACCCGTGTTCAGACCTTTGGCTTCCCTCGACTACCCTCTCGCTTTCTGATTTTGTACCATGCAGCCCGACCTGTGCCTGACCTGCTTGCCTGACCATTCTTGTTCTGCCTGATTCTGTACCGCATTGATCTTCCTGTGTATCACTTCTGGATCATCTGACCATCGCTACTGTATAAACCCCTGGCTCTCTGAGCCCCCTGCCCGTCACCTCAGCGTCCCTGCGATAAGCTCCGCCCCCTCTGAAGTCACAGGTCACGTGGCGCTAGGTCCTGCAGCCTCTGAGCACTTCTACCAGCGCTCCGCCCCCTCCACAGGTCCTGCGACCTCCCAAACTGTGTTCCTACACAAGCCCCTCTGAAAGCCACGCGGTCTGAGTTGCTACGCTGACGCTGGGACCGCTGACCAGTCACGCTACCTTCCTGCAGATAAGGGTAAGCGTGATAGAGAGAAAGTAAATGCAAAATCGCAGCTTTGTTTTTGCGGCCGCAGTTATACTGTTAATAACGACGATCGCAAAAGCGGAGTCGGTAAAAACTGACCCGAATCATGCTCTCTGGGGTCTTAGCTAACACTGGCAGCCTAGACCTCAGAGAAAATCCGACTCTGGGGGGCATTATACACTTTTTCCACAGCACCATTAATTAACAGAGCTGTGGTTTAAGTACCCTTAACTACCGCCATTAAAAGGCATATCGGATGTCATTAAGGGGTTAACTTAATGTGTGGGGATTCCTGCAGCCAATCAGGGTGCTGAAACCATCCACAATGTCCAGACACAAAGGCTTGTGTCATTGGCTTCTGAAGTCACATGTCCCTCTCTATATAAAAGACAGACATGTGGCTTCAGCGTCATTTTGTGAGTGTATCAGCGTAGTGAAGCTGCAGCTGCAAGTAGTCAGATAGTTATCTGGGCGGTTTATTCTCAGCTAGTTCAGATAGATAGGATCCTGTGTCAAATCGACCTTCCATTATATAAATCCATACTGCTGCTGATTCTGTAGTACAGTAACCAGTCACCACTTCAGCATATAAATCCATAGTTATGCTGATTCTGTGGTATAGCAAGCAGTCACCTCTTCAGCATATGAGTTCATAATTCTGCTTAATCTGTGGTACAGCGACCAGTTGACACTTCACCATATCAATCCTTTGTGCAAATTGTGAGCTCCAGCCACCAGTCCACATTCCAGCATATAAATACTTTGTGCTAATTGTGTTGTCCAGCCTCCAGTTTATACTTCAGTGTAACGATAATGTAAAATATGATGTAAGATTCCCCTGATTGTCACATATTGCAGAATCTTCTATTCCCATATGGAACTCTGCTATATAAGTATGCAGGCTTTACCCTCCTGTTTTCCCTTTGCATGCATATTTCTGCTCACTGGCAGCCTGTAACCTGAGACAGCAGCCACTCACCCCCCTGTTCCTCCCCCACAGCTCACACACACAACCAGTGTAACTTGAATTACTAGTCCCTGGCTTCCCGCCTCCCAGCAGGGGGTCCCTTTGTCTCCAATATGTGCAGCTACTCTCATATACGATAATCAGAATCTATTCATTTGTCATAAAATGCTGCAAGTTTAAGATAAAAATACGAAAGTTACATTTCTGCGACGTGCGTCAACTAAGCTTCATAGCCCATGTTTTTCACGGTTCCAGAGCCAACAGAACCAACGAGTTTGGTTTTGGATGAATGCTAGCGACAAGCTGGAAAAGATATTATATGCATTTCTATATGAGGTACCCTCTGCGAGTTATGGTTATGATAAGTTTTTTAGCCAGATTGTATCTTTGGAAGCAAAGGGGAGGACTGTCACAAACCAGCCCCTTTAGTGATGTCACAAGCCCAGACTTATAAGTCTGAAACTGATCCCCCCCCAGCTAGTTGCTGCCTGGGAGCTGTTGCCACAAGACCTCATCCATAAATTATGATGTCTGGCTCCTTCTACCTGCATGGTTCTGCCTGAAATGATCTAAGCAATATGTAAGTTTTATTTCTGCTTTTTAAATCCCTTTCATTTGTAATCATATTGTACATATTGTAATTGTCTCCCATTGTAAACTCTTTTTATATCCCTGCAAACACTGCCCATCTTTTGGGAATAAACTATGAAATTTATTAGTTAAGTCTCTTTGCTCTGTGACAAATTCACATGCCTATAAGCTAATTACGCTACAAATTTGGGTCAGCTTTGAACCCCTCTATTAATTTTAAATATTAATAAGAGAAATCTGAAGCTGGTGGCAGTGAAGTGTGCTCTGGGCAGGTGGGCCAGCTGGCAATGACAGAAAGGGTTTTATAAGCTGATTTGTAAGGCTGCGGCCAGGACTAGTTATAATTCCCTCACTGCAGCAGCCTAATAGCCAGTGCACAACAAGTAGCCCGTTTGGCGACTAATTATCCTAGGTGTAGTTCCCTGACTGACCTGAGAGTAAGGGGGGCACTGGAGAGCTGCAAGTTCCAAAGTGGAACTGAAAAGTGGGATATACATTAAATCCCAGAAGCTTGTAATCTATTGTGGCAGCGGTGGGATAACCAAAATAAACCCCCCTGTGGTAAATTGTGAGGGCAAGACTAGCTTGCTGTTTTTTATCACACGGTGCCAGTGGTGGGATAACTAAGATAAGCCCCCTGTGCCTGTGATAGCCGTGTGCGGCCAAAGGTCACACCCCCGATCGTGACATTCAGCATATAAATCTTTAGTGAAAATTCTGTGGTCCACATACTGTATCTCTGCATGTAAATACTGATTGTAAATTTAACAACAACTGATTGCTGCGCCAATATAAAATTTCTACTATCAGTCAATTAATGTCACTTTTCATGACATTGTCTGCCCCTAATTTTTGGAATGCTTTTGACTCCAGTTTGGGTCTCCTTCATGTGTTGGATGAATTTGGCAGGGCTCTCAGAGTACCAGACCTACACCTGTCACTTATCCACCTGTTACTGCTCAATGTTCAATCTAGAAATGCTGGTCCAAGCCCTGTCCCATGCATCCATGCTGCATAATTATACTATTTGTTCTCTGGGTCAATTGGTCCCCCGAAAATGAGCTGACCATGGGAACGCAGCTTCAGTGACCAATGAACTGCAGTGACCTCATTGAGATCACCGTTAGCACCCTGAGAATTTTCTCACTGTGCTAGCGGTAATGTCATGAAGGTTCACACTGAACAGAGTGTGGGAACAGCTGGTAGTGACGGGCGGCAACCAATATGACATTATCGCTTGTCACTGAAGCTGCGCCCCAAGCTTAGCTCAATGATGTTAGAGCAGGTCATTGATGCTGCGCTGTGATCATCAGCTTAGTGTCTCCTTGATGCCAGGTTGAATGGTCACATAATGCCACCATTCAGAAAAGACATCCAGATAAGGCTGGAGTCACACACAACATATAAAAAATTGGTCCGTTTTTCACGGACAACAATTACACAAATGTTTCATGAACAGTGATCTGTATGTCATCCGATTGTAATGCGAGGATGCGATTTTCTCGCATCTAAGCATCCGTATGACATCTGTATTGCATCCATATGCTGAGATTTTCTTGCCGGCTTGCAAAATGGACATATAATGGATCCCAATGACAAGTCAAAACACAAACGAAAGAATAGATATATACACATAGAATACATATATATATATATATACATACATCTCATTCAGACATTCAGACATATATATATATATTTATAGTTCATAGAGTTCTACATAGCATACATAGCATAAATCAATTGCCGCCTTCTGTAAAATCATTCCAAAACCAGACATGTAATGACACATGGTTGACATACAGTAAACCATTTCATTTTATTTAGTTTTATATATGTCTTTGACTAATAAGTAGATTAGGGTACATGTGTAAAGTTTTGGACATGTAGGTGTTAAATTAACAGGTAAATTTGTTGAAAAAAATTGCTTGGGCTCCCACGGTAATTTCTCCACCAGAGAGGGAAAGCCAGTGAGTGAGGGTAGATATTAATAGCCTAGAGAGGGATCATTGTTTTCGGCCCCCCTTGGCTATAAAAAATCTGCCCCCAGCCACCCCAGAAAAGGCACATCTATAAGATACGCCTTTTCTGGCTCTTAGCCTCACTATTCCCATTGCCTTTAGTGGTGGCTCATGGCTTAATAATGGGTTAATGTCACCTGGGTTAATAATGGAGGGGTGTCCATAAGAGACATTACAAAGCTGACATCATCCCCAACCCTATTACCCCACTAACCACCGCCACAGGGCAAGTGGGAAGAACAGAGGCTAAGTGCCAGAATTGGTGCATGCTATGGATGCACAATTTCTAGGGTTGCTGAGAGCTGATGTTTTTAGTCTTGGAAGGAGCCAATATCCATGGCCCCTTTTCAGAATCCTAACATCAGTCCGCATTTGTCTATTTTACCTTTGCTGTTTTTTGATTAAGGGGTGACCCCACGTAAATTTTGTTTTCTGGTCTCTTCTATAATAACCAGTAAAGGCTAAGCAAATAGCTGTGAGCTGATAATAATAGCCTGAGAACATTTATGGCTATTGGCCCTTTTCCCAAAATATTAACATCAGCCCCCAATGGTCGGCTTTCCCTATGCTGGTTCAAAAAATTACGCTGGAGCCCATGACATTTTAAAAAATATATATTTATTTTATTTATACACAATATACATTGTTGTCACCTGGTTGTGCTGATCTCAGGGAGACCAGGCGAGAATGATGAATCATAGAATCATAGAATCATAGAATCGTAGAGTTGGAAGGGACCTCCTGGGCCATCTGGTCGAACCCCCTGCTCAAAGCAGGATTCGCTAAATCATCCCAGTTGCCTTCAGCAACCGACACCCGGGAACAGCTAACACTCGGATGCCACATGGATGAGACAAACGGACAAAGTCAGGAAACAGATACACGAACGACACACAGATTTCACATACAGTATGTATACTGTATATGGATGGCACAAAGAGACAGACCACTGATCTCACCAGTACTGTTTCATCCAGTACCGGAATTACGAGGACATGTGAAGGAGGCCTTATGGTGATTTTAAGGAGGCACAATAAACCAATATACAAAAGTTCAAGAATTGCTTACAATTTTTTTTTATGCCATGTACCATGCAATATAAGTGATAAGACTGCCTTATTTTGCAGATCAGTATGATTACAGTGATGCCAGACATGTAGTTTTATTTTGTGTCTTGCTAAATTTATACACTAAAAATGTTTTTTTTTAACAAGAAAAAGTGATTTTCTTTGTTATGTTATGAAAGTGATAGCTTTTTTTATCCATCAGAGTTGTATAGGGATTGTTTTTTGTTGGATGAGTTGAAGATTCTGCTGCTACCATTATGGGGGCACATAGCATTTTATTCAGATCATTTTGGACACAGAATAAAGAAAACCCATTAATTTAGGAATTAATTTTAACTATTTTATTTATTTTTATTATCAGCAAATTTTGAGATTTTTCTTACCTTTCTGTTGACAGACCCAAATGAGGACTTGTTTTTAGCAGAATGAGTTGATATGTTTAGCAATATTTTTTTTGCATATGAATTTTTGATTGCTTTTTATTCCTTTTGTTCTGTGTTAATATGATGAAAAAGCTACATTATTATGGTGCTCACTATACAGGATAAATAATGTAACAGTGTACAGTTTGGGCCATTCAGGATATGGCCATAACAATTACTGTATTTTGACGCACCTCAAATTTAGGGGATTTAAATTGGAATATATATTTTTTTTTAAATTTTGGTGCATCTTGTAGTCTGCTTTTACAGTAGCTTACCTGGGGAATGGATGTGGTGGAGCTGGGTCCCCAGAATCAGGGTTGTTGCTGCAGGAAGGTTGCGATGATGCTGCGGGCTCCAGGCTGGGAATAGGGGGTGCCCGGTGGTGCGACACTGCAGCTGATTCCGGGTTTTCAGAAACATCCCATTTTTTTCACTTCCCATCATTTCTATCTCCGCCACCTTCCCGGTAAGCTACATTCAGATTGTAAGAAGCACCACCATTTTTCCCCCAAAATTTTTTGGGAAAAAGTGATTCTTATAATCCGAAAAATAAGGTATATGTATTGTTTTATTTGTTATCTATACAGAAAATCTGTCTGTTTAGTGGCAAACAATGTTTTACAATTTTCTTTCTTTTTTTAATACATTTTCATTGATTTTGTTGAAATGTTTTTACACTTTTACTTAGTCCAATTATGAGACATGAATATTTTCACTTTGATTGCTGGCCTGATGTTCTGCAATATATCTTTTTTGCAGTGCACAAGTGTATAAAAAATCATCCAGCTTTCATTCATAAAAATAGATGATTTTTCATCTGAATTGATATTAATACGCAATCTGTAAGGCATTTTTTAGAAAAATATTAGCTGTTAAATAAAATATCCAAGACAAAATTCAGTTTTCAATAATAAGAATTGTCATGTAGTCATAAAAATCAGATATTATATGGTTGGTCTGTGGGAATTAAATTTTTCTTTTGCGTCCCTACAGTATATACTTGTTTTATCTGAAATAAAGAAGACTATTGCATCTGGTAATCCTTTTCACATGGACATTGGGTCAACCCAATTTAATAGCATTTTCCAAGTGCTGGCAGTATTTCCAATTACAGCAATTGCTCTAAAAACATCATTGTGGAAATGTAGCCTTACGCTGGAGACACACTAGCGATTTAAAAATCAGTCCGATTTTGATGCAAGAGAGTCGGACAAGTGTAATTCAAGTGTTATGCGAGTTTCATGCGTTTTTTATGTGAGTACAATCCGATTTTTCACACCTAGCATCCGATTTACATCAGAATGCAGTGTGATTGCTATCCGACTGCAATGTGATTTTAACATGAGCTTTTGCATACAGCAGTTCTCTTTGTCATTTACACATAATTTTCAAGCTAAATATTCTTGAAAACACACATATATATATTTTTATACATATATATTTTAGATAGATATACAGTTATGGCCAAAAGTATTGACACCCCTGCAATTCTGTCAGATAATACTCAGTTTCTTCCTGAAAATGATTGCAAACACAAATTCTTTGGTATTATTATCGTCATTTAATTTGTCTTAAATGAAAAAGCACAAAAAGAATTGTCCTAAAGCTAAATTGGATATGATTCCACACCAAACATAAAAAAGAGGGTGGACAAAAGTATTAGCACTGTTCGAAAAATCATGTGATGCTTCTCTAATTTGTGTAATTAACAGCACCTGTAACTTACCTGTGGCACCTAACAGGTGTTGGCAATAACTAAATCACACTTGCAGCCAGTTGACATGGATTAAAGTTGACTCAACCTCTGTCCTGTGTCCTTGTGTGTACCACATTGAGCATGGAGAAAAGAAAGAAGACCAAAGAAATGTCTGAGGACTTGAGAAACCAAATTGTGAGGAAGCATGAGCAATCTCAAGGCTACAAGTCCATCTCCAAAGACCTGAATGTTCCTGTGTCTACCGTGCACAGTGTCATCAAGAAGTTTAAGCCCATGGCACTGTGGCTAGCCTCCCTAGATGTGGACGGAAAAGAAAAATTGACAAGAGATTTCAACACAAGATGTGCGGATGTTGGATAAAGAACCTCGACTAACATCCAAACAAGTTAAAGCTGCCCTGCAGTCCGAGGGTACAACAGTGTCAACCCGTACTATCCGTCAGCGTCTGAATGAAAAGGGACTGTATGGTAGGAGACCCAGAAAGACCCCACTTCTTACCCCGAGACATAAAAGAGCCAGGCTGGAGTTTGCCAAAACTTACCTGAAAAAGTCTAAAACGTTTTGGAAGAATGTTCTCTGGTCAGATGAGACAAAAGTAGAGCTTTTTAGGCAAAGGCATCAACATAGAGTTTACAGGAGAAAAAAAGAGGCATTCAAAGAGAAGAACACGGTCCCTACAGTCAAACATGGCGAAGGTTCCCTGATTTTTTGGGGTTGCTTTGCTGCCTCTGGCACTGGACTGCTTGACCGTGTGCATGGCATTATGAAGTCAGAAGACTACCAACAAATTTTGCAGCATAATGTAGGGTCCAGTGTGAGAAAGCTGGGTCTCCCTCAGAGGTCATGGTTCTTCAAGCAGGACATTGACCCAAAACACACTTCAAAAAGCACTAGAAAATGGTTTGAGAGAAAGCACGGAGACTTCTAAGGTGGCCAGCAATGAGTCCAGACCTGAATCCCATAGAACACCTGTGGAGAGATCTAAAAATGGCAGTTTGGAGAAGGCACCCTTCAAATATCAGAGACCTGGAGCAGTTTGTCAAAGAAGAATGGTCTAAAATTCCAGCAGAGCATTGTAAGAAACTCATTGATGATTACCGGAAGTGGTTGGTCGCAGTTATTTTGGCTAAAGGTTGTGCAACCAAGTATTAGGCTGAGGGTGCCAATACTTTTGTCTGGCCCATTTTTGGAGTTTTGTGTGAAATGATCAATGTTTTGCTTTTGCTTCATTCTCTTTTGTGTTTTTTCATTTAAGACAACTTAAATGAAGATAATAATACCTAAGAATTTGTGTTTGCAATCATTTTGTGACGGACTCAGCTGCTGCTGAGCCTATTTTCCTTTTTAGAGTGGACCCTCTGGGCCGTGGCACCCACCCACCGAGGGCGAGCTTACCTTGTGAGAATCCACCCCCTATACAGGGAGTGTCAGGGGCAAGACCAAGGGGGTGAGCCACCATGACTGCTGGGACCAGACGGCCGGCTCAGGGGAGCACTAAGTGCAAGTGTCTGACGACCAGGGACAGGCAGGAAACAAGACAAGACATAAGTGCAAGGTATCTTCATTAAGATCTTCAGGATCACATTCAGTGTAAAAACGTGAGAACAAGCAAAACGTGCAAAGTGCATACGTGGGAACGCCAAGGTCCATAGCATGGTACATGCCAGGTCGCACGCCTAGGTACAGGTAAAGGCACAATGGCATCGGACTTCGGACCGCTGGCAACGATCGACATGATCAAGGCATCAGGCTGCGAACATCAGCTCCGCACATCAGGCCGCAGTCATCCAGCTTACGATCTCTGGCAGCGATCGGCAGGTTCCGGGCATCCGGCAGGCAAACCAGGGTTCAGGCAAGGAGGCACGACAGATATCCAGGCATGGTGCGTGTTAGGGAACACGCCAAGGTCCAAGGCTAGGTGCAAGACAAGGTGCGTGTGTTGGGGACACGCCAGGGTTCAAGGCTAGGTGCGTGTGTAGGGGACACGCCAGGGTTCACAAAACGAGACAGGGTGCGTGTGCAGAGACACGTCAAAGCACAAGGTAACAAAGCAGAGTCTTGCGCGTGCAAAGAGGCACGCCAGGGTCAGGCGAGGCAGAGTCCTGCGCGTGCAGAGAGGCACGCCAGGGTCAGGCGAGGCAGAGTCCTGCGCGTGCAGAGAGGCACGCCAGGGTCAGGCGAGGCAGAGTCCTGCGTGTGCAGAGAGGCACGCCAGGGTCAGGCGAGGCAGAGTCCTGCACGTGCAGGGAGGCACGCCAGGGTCAGGGTTCCAGGACAGGGTTAGGGCCTGTGCGTGCAGGAGGGCATGACAGGGGACATGGCAAAGCCTGCGCGTACTTTTACAGAAGCACGGGGAGATATGCCATGGGCAGGCGAGGGCCTGCTCGTGCTTTAGAGAGCACGCAGAGCACAGTGCGGAAACAGCGTGAGGTGAAAGGGAGCACAGAGAGCACGGCTGGGGCACTGGCTAGCTGATCAGGCTGTGGCACTGACAGATGGGCAAGACTCCAGCGAACCCGACTGAGGCATGGCAGGCGACACAGCTGTCACTGACCGACGAGCACGGCTGAGGCACAAGCAGGCGGGCACGGCTAGGGCGGGCACAGCTGAGGCACAAACAGGAGGCTAGGAAGGCCAGGCGCATGCAAAGAGCATACGAAGCAGCAAGGGAAGACAAGACAAGAAATCAGGCAGAGCTTAGACAGAGTACAGAGCCAGGGACGGAAGCATAGGCAGAAACACGGAATCAGGTCAGAGCAAGAACAGAGCTAGCAGCGGAGCGTAGACTGAAGCTCAGAGCCGGGCCAAGGGAGAACCTTGGGACTAGCCTAGAAACGTGCAAGAGAGCATAATAGGAAAGAGTCTAGCAGCGGAGCATAGGCCGAAGCCCAGAGCCAGGCCAAGGCAGAGCCTTGGGACTAGACATGGAAAAGAGCATGAAAGGAAAGAAAGGACGGATGGTGCGTGTGCCAGGGAGCACTACAGAGCACCATAGGAGAGAGCAAGGCAGAGTAAGCAAAGACTGAGACCATAGGGAGGAGCAAGGCAGAGCAAGGCAAGGTACGAAACAAGGCATAGCGAAAACAGGCAAGGCAGAGAATAACAGAAGGACTACAAGTCCAAGCAGGACAAGGACAAACATGGCACAACGGACAAACATAAGACAAGGCACGGGACAAGAGATGGAGTACGAGCACGGAGCGTGTGCAGAGATGCACGACAGAGCAGAGTGCAAGGGCACAGAATAGAGGGAACGCCCCACAGACCAAGCAGCCATGCAAGGACACCACACAATATTCAGGCCCTGAGCATAGGAAGGGGCGGTCTAATATAGGGCATAGCACCTCCTCTTCCGGGTCAGGACCAGGGGATAACTTCCTAGTTCAGATGCTCCAGGATCACAGAGCGCAGTCACATGATCACAGAACCAGACAGTGCAGGATCTTAGGAAATGTCACATGATCAAGGTTTCAGACATGACGAGATGATTGCAGAACCAGACAGTGCAGGATCCTAGGAAAGGTCACATGATCAGAGTTTCAGACATGACGAGATGATTGCAGAACCAGACAGTGCAGGATCCTAGGAAAGACACAAGATCAGGGATTCTAGACATGACGAGAAGATCACAGAAGGCAAAACAGAAACGCAGGCATCTTGCAGATCAGCAGACATGAGGTGAGTGTGCACACTGCTCTAGGGAACAAGCAGGATAGCAGACACGAGATGTGCATGCACACTGCTCCAGGGTCAGGAGGCAAAACAGACATGGCGGACATGACAGACATGGCGAGCATGACACATTTTCGGGAAGAAACTGAGTATTATCTGACAGAATTGCAGGGGTGTCAATACTTTTGGCCACAACTGTATGGATAGATACCAAGAAAAATGGAGGCAGCACACCATTCAAATTCAGGATTTAACCCCTTTCTGCCATGTGACGTACTATCCCGTCCATGTGCCCTGGGACTTAATTCCCAAGGATGGGATAGTATGTCACAGTGATCAGCCGGGTGTCAGCTGATTATCACAGCTGACACCTGGCACAATGTGTCAGGGGCGGTCACGGACCGCCCCTACACGATAACCCCTGGCACACTGCGATCAAACATGATTGTGGTGTACCGGGGGTTAAAGGAAGCATTGGCAGGGGGGCTCCCTCCGTGCTTCCCTGAGACCCCCAGAGTAGCACAATGTGCAGCGCTGCTCCGGAGGTCCCCTTCCCTGTAGGTCCCCAAATCCAAAATGGTGACGAGGACCTTCGGGGCCTGCAGAGAGCTGGCTTCCTCACTGCATGCAAAGCGCAGGCATGAGGAAAGCCTGTGCAGTGCCTGTGACAGAACGCTGATCTGTCACAGCGATCTGTGACGTGACAGATCAGCGATCTGTCACATGACAGTGATGTCCCCCCTGGGACATTGTAATAAAGTTAAAAAAGAGTGTAAAAATAATTTTAAAAAAATCGCTAAATAAATTAAAAAAAATATTCCCTAATAAATTCATTTTTTGGAAATGAAAAAAAAACAAAACAATAAAAGTACACATATTTGGTATCGCCGCGTCCGTAACAACCCGCCATATAAAACTGTCCCATTAGTTAAACCCTTTAGTGAACCCCTCAAAAAATAAAAGTAAAAGACAAAGCAAAAAATAATGATTTAGCATCATACCGCCGTACCAAAAGTGCAATAATGCACTATCAAAAAGACGCATATAAATATTCATGATACCGTTGAAAACATCATCTTGTCCCGCAAAAAGTGAGCTGCCACACAGCATCATCAGCAAAAAAATAAAAAAGTTATAGCTCACAGAATAAAGCGATGCAAAAATAATTATTTTTTTATATAAAATTGTTTTCATTGCATAAAAGCGCCAAAACATAAAAAAGACATAAACAAGGTATCGCTGTAACCATACTGACCCTAAGAATAAAACCGCCTTATCAATTTTACCACACACAGAACGGTGTAAATGCACCCCCCAAAAGAAATTCATGAAACGCTGGTTTTTGTTCATTCTGCGTCCCAAAAATCGGAATAAAAAGCGATCAAAAAATTTTACGCGCCCAAAAATGGTATCGATAAAAATGTCAACTCGTCCCGCAAAAAATAAGACCTCACATGACTCGGTGGGTCAAAATATGGAAAAATTATAGCTCTCAATATGTGGTGATGCAAAAACAATTTTTACAATGAAAAGCGTCTTTTAGCCAAACATAAAAACCCATCATAAATAGTAAATCAAATCCCCCTTTACCACCCCATTAGTTCGGGAAAAATAATAAAATTAAAAAAAGTATTTGTTTCCATTTTCCCATTAGGGTGAGGGTTAGGGCTAGGGTTAGGTCCAGGACTAGGGTTAGGGTTAGGGATAGGGCTAGGGCTAGGATTAGGGATAGGGTTAGGGCTAGGGTTAGGGCTAGGGTTAGGTCTGAGATTAGGGTTAGGGGTGTGCTGGGGTTAGGGTTGGAGTTAGAATTGGGGGGTTTCCACTGTTTGGGCACATCAGGTGCTCTCCAAATGCAACATGGCGTCTGATCTCAATTCCAGCCAATTCTGCGTTGAAAAAGTCAAATGGTGCTCCTTCCCTTCCAAGCTCTGCCATGCACCCAAGCAGTGTTTTACCCCCACATGTGGGGTATCAGCCTACTCAGGACAAATTGCACAACAACTTTTGGGGTCCAATTTCTCCTGTTACCCTTGGGAAAATAAAAAATTGGAGCTTTATAAACTTCTGTGAAGCCCTTGGGGGTTCAAAGTGCTCACCACACATCTAGATAAGTTCCTTAGGGTATCTAGTTTCCAAAATGAGGTCACTTGTGGGGGTTTTCCACTGTTTAGGTACATCAGGGGCTCTCCAAAGACACCATGACACCCCCAGACCATTCCATCAAAGTCTGCATTCCAAAACGTCACTACTTCCCTTCCGATCCCCGACGTGTGCCCATACAATAGTTTTCTCCCACATATGGGGTATCAGTGTACTCAGGACAAATTGGACAACAGCTTTTGGGGTCCAATTTCTCCTGGTACCCTTGGGAAAATAAAAAAATTGGGGACTAAAAGATCATGTTTGTGGAAAAAATGCGATTTTTTTTTTTATTTTCACGCCCGGACGTTATAAACTTCTGTGAAGCACTGGGGGTTCAAAGTGCTCACCACACAACTAGATAAGTTCCTTGGGGGGGTCTAGTTTCCAAAATGGTGTCATTTGTGGGGGTTTCCACTGTTTTGGTACATCAGGGGCTTTCCAAACGCGACATCCGATATCAATTCCAGACAAAAAAGTCAAATGGCACTGCTTCCCTTCCGAACTCTGCCATGTGCCCAAATAGTTGTTTACACCCACATATGGGGTATCAGCGTACTCAGGACAAATTGCACAATAACTTTTAGGGTCCTGTTACCCTTGGAAAAATAAGAATTATGGTTGAAAAGATCATTTTTGTGGAAAAAATATGATTTTTTAATTGTATGGCTGTACGTTATAAACTTCTGTGAAGCCCTTGGGGGTTCAAAGTTCTCACCACACATCTAGATAAGTTCCTTGGGGGGTCTAGTTTCCAAAATGGTGTCATTTGTGGGGGGTTTCCACTGTTTTGGTACATCAGGGGCTTTCCAAACGAGACTTGGTGTCCGATCTCAATTCTAGCCAAAAAAGTCTAATGGCGCTGCTTCCCTTCCGAGCTCTGCCATGCGCCCAAATAGTCGTTTACACCCACATATGGGGTATCACCGTACTCAGGACAAATTGCACAATAACTTTTATGGTCCTGTTACCCTTGGGAAAATAAAAATTGGGGGTGAAAAGATCATTTTTGTGGAAAAAATATGATTTTTTAACTGTACGGCTGTACGTTATAAACTTCTTGGGGGTTCAAAGTTCTCACCACATATCTAGATAAGTTCAATGGGGGGTCTAGTTTCCAAAATGGCGTCACTTGTGGGGGGTTTCCACTGTTTAGGTACATCAGGGGCTCTCCAAACGTAACATGGCGTCCGATCTGAATTCCAGCCAATTTTGCATTCCAAAACGTCACTACTTCCCTTTCGAGCCCCGACGTGTGCCCATACAGTAGTTTTCTCCCACATATGGGGTATCAGCATGCGCCGAAACAGTGGTTCCCCCCACATATCAGGTATCAGCGTACTCAGGACACATTGCTCAATAACATTTGCAGTCCAATTTCTCCTGTTACCCTGGGTAAAATAAAAAAATTGGACCTGAAGTCATTTTTTTGTGAAAAAAGTTAAATGTTCATTTTTTTAAAACAATTCCTGTGAAGCACCTGAAGGGTTAATATGGTTCTTGAATGTGGCTTTGAGCACCTTAAGGGGTGCAGTTTTTAGAATGGTGTCACTTTTGGGGATTTTCTATCATATAGACCCCTCAAAGTGGCTTCAAATGTTATGTGGTCCGTAAAAATGAAATGGTGTTGCAAAAATAAGAACTCGCTGGTCAACTTTTAACCCTTATAACTTCCTAACCAAAAAAATTTTGGTTCCAAAATTGTGCTTATGTAAAGTAAACATATGTGAAATGTTACTTATTAAGTTTTTTGTGTGCCGTATCTCTGTGATTTAAGGGCATAAAAATTCAAAGTTGGAAAATTGCGAAATTTTCAAAATTTTTGCCAAATTTCCTTTTTTTCACAAATAAACGCAAGTTGTTTGAATGAAATTTTACCACTAGCATGAAGTACAATATGTCACGAGAAAACAATGTCAGAATCACCAGGATCCATGAAAGCGTTTCAGAGTTATTACCTCGTAAAGGGACAGTGGTCAGAATTGTAAAAATTGGCCCGGTCATGAACATGCAATCCACCCTTGTGGTTAAGGGGTTAAAGGTGCTAAGTTTTAATAGCCCATCACAGCAACATTTCGGCTCGTGTTGAGTCTTTCTCAAGGCTCAACATGAGCCGGAACGTCGCTGTGATGGGCTATTAAAACTTAGCATCTTTAAACCCTGAATCTGAACGGTGTGCTGCCTCCATTTTTCTTTGGATCCTACATGCAAGGTTTGGTACATGCCTGGGAGGGCTCTGCATCCCTATTGTGATTTTTTTCTGAGCTGCTTTTTTCAATTTCATAGAGAGATAGAAGTTTAGCCGCTAATTCATTTGTTGGCTTCTGTAAAATCAATGCAGAGACAGACAGGATAGAAGACATGGTTTACATACACTAAATAGATGCAGAATAGTTAGATATATAGATGTCAGTGACCAATGCAATTCGTAGTGTGTGTGTGTGTGTGTGTGTGTGTGTGTGTGTGTGTGTGTGCAAATTAGGGGATATGTATATAATTATTAAGGTTGAAGGCAGAGGCGTATCTAGGCTCTCTGGCACCCGGGGCAAGAATTCGGTTCGGCGCCCCCCCCAAGTACATATGCGACTTGCACACTTAGCCATGTACCCACGAGCTGCTCCTCCTAATGCTCTCAATGTTCAGTAAAAAACTGAGAGAAGCAGGAAGAGAAGCTCGTTGTCAAGTATGAAAATCGCACATGAGTGAAGTGTCCATGTGATGACTACTGGAACCTGCAGAGCTGAGTCCTGACATTGCAGCTTCTGAATTCTCACAACGAATGCACTGCACACTTTTAGGATTCTCCCTTGCCGATGTACAGTCATGTCAGCACAAGTATGTGATTTATATACTTCTGGCCACATTCCGACTAGTCGTGCCCGGCCTGGCTCTGTTCACTTTCATTGAGTGAGGCCACACATGTCTAGTCAGCATGTGACCGCATGTATGTAAATTACCGGCATGAGAGAATCCTAACAGCGTTCAGTGAGCACTGTGAAAATTCAGACGTCTGCAGTCACATAGAATGACTGCAGACTCCGTACAAGCCTGGACAACCCCTTTAATGTTCCTAACAAATAAAAACATGAGAATTAGTCAGTATCACAAATAACATTTACATCCAAGTACCTTATAGATGACGTTGTCTCTGCAGTCAGTCTCCTTTTCTTCTAGACCCCATGATGAGTTTTCTCATCCACAGCCATCTCTGTAGACGTCCATCTTCTCCGGTCTTCTGCAGCAAATCTCCACACGATGCCCTTAAAGATAGAAGTGTCATTATAATGCTCCTAAATAAAAAATGTCTGCAATATACTGTCCCCTCACACTATTCCCCTCCCTCCTCATACTGTCTCCTCTAACATCCCACCTGTTCACCTTACTGTCTCCTCATATATTTACCCCCTCACTCTCTATACTGTCTGCTCACACATATCCCCGACTCCCCATACTGTGTCCACTTACATTAACCCATTCGCTCCCCATACTGTCTGCACCAATCCCCCATACTGTTTCCTCATACATACTCTTTATTTTGTGTCCTCAAATCTCCCCACACATTAAATCCCCCCATCCCCAATCCCCCACATACATTAAGTACCCCCATCCCCAGTCCAAATCCCCCCACACATTAACCCAATCCCCACTCATTAACCCCCATCAGCACTCCAAATACCCCCACACATTAACCTCAACCCCACCCATTAACGCCCCCATACATTAACCCCCATCCCCATTCATTAACCCCCGCACACATTAACCCAATCCCCAGTCATTAACCCCATCACCACTCCAAATCCCCCCACACATTAAATAACCATCTGCACTCCAAATACCCCCACACATTAACCCCCATCCCCATTCATTAACCCCCACACGCATTAACCCCCATCCCCACTCATTAACGCCCCCACACATTAATCCCCATCCCCACTCATTAACCCCTGCACACATTAACCCAATCCCCACTCATTAACCCCCATCACATTAAATAACCCCCATCTCCACTCCAAATCCCCCCACACATTAACCCCATGGCATCCCCACTCATTAACCCCCATCTCCACTCCAAATCCCCCCACACATTAACCCCATGGCATCCCCACTCATTAACCCCCATCCCCACTCTAAATACCCCCACACATTAACCGCCATCCCCTCTACAAATCCCCCCCATCTCCACTCATTAACTCCCCCTCATCTCCCATCTTCGGTGGTTCTTCAGCTCCACAGTGGAGCACACTTACCACCAGCGTTTGCTTTGGGCGCCGGGGAGTGACGTCAGCAGCGTGATCACATGACCTGATCACGCTGCTGACGTCGCTCAGGCCCGGCGGTCAGAGCTTCAATTGTACAGGCGTCTGTATAGACGCCAGTACAATTGCTCCCTGGGAGCCGGCACGGCCTCCTTCTCTGCGCCGGCTGTCAGCTTGACAGCTGACACAGAGAACCGCCGACTCTCAGGCGGGGGGCGGCAGAACGCAGCCGCCAGGGAGGACACTGCGGACCGCTGCATTAGGCGGCCCGACTGCGCCCCACTGCTGGCTGCGCCCGGGGCAACTGCCCCGACTGCCGCCCCCTAGATACGCCACTGGTTGAAGGAAGACGTTAAGTGCATCTAGTTCAACCCACATCCTATCCTAACCCGCCCTAATATGTTGATCCAGAGGAAGGCAAAAAAAAAATGTGCGGCAAACACTAAGCTCCACATTGGGGAAAAAAAATCCTTCCCGACCCCACACACAGCAATCAGACTAGGTCCTTAAGTCAATGCAATATCAAGGAAACTAGTGTATACAACCTGTAATATTATACTTTTCAAGAAAAGCATCCAGGCCCTTCTTAAATTTTAGTAGGGAATCACTCATTATAACATCATATGGCAGAGAGTTCCATAGTCTCACTGCTCTTACTGTAAAGAATCCGCATCTGTGATTATGTTTAAGCCTTCTTTCATCCAGACGTAGAGGATGCCCCCTTGTCCCTGTCACAGTTCTAAGAGTAAAAAGATCATTAGAAAGGTCTTTGTACTGTCCCCGCATATATGTATACATTGTAATAAGATCACCCCTAAGCCTTCGATTTTCCAAACTAAATAACCCCAAGTGTAATAACCTGTCATGGTATTGCAAACCCCCCAGTTCCCTAATAACCTTGGTCGCTCTTCTCTGCACCTGCTCCATTTCAGCTATGTCTTTCTTATACACTGGAGACTAGAACTGTACACAGTATTCTAAGTGTGGTTGCACTAGTGACTTATATAGAGTTAAAATTATGTTCTCCTCATGAGTATCTATGCCTCTTTTAATGCATCCCATTATTATTTTATTTGCCTTTACAGCAGCTGCCTGACACTGGCCACTAAATGTGAGTTTGTCGTCCACCCATACACCCAGGTCTTTTTCAGTGACAATTTTGCCCAGTGTTTTACAATTAAGCACATAATTATACATCTTGTTTGTTGTACCCAAGTGCATGACCTTACATTTATCCCCATTAAACCCCTTTCTTACATTGGACATACTATTCCATATATGTGACCTGGAACTTAAGTCCCATGGACGGAATAGTACGTATGTCTAACGTGATCAGCGGACCACCCCCGACACATTAACCCCTGGCACACTGCGATCAAACATGATCACAGAGTACCGGGGCATAGGAAAGTATCGCGCAGGGAGGGGTCCTGCAGCGAGGCTTCTTTCTCAGCACCTACTGGAGCAAGCGCTGAGAAAGCCTCCAGCAGAGCCTGTCAGATTGCTGTGTAAAAATAATTTTTAAAAAATCCTAAATAAATAAAGAGTCTTTAATAATTTTTTTTTGTAAATAAAAAAACAATAAAAGTTCACATATTTAGTATCACCGCATCTGTAACGACACGCCCTATAAAACTGTTCCATTAGTTAACCCCTTTAGTGAACCCCTTCAAAAAAAAACAAGGCAAAAAACAATGCTTTATCATCATACCGCCGAACAAAAAGTGCAATAATGCGCGATCAAAAAAACAGAAATAAATAAACGTGGTACCGCTGAAAACGTCATCTTATCCCGCAAAAAAACGAGCCTCCAAAGAGCGTCATCAGCAAAAAAGTAAAAAATTATAGCTCACAGAATAAAGCGATGCAAAATAATTATTTTTTATATAAAATTGTTTTTATTGTGTAAAACCGCTAAAATATAAAAAAATTATATAAATGAGGTATCGCTGTAATTATAATGACCCGAAGAATAACACTGCTTTATCAATTTTACCACACGCGGAACGCTATAAAGGCCCCCCCAAAAGAAATTAATGAAATGCTGTTTTTTGTTCATTCTGTGTCCCAAAAATCAGAATAAAAAGCAATCAAAAAATGTCACGTGCCCGAAGATGGTACCATAAAAACATCAACTCGTCCCACTCTGGGTCCAAATAAGGAAAAATTATAGCTCTCAAAATGTGGTGATGCAAAAACTATTTATACAATAAAATGTGTCTTTTTGCATGTGACAGCTGCCAAACATAAAAACCCGCCATAAATAGTAAATCAAACCCCCCTTTATCAGCAACTTAGGGAAAAATAATACAATTTAAAGAAATGTATTAATTTCCATTTTCCCCTCAGTGCTAAGGTTAGGGTTAGGGCTAGGGTTATGGTTAGGGGTGTGTTGGGGTTAGGGTTGGAGTTTGATTTGGGGGATTTCCACTGTTTAGGCACATCATTGTCTCTCCAAACACAACATGGCGTCTGATCTCAATTCCAGCCAATTCTGCATTGAAAAAATCAAACAGTGCTCCTTCCCTTCCAAGCTCTGCCATGCGCCCAAACAGTAGTTTACCCCCACATATGGGGTATCAGTGTACTCAGGACAAATTGCACAACATCTGTTGGGGTCCAATTTCACCAGTTACCTTTGAGATATATCAGTTTTATGGCTCTACGTTATAAACTTCTGTGAAGCACTTGGGGGTTCAAAGTGCTCACCACAAATCTAGATAAGTTCCTTGGGGGGTCTAATTTCCAAAATGGGGTCGCATGTGGGGGGTTTCAACAGTTTAGGCACATCAGGGGCTCTCCAAACACGACATGACACCCGCAGACCATTCCATCAAAGTCTACATTTCAAAACATCACAACTTCCCTTCCGAGCCCCGATGTGTACCCAAACAGTGGTTTTCTCCCACATATGGGGTATGAGCGTACTCAGGACATATTGGAAAACAACTTTTGGGGTCCAATTTCTGATGTTACCCTTGGGAAAATAAAAAAATTGGGGACTAAAAGATCATGTTTTTGGAAAAAATATGTTTTTTTTTATTTTCACGCCAGGGCATTATAAACTTCTGTGAAGCACTTGAGGGTTCAAAGTGCTCACCACATATCTAGATAAGTTCCTTGGGGGGTCTAGTTTCCAAAATGGGGTCATTTGTGGGGGTGGTTCTACTGTTCAGGCACATCAGGGGCTGTCCAAACTAGTCATGGTGCCCGATTTTAATTTCAGCCAAGCATGCGTCAAACAGCGCTCCTTCCCTTCCAAGCTCTGCCATGCGCCCAAACAGTGGTTTACCCCCACGTATGGATTAATAGCATACTCGGGACAAATTGCACAATAACTTTTGGGGTCCTGTTTCTCTTGGGAAAATAAAAATTGGGGGTGAAAAGATAATTTTTTTGGAAAATATGATTTTTTTATTGTACGGCTGCACGTTATAAACTTATTCAAATCCCTTGGAGATTCAAATTTCTCATCACACATCTTGATAAGTTCCTTGGTGGTCTAGTATCCAAAATGGTGTCATGTGTGGGGGGTTTGCACTGTTTAGGCACATCAGGGACTCTCCAAATGTGATATGGCATCAAGCCAATTCTGCTTTGGAAAAGTCAAATGGCGCTCATTCCCTTCTGAGCTCGGGCATGCACCAAAACAGTGGTTTACACCCACCTATTGGGCATCAGCGTACTCAGGACAAATTGCACAATATCTTTTGAGGTCCTGCTTCCCTTGGGAAAATAATAATTAGGAGTGAAAAGATCATTTTTGTGGAAAAATTATGATTTTTTAATTGTACGGCTGTACGTTATAAACTTCTGTGAAGCCCTTGGGGGTTCAAAGTTCTCATCACACATCTAGATAAGTTCCTTTGGAGGTCTAGATTCCAAAATGGGGTCACTTGGGGGTTTCCACTCTTTAGGCACATCAGGGGCTCTCCAAATCTGACATGGCATCCAGTCTCAATTCCAGCCAATTTTGCATTGAAAAAGTGAAACGGCGTTCTTTCCCTTCTGAGCTCTGCCATGCGCCGAAACAGTGGTTCCCCCAGATATGGGGTATCAGTGTACTCAGGACAAATTGAACAATAACTTTTGCAGTCCAATTTCTCTTGTTACCCTTGGTAAAATAAAAAAATTGACCCTGATGTAATTTTTTTGTGAAAAAAAAGTTAAATGTTCATTTTTTTAAACATTCAAAAAGTTCCTGTGAAGCACCTGAAGGGTTAATAAACTTCTTGAATGTGCTTTTGAGTACAGTCACGGGTGCAGTTTTAGAATGGTGTCACTTTTGTGTATTTTCTATCATATAGACCCCTCAAAGTGATTTCAAATGTGATGTGGTACCTAAAATAAAAATGGTGTTTTAAAATGAGAAATCGCTGGTCAAATTTTAACCCTTATAACTTCTTAACATATAAAAAATTTTGGTTCCCAATTTGTGCTCATGTAAAGTAGACATGTGGGAAATGTTACTTATTAAGTTTGTTTTGTGCCATATATCTGTGATTTAAGGGCATAAAAATTCAAAGTTGGAAAATTGCAAAATTTTCTAAATTTTTGCCAAATTTCCAATTTTTCACAACTAAGCACAAGTTATATGAGTGAAATTTTACCACTAACAAGGAGTACAATATGTCACAAGAAAAATAATGTCAGAATTACCAGAATCCATGGAAGCATTCCAGAGTTATTATCTCATAAATGGACAGTGGTCAGAATTGTAAAAATTGGCCCGGTCATTAATGTGCAAACCACCCTTGGGAGTAAAGGGGATAAAGAATATTTTGGGATTATTTTTAGTTTCTCTGGCAATGAGTCTCTCTGTCTAAATCTCTGCGGCCTTGATTTGCTTTTTACAGAATTTATTTAATCTTTTGTATTTATTTAATGCCTCATCACTACCTACTTGCTTTAATTCTCTAAACGCTTTCTTTTTGTCCCTTATTGCGCCACTTACAGCTCTATTTAACCATAGTGGTTTCCTCCTATTTCTAGCATGTTTATTCCCATACGGTATATATTGTGCACAGGTCCTATTCAGTATGCTAATAAACGTCTCCCATTTTCTATATGTATTTTTATGTCTCAGGATATCATCCCAGTTAATTACGCCAAGATCATCTCTCATCTATTGGAAATTTGCCTTCCTAAAGTTTAGTGTCCTTGTAACCCCTCTACTATACATCTTATTAAAGGATACATGAAAATGTATTATCCTGTGTGATCACTATTACCCAAGTGACCCTCAATCCTTATATTTGATGTGTGGTCTGGTCTGTTGGTTAATATTAGGTCTAGCAGTGCCCTCCTTCTTGTTGGGTCCTGAACCAGTTGTGAAAGGTAATTGTCTCTCATAGTTGTCAAAAACCTATTACCTTTGCTGGAACTGCAGGTTTCTTTTCCCCAATGTATTTCAGGGTAGTTGAAGTCCCCCATAATAATGACTTCGCTGAGTCGCTGCTTCATCTATTTGCTTAACGAGGATATTCTCCGATGCTTCTACTATTTTTGGAGACATAACAAACCGCTACCAGTAATTTATTATTTTTTCCCCCTCCCCTTATCTCTTCTTACAGGGACTCTACATTTACTTATATTCACATATGTTATCATGCAGGATGGGTTTTAAGGATGATTTTACATATAAACACCCCCCCTTCGCTTATTTGTACGGTCATTTATGAACAGACTATAGTCCTGTGACTTAACTGCCCAGTCATGGCTCTCATCCAGCCATGTCTCAGATATCCCCACCATGTCATAATTTTGTTCCAACAAAATTAATTCTAATTCCTCCATTTTGTTGGTGAGGCTTCTGGCGTTAGTACACATGCACTTTATGTATCTCTCTGTACCTCTATTCTTTCTTAAATTAATAACTGTTCTAACCCCACCCTCATGCCACCCCCATTCCCAATTTCATTATTTATGCCCAGGTCTCTATCTGCACTGTCTTCCCCTCCTATAAAATGAATACCCTCCCCCCAGTCTCTAGCTTAAACACTCCTCCAACCTTCTAGCCATTTTCTCCCCCCAGCACAGCTGCACCTTTCCCATTGAGGTGCAGCCCATCTCTTGCGTAGTACCTGTAGCCAACTGAGAAGTCTGCCCAGTTCTCCAGGAACCCAAACCACTCCTTCCAACACCAATTCTTGAGCCACTTATTAACCTCCCTAATCTCCCGTTGCCTCTCTGGCGTGGCACGTGGTACAGGCAGTATTTCAGAAAATACCACCTTCGAGGTCTTTGCTTTAAGCTTGCAGCCTAATTCCCTGAAATCATCTTTAAGGATCTTCCACCTACCTCTAACTTTGTCATTTGTGCCAATGTGCACCATGACTGCTGGGTCCTCACTAGCCCCTCCCAGTAATCTGTCAGCCCGATCAGCGATGTGTCGGACTCGAGCACCAGGTAGGCAGCACACCGTTCGATGATCCCTGTCTTTGTGACAGATTGCCCTATCTGTTCCCCTAATAATTGAGCCCCCCACTACCAGCACCTGTCTGGTCTTCCCTGCTCTCCTTTTTCTCCCCTTACTGGAGCAGACAGTCCTCCAGCTTTCAGAGGACATGCCTTTCTGCAGCAGTGATATCCCTGTACAAACACTCGCATCATCTGCCAACATAGCAAACTTATTTGGGTGTGCCAGATCAGGACTAGCCTCCCTGGCACTCTTCCCTGTACCCCGCCTTCTAACTGTCACCCAGATTGCTGCTTCACTGTCCTGCAGCTCCAACCCTAGCATCCCCCCTCTCATCTATTGCATTGAGCATTTCCTCAGTGAACAGAAGACTCCTTTCCATATTGTCTATGGATCTCAGTGATGCCAGCTGTACATTTACAGTAGATCCAGTATCTGAGCTTAGGGATGAGCGAGTATACTCGTTAGGATTTGGTACTCAACGAGTAATGCGGTACTCGAGGTACTCGAATCCTGGAGAGTATTTCACTACTCACCTCGTAATATTCGGCACAGCCTGCACAGTCCCCGCACAGCCCAGCACAGTCCCCGCACAGTCCCCCGCACAGCCCAGCACAGTACCCGCACAGCCCAGCAAGTCCCCGCACAGTACCTGCACAGCCCAGCACAGTCCCGCACAGCCTGTCACTTTCCCTGCACAGTACCTGCACAGCCCAGCACAGTCCCGCACATCCCGACAGTCTTCACACAGTCCCCGCCCATTACTCGCATTTCCCATACACTTACATTGGACTCGCTACTCGTTACGAGTACCCGAGTATTAGGGGGTACTCGTAACGAGTACAGCCAGTCTGAATACTTCAAGGATTGGATACATGTGGCAAGATGTACACTGGATGGCATTGGAAATAGTGGAGTACATTCCTACTATGTTACTATGTATATAACTAACAAAAGATTATTTTGGGGGGAAAATGGTGTGGACTCCCGCCCAATTTTTACAGCCAGAAAAGGGAAAGTCAGCCACTTGGGGCAGTGGCTGGCTTTCTGGCTGTGTCTTTATTTAACCCCTTAACAACTATTGGATTAGTAATGGATAGCTGTCTAATTGACACCTCTCCATTACTAATCCGTGGGCTTGATGTCACCTTACAATACAATGGTGACATCAATCTCACAACTATTACTCCACTTGCCTCCACTACAGGGCAAGTGGGAAGAGAAAGGCTAAGTGCTGGAATTAATGCATCTTAGAGATGCGCCATTTCTGGGGCGGCTGGGAGCAGATGTTTTTAGCCGGGGGGGACAATAACCATGGTCCCTTCATTGGCTATTAATATATGCCCCCAGTGGCTGGCTTTCCCTTTTCTGGTTGTAAAAATTGGGTGGGAGCCCATGCCATTTTTTTTCCAAAAAGGATCTTTTATTAATTATATACATGTCCCATAATTTGCACACACACACTACTAATTGTATTGGTCACTGACATCTATATATATAACTATTCTGCATCTAATTAGTGTATGTAATCCATGTCTTTTATACTGTCGGCTCCTGCATTGATTTTACAGAAGCCGACAAATCTATCTCTCTATCTATCTCTCTATGCAATATATATATATATTTATTTATATATATAAATATATATATAAATATATATATATATATATACACTCACTGGCCACTTTATTAGGTACACCATGCTAGTAACGGGTTGGACCCCCTTTTGCCTTCAGAACTGCCTCAATTCTTCGTGGCAGAGATTCAACAAGGTGCTGGAAGCATTCCTCAGAGATTTTGGACCATATTGACATGATGGCATCACACAGTTGGCGCAGATTTGTCGGCTGCACATCCCTGATGCGAATCTCCCGTTCCACCACATCCCAAAGATGCTCTATTGGATTGAGATCTGGTGACTGAGGAGGCCATTTGAGTACAGTGAACTCATTGTCATGTTCAAGAAACCAATCTGAGATGATTCGAGCTTTATGACATGGCGCATTATCCTGCTGAAAGTAGCCATCAGATGTTGGGTACATTGTGGTCATAAAGGGATGGACATGGTCAGCAACAATACTCAGGTAGGCTGTGGCGTTGCAACGATGCTCAATTGGTACCAAGGGGCCCAAAGAGTGCCAAGAAAAAATTCCCCACACCATGACACCACCACCACCAGCCTGAACCGTTGATACAAGGAAGGATGGATCCATGCTTTCATGTTGTTTACGCCAAATTCTGACCCTACCATCCGAATGTCGCAGCAGAAATCGAGACTCATCAGACCAGGCAACGTTTTTCCAATCTTCTACTGTCCAATTTCGATGAGCTTGTGCAAATTGTAGCCTCAGTTTCCTGTTCTTAGCTGAGAGGAGTGGTACCCGGTGTGGTCTTCTGCTGCTGTAGCCCATCTGCCTCAAAGTTCGACGCACTGTGCGTTCAGAGATGCTCTTCTGCCTACCTTGGTTGTAACGGGTGGCAATTTGAGTCACTGTTGCCTTTCTATCAGCTCGAACCAGTCTGCCCATTCTCCTCTGACCTCTGGCATCAACAAGGCATTTCCGGCCACAGAACTGCCGCTCACTGGATTTTTTTTCTTTTTCGGACCATTCTCTGTAAACCCTAGAGATGGTTGTGCGTGAAAATCCCAGTAGATCAGCAGTTTCTGAAATACTCAGACCAGCCCTTCTGGCACCAACAATCATGCCACGTTCAAAGGCACTCAAATCACCTTTCTTCCCCATACTGATGCTCGGTTTGAACTGCAGGAGATTGTCTTGACCATGTCTACATGCTTAAATGCACTGAGTTGCCGCCATGTGATTGGCTGATTAGAAATTAAGTCTTAACACACAGTTGGACAGGTGTACCTAATAAAGTGGCCAGTGAGTGTATATACCTATTCTATGTGTATATATGCATTCTATATTTTCTACTCTAAGCTGTCAGTGTGATTTTACAGTAGCCGCATATGAATTGCCTGGTTTAAAAAGGACACCGATGTGTAAAAATCGGACAGTACTCACATGGTGCAAGTGTTTTGTGATTTTTTGTCTCGCACCCATTGACTTCTATTGCAGGATGCAATCCGATTTCGGATTGCAATCGCTGCATGCTGCGATTTTTTTCCAGCCTGATCGTGATCTGATCTGAGCTGGAAAAAAAAAACGCAGATGAAGACACAATCATAGATTAACATTGGTCCGAATTCAATCTGATTTTTTATTGGATTGAATTAGTCCGATTTGATCGCAAGTGGTCATGAGCCCTTTCATTGATATTGTTCAACACAGGACCTAACAGGTCACCATACTCCAAGGCCATTATTTGGCCTCAGGTTGTCATGACAGGCATCAGGATCAGTGACTGCAGTCACGGGATGCTGATAGGTATCAAAGGGAGTGAGCTTCCTCTCCCTTACAACTATCTAAATTTTGGCTTCACAATTGACTGTGGTATCTAGAATGTTTAAAGTCCACAAACTGCTTACAAAGTATCGTGGCGGAGGCAACAGCTAACACTATCCTTCCAGCCATCACTATGGTGCCTTATTCCTGAATGCCATAAAAATACAACAGTAAGAAATAAGACCACATAATGACTGTACTAAAAAGAAGTATCAGTAGTCATTATGGGGTTAGATTGTAAACTAAGCCACCAAGCTAAAATTAATAAATTACACTGGAAAGATCTTTAAGAAAGACCACACAGTTTTCAGACTAGTGACTTAGAGCTGACATCTGGGAACACATCATGGCACAGTAATTAATTTTTGTGAATAGTTCATTAAAGTTATTGGTACATCAAAGTAATAAAAAAGTACATGTTGTGTTTTGTATATTGATATGTCTAATAAGGATTTATTTATTGCTTCCATATTTTATAACCCATTTTTCACAAATATTATTTTCTATATCTTTTGTATTTAGTTATTTCATTTTGATTGCACTTATTTTGCTTAAAATCACCCAGTATCTGCAGTCCCTGGAAACTGTTTGTCATTAATCTTTTTATTATGATGCCAACAGAGAGTTGGGTCATCTAAATGGCCTGTCCACATATATTTCAAAGATCATTAATCATTATTTGAAAAGGAAATTGACTAAGTGTGTGCCTGAAGATATTTTTCAACTTGGCCAGTCTCTCTTTTTTAAACTTCTGTGTACAATCTCACAGTTAGAAGTAGGAGAAACGAAATATTCTTCATTAATATTGATTGCTAAAAGTGTTGAGTTTTATGCATGGCAGTCAGAGATCAGGACTAGAGATGAGAGAGTACTGTAATATTCGTAACCGCTATACTTGTAACTAGTGTTGAGCATTCCGATACCGCAAGTATCGGGTATCGGCCGATACTTGCTGTATCGGAATTCCGATACCGACTTCCGATATTTTTTCAATATCGGAATTCGGCATCGGAATCGGAAGTTCAAAGTTGATTGACAGACTGACGTCATCATGATGCGCGGTGTGTGCGCATCATGATGCGCCGTCATTTCGGGCCTTCCGGGGGTCTCTGCCGGCCTGCCGGGGGGCTGTGCCGGCCTGCCGGGGGGCTGTGTGGACTGCCCGGGGTCTGTACCGGCCTGCCGGGGGGCTGTGCCGGCCTGCCGGTGGTCTGTGCACCCTGTGGGGGTCTGTACCGGCCTGCCGGGGGGCTGTGCCGGCCTGCCGGTGGTCTGTGCACCCTGTGGGGGTCTGTACCGGCCTGCCGGGGGGCTGTGCCGGCCTGCCGGTGGTCTGTGCACCCTGTGGGGGTCTGTACCGGCCTGCCGGGGGGCTGTGCCGGCCTGCCGGGGGGCTGTGCTGATGTCCGGGGGTCTGTGCAAGCATCGTCCGATGGGACTACAAGTCCCATCGGGCGATGCCTGCTACCATGACAGTGATTGACACATTAGCCAATGATGGGACAGTAGTAGTCCCATCATCCGGCTAATGTGTTAAATGTTAAAAAAAAAAAAAAAAAAAAAAAATACTACATACATACTACATGCATGCTACATACATACTACATACATACTACATATAGTTCTAAATAAACAAGAGAAAACCAAAATATCCCTTTTAGCGTTTGTTCATAAGTATTGTTGTGGGGTTTTTTTGCCTTTTACAATTGGGAGAGCCCTGACTTTTACATTTTGTAGGTCCCTCTGTTATACATCATTTTTAGTTAGCTATTCCCCAGCACTTTACAAGGCCAGCTACAATGTACCATTAGGTATGTTGATCTTTGACCTGAGAGGCCTCAGGTGGCCCTGTAACATGAGTTTTGGAGAGTTTCCCTCCCTCATTGACACTCAGTGGAATGCATATTTGATAGCAGTTTACAATGTGCCCATTGTAGTGTTGGGCTTCATCCTCCTCCACCTCCATGTGATTCGGTGGCCCTAAATTCAAATGTTCAGAGGGCCTGCAGTTGGCAGGAAACCTGAGAATGGTGAGAGCCCAGAGGGGATCCTGTAATGTATGTTTTGGATGGACGGCTCTTACTTAGACATTTGAGCGGTCTTTCCCTCATTGACACTCTGACAAGTGGAATATATATTCCATAGCAGTTTACAATGTGCCCATTGTAGCGTTAGGCTTCACCCTCCCCCCGTCCTCCATCTCCATGTGATTCTGCGGCCCTAAATTCAGATGTTTAGAAGGCCTGCAGTAGGCAGGGAACCTGAGTTTAGTGAGAACCCTCATGTGGCCCTTTAACATGCGTTTGGAAGTGCCCTCCTCTATATATTTTGGAGGGCCCCCTTGTGTACATTTGAGAGTGCCCTCACTTATTCATATTGTACATCCCTCACTCTATTTAACTCATTTAAGGGAAGAGACTACATAGAAAAAGGGCAAGAGACATGGAGTATTATGAGGTAACAGTGAGTGCGGCCTGCGATACTCAGGTTTGGATGAACTCTGTGAACCGGAAAAATAAATCTGTACTAGTCAACTGGATGACGCTCTCAATTATATCTCTTGGGCAAGTCAATGGACAAAGGATATATGGTGCCTCCCCTCCATGATGGGTTGGAGTATTGAGAATATTCTCCAGATTATATTGGAAGAGAAGATTTCTTGATACTGAATTACTTGGTCAAGTACAGAATATGCATCATATTTCAAAAAATTACTCCTGTGGGCTGTGTCATAGATGCAGGAAGATACCATGACAAGGGCCACCCTTGACAAACATTATCTATGCTGGACTACTATAGTAGTTGTGGGCCTCAATTCAAGGTTTAAGAGGGCCATCACTCGGTTATCAACAGTCAGTGTACATTTCTGTTGAATAAGCATCCCCTATATCAGTCACAATGTGGGACAACCTATCACAAGGGCCTTCAATGACAAATTTTAGTTTGGTAGGACCACTCTACATTCAAAATTTGTCCACTGAACAATGTGCATAGGGTTTGTAAAACTAGCCCTATGGGCTGAGTCATGGTTGAAGCAGGAAACCACTATCCCAAGGGCCTCCAATCACAAATAGTAGTTAGGCTGGAGTAGGAATATTGTCCTAGTTTGTCCACTGCACAATGTGCATAAGGTTTGTAAAAATTAGCCCTATGTGCTGAGTCATGATTGACGAAGGAAGGAAACAGGTTTTTATGGGAAGAGGTTGACGTTAACGGCAGTAGCATGAATCAACATTTTTGGCGAATTTACATTGGCTTGCTGTCATCTGGAGGGATTGCAAACTTTGGAGATATCCAGTCATTGTTGAATTTAATCAGAGTAAGTCTGTCTGCATTTTCTGTGGAGAGGCATGTGTGCTTATCAGTGATAATGGACCCAGCAGAACTGAAAACACACTCTGACATAGCACTAGCAACAGGGTAGGCCAGTACCTCCATAAGTTGAGGGCAGGCCAAGTGTTCAGCTTGGACACCCAAAAATAAAAGGGAACTGAAGCTTCTGAAAGGACGCACGTATGGTCACTTAAGTACCCCTTGACCATGCTCAGCAACTTCTCTCTCCTTGGCTTTGTTACAGGCACAGCTAGCCCTTGCTGTTGTGCTGGTTTATTGAAAATTGCCCAATTTGTGCACATTTTCCCCCACCTCTGTTGGACCTGGTGTTCTTGTCTCTCCCCATTATCCCTTGGTGTTGAAAACATAAGATGCAAAAAAAATCCATGAAAAACATTGGCCTATCATTTTGGCCGACTCCACTCTTTGATAGTATTTACCGTCTTCTCCCTCCTTTATGGCTAGATGTCCCCTTAATCTCCTGGACCATCAATTTAGGAGTTATTGCCCACCCACCAGTCCACACCAGTCTATGCTCTTTTCCACCTGGTCTGTGCCCCAATCACAGTCGGGTTGCAGACCTTGCGGGAAATATGTGGCATGCTCTAACATCAACACTTTTAAAGATTATATTTCATCAGATGGTAGAATATTTGTGATCCCACAATCTATCACTTGTTCTACAACTACTGTCATTTATCATGCAACATGTCCTTGTGACATCATTCATGTGGAACTTACTACACATGCATTTAAAACCCAAGCATGTGAACATGTGAGGGACATCCTGGCTGCTGTCAAAGAGGGTGATTCATTTACCCTCCATCAGGAACAACTGATCTGACAGGCGCAGCTCATTTAGTTTCATTTCTCCCTCCTCACCAGATTGTCAGGAAATCCCGCAATGCCTTTCCGACTCTTGATAATTTATGAAACCTGATATCACAGTTGTACTGCAGAGACTCAGGAAAGCAGATATAACTGTGCTGGCTTCTCAGACACATTGTTCCCGAACACGTCACACTATATAAGGTTGTCATTTTATGTTTTTAGTCATCACAATTATTAATTTAGTTTGTTTTATAAATGAATAGTGCAAAGTTTGTGGATATTTCATAGAAATAAGAAAGGTTTTCTTACAAATGAAAGTGTGCTTCTCAGGCACATTGATCCCTAACACATATCCTCCCTCTCTCTTGCTTCAGATTATCTGCTGAAATGGAGTGGAAAATGTATGATTTGTCAAAACCCATTTATGTTGATGAAGTGAAGATGCGGTTAGATAATGATGATGCAGACCCCACACTGCATGAGGATTTAAGAGTAGAAAGTGATGAGGTTGAAGTATGTGAAATTGATTGTGAAACAGAGCAAGATGGTGACAGTGATGAGGATGAAGAAGATATAGAAACATATTATATGGGAAGATATAAAAAAAGTAAATGGGGCAATAAGCAAACTAAACGTAGGGAACCTCAAATCATTCTCACTCACCTTCCTGCATTTAAAGGAACAGCAACGAATACTAAACCTGCAACTGAATGCTGGAATAATTTATTCACAGAACATATTCTTGACTGTATTGTCACATACACAAATCAATATATAGACATTATAAAGCACAAGTTCATCTGCAACAGAATCATCAAGCCCACAGATGAAATAGACCTGAGGATTTTTTTTTATTGCTATACCTTGCAGGAGCTTATAGGGCATATCACCAAAGTTTGGAAGAACTTTGTGATATAGATGGTGATGGAATAGAAAAATTTGACCTTGTTATGTGTTTAAAAAGATTCCAGATTCTAATTAGTTGCCTTTGGCTTGATGACAGAACTACCCAAACCCAAAGTAAAACATATTTATTTATTCCAAAAATTTGTTGAAAACTGTAAGAAAAGCTAATGCCCTGAGCAGAACATCACTATTGATGAAATGCTCCCTGTTGTTTTTGGGCAGATGTGCTTTTCATCAATACATTCCATCAAAACCTAACAAATACGGAATTAAAATGTATACCCTTGTTAATGCCAGGAAGAACTACACATACAACCTTAAAATTTATGCAGGAAAACAGCCAAAAAGGTCCATACTGTGTCAGCAACAAACCCATTGTTGTTGTGAAAAGAATGGCTGAGCCCTTATTTGGATCGGGTCGCATTATAACAGCTGACACTTGGTTTTTAAATTGTGGTCTGATTGTAAATGTGAAAGGGAGAAAACGGTACAGCAGTATGTTTGCATTCAATAATGGAAAGGTTTTGGTTTGCTATGTACCGTGCAAAAAGAAAAATGTAATTCTTGTTGCAACGCTTCATGATGATGATGCCATCAATTCTGGGTCTGAAGCACAAATAACCCCGGGAAATAATTACATTTTATAATGCAACCAAAGGGGGTGTTGATACAGCTGATCAGTTGTGCACAACTTTCAGCGTCAGCAGAAACACCAGACACTGGCCAATTGTCATATTTTTCACTATGTTGAATTTGGGTGGTGTAAATTCACAAGTAATTTACCTTAAAAACCAACTTGAACCACTCTGTAGAAGAGTCTTTCTGAAAAACTTGGCCCATGAACTAGTGCTTGGAGAGCTACATAGGAGAAGTGTCATGATACCAGTGCTGGGTGACCGGCACTGCTGGGGTTAATGTTCTGACATCAGTGCAGACTCTCACCTGCACACCTGGGACCTATTATGGTGGCCTCTCATTGGTTCTGGGGAGGCTTCTTATAGCCTCAGGAAGCTCCCATCCCCCGTCAGTTATACTTTCACTCTTGGCATTGTGTTGTGACCCCTGAGTGTGTTAGTGCTGTGTTCTGGTTGCATGGTTCTCTGTGTATGACTCGGTCTGTTCTCTGGATTTTGCTTTGGATTCTGCCTGGTACCTTCTACGTCTGTTTGGTTTTGATCTCTGCTTGGCCCTAACTATCCATTCTGTCTCATCCCTGGTACTTTACTGATATCTTGTGTATGACCTTTGGCTTTGTCTGACCTCCCGTCTGTTTATCCCTCCTGTACCTCACTTGCCTGTACTGCGCATGACCCCCGCTTTTCCCGACTTTGAGTTTTCTACCTTATTTGAAAGCAGAATGCTAAGCCCCACCCCCTTGCAGCCACATAACCGTAGGTCCCGTGCCGGCTTGCTAAACTTCTTCATTCAGGTCCTGTGCATCTTTATTTTCTGGCTGTTCTTGTCCCCAGGGGTCCCTATGGTGCGGGTGAGTCCCTGCTTAGTGGAGGCTGTACGCCAGCGCTGTCAGGACCCTGACAAGAAGTATGAAAACTACCGGTATCCACTCTAGCCTTCAATTTCAGCTCAAAAGACTCCATCCAGAAGATGATAGTGAAAATCTACCACCTCTACCACCTCCCAAAAGAAGGAGATGTACCACCAGCACCATGGAAATCAGATGCAGAAAGCTTTCTAATTATGAATGTCATAAATGTCATAATGCAATCTGCCTGACACATGCAAAAAATGATGTGCAATTCTTGCTCTTTGCAAATGTGCCTTTTCTGGTGAAACTTTAACTCTAATTCTGAATTAATTTATGTCTAATACCATTTCAGGTACCTTAAAATTAAGCTATTTCCCCTATGTTTACTTTTTAATAATTGTTATGCGTTGAAAACTGGGGGCTATTTGGCGGGAGTTGTGACATGTGTGTACTTTTAGAGTTATTACTTTAATGGTAAGTAAATGTTTTTTTTTTTGCACCTGACTATGTGTACTCTCTTTTATTGCATCCATATGAAAGCCACTGATCACTTTTAGAGCACTGTGTTTGAGAAAATTAGATATTATAAGTATTTTTCTCGCTTGCGCCTGACAGGGGCATTGTACCTGAACTCATTAGTGAAGGCATTATTCCCAATGGATGGTTAAAAACTATTCCCAGGCACTTCAAGTTGCACCATCATTGAGATCCTCTGGTTTAAGTATTAAGGGCATCCACCGCATACAAACAGATCAGCCGACTATTGGCACAGAAAGAGTCACGGTGGATATGGCAATTATGGACTTTAACACCATTGGGCTTAAATGAAACCCTCAGCTTTGCCCCATTCATGTGATCTCTTTCATACCACTTGCTTTGTGTTTTTACATCTAATTGTCTTTTATTGTGTTTTTTTCATGATTTAAACTTCTTATTTTATTTTCTAGTGTATAATACTTGCCTCCTGAAGTTGATCTTCATCCTTGTTTTGCTTTTGGTTGTCCACTGGACTATGGGAACAAAAATAAATTATTTCCTTTGCTCTCTATTTTTGGTCATGGCTTAAAAACCCTTTTTTACCAAATTTTTAAATTTTGTGACCATCGCTTTGTTTTTTTTGCACAACACTTTGTTACCCATTTCACCTCACGATATTATTGTTTTATACGCAATCACCTCTCGCCGCTTTTAACAGTGGTGTACTGATTAGTGTAGTTTTTTTCATATGTATTCCTCATTTATTGATACTCGTAAATAATTATCGCAAAACATCACTTTTTTACCATCTCTACCTCATTATGAAAATTTGTCCGCTTTTACAGCAGTGTAATGATTTTTGTGCATAATTTTTTTTGAATATGCATATTTTATTTATTACACACCCGCATTTATCTATTGAACAATAACACTTTATTACCAATGCTACCTCACCATATTGATGTAATATACCCTTTCACAATCTTGCCCCTTTTATAGTGGTGTTTTGTTCATTGAGTAATTATTTTTGATGCGCATACCTATATTTATTCATTGCACATTAACACTTTATCACTAATTTTACTTTATTAAAATGATGTATTTTTTACTATTCTCCATCTTTCCACTCTTATAGTGGTGTATTGTTTTGTGTTCAATGTTTCTTATGCATATCTTTTCTGACCGATTTCTGTTATCACCTTGTACACACTTTGCTCTATTTAATTTAAATTTATTTTTGTCTTAATGAAAATTATTTTTTATCTAATTAATTTGGTTTCATGTGTATGATTTCCTTTCTATGCTCTTGCATGAAAAAATGTTGGTCTAAATTAATTTTTTTTGTTAAAAAAGTTAAATGTTCACTTTTTCATTCCACATTCCATTAATTTCTTTGAAGCACCTGGAGTTTAATACATTACTTGAATGTGGTTTTGAACACCGTGAGGGGTGCAGTTTTAAGAATTGTGTCACTTTGGGATATTTTCTGTCATACAATGCTGTGCAAATTAATTGGGACAAAGCATTTTTTTAAGTCAAATCATAAGTTGGTTACCAGTCAGTGATTCAAACCAGTTTTAACTGCTTTGAACAGGCACTCACACCTGTTCAAAGTAGTTAAAACTGGTTTCAATCACTGACTGGTAACCAACTTACGAATTGACTTAAAAAAATGCTTTGTCCCAATTAAATTGCACAGCACTGTATATGCACCTCAAATTCACTTCAAATGTGAGCTAAAAAGTGGTTTTGTAAATTTTATTGGAAAATTTTGTTACGTACAAGCAGCACATAAACGCATGTTCACATTGGCCATTAAACAGACAAAACCTATAGGAAACAAAGTCATCAAATACCCTGATGTACCTAAATAAGTAAAAAATGCAAAAGTGCATTTAAATAAAATAGGGTTCTTAGTAAACACTGTTTTTAATTTAAAATAAAATCATACTGCCATCGGCAAGGTGACCCTGTTCAGGATGGTCCTATACTGTCTAATACTAAAAACCTTTCCTTGTGTCAGAGCTGACCTCAGTGTGTATAAGGGCAGACAAAAGATCTGGTCCCAAACTGTGGACAGCCATGTAAAGCTATTTAAATGTAATATCCAGCTCAAGGAAGGGAGGTCATGTCCTGGCTTGTGCACAATGCAAAAATACAAAGAAAATACACAAAAATTAAACTTATGTTTAAGTTGGTATACATGCAGCAAATAAAAACATGTTCACATTGGCCATAAAACAGACAAAATCTACAAGAAGCAAAGTGATTATATATCCTGCTGTAACTAATTAAGTGTAAAAGGCAAAACTGTACTTAAATTACATAGAGTTCTTTGTAAACACTATTTTTGATCAAAAAAACTTAAAAGCCATCACACCATCGGCAAAGGGACCCTATTCAGGATTGCCTTACCATGTAAAATATCAAAAACCTTACCATGTGTAGAAGTTTAACTTAATGCAGGGCCAGCCCGAACGTATAGGCAAACTAGGCGGCTGCCTAGGGCGCCGACCCAAAGGGGGCGCCAGAGAAAAAATAGAAAAAAATATAAAAAATCTTTTCAAAAGGCAAAAAGTTTTAGGGATGGAAAGAAAAGTGTACATATTTAAGGGCAAATATAATGCAAGAGAGTTTGGTTGGGTTGGCAACAATTTCGATAGAATCTGAAGTTGCTAAACAAATTAATCTCGGTGACTTAGTGTCATCCTTTTCGAAAAAAAGGCAAGGAAACAAAAATTTTAATTACCTATGGTCGTTTTTGTTTTGTGTTATTGATTACTTTGTATATATTTGTCCTACACAACTTCTCAGGAGATTAAAGAGTTAGGAGAGAGTTAATTAATCATTGTTGTTGTGGTTTATTTTGCTCCTAAATTTATATCCCAAGTTTTCATCTACTGCCAAGAATAGTAGGGGCGCAACAAAATAGTTTCGCCTAGAGCACCGTAATCTCTCGGGCCGGCCCTGCCTTAATGTGTATAAGAGCAGACAAGTCTGACATATGGTAAGGCTTTTCATATTAAACAGGGTAGGACCATCCCAAACAAGGTTAGCTTGATAACCTCTAATCTACCGGACATGAGCAGTGCACACACTTGATACTGGGAAGCATACATTCTGCTTCAGAAGTGCACTACGCAAGACTGGATTTGAAAATATGACTTCCAGTCATGCATAGTGCGCACCTCTGAAGCTGAGAAGTGTACACCCAGCTTTAGAGATGCAATGACACTGCCGGAATAAGCAGCACGCAAGCGCAAGATTTGCCTAAGCAGAGATAATGCTATTCTTGGAAATTATACTATCACTCCTACAGGGGAGTGATAACGTGGAAAGAAGGCTAACTAGTCTGGGGCAACTAACACCCCATCGACTAGTCAAAACCCTCATTAGCATAGTAAATTGGGACAATATAAATTCTTAGTTTAAACCTCATTTGTAAAGAAAAAATTATACAGGGCTGGTTAGGCAGGGAATTTACTCATAAATAAGTGTATGCTACTGCATTGGAGGGCATGGGGGAACTGACAAGTTCCCTTTAATATTTATTTAGTCCATTTAGCACACTGCAACCTGTTATTGCTTGCTGTAATATATACTGCATTACCTCAGTATTGTTGTATATCGTGATATTAATGATCTTCTATGAAGCTTTCCATTGGTCAGGTTTCAACCCCCAATCACGACTCTTTAACCCCTTCACCCCCAAGGGTGGTTTGCACGTTCATGACCGGGCCAATTTTTACAATTCTGACCACTGTACCTTTATGAGGTCATAACTCTGGAACGCTTCCATGGATCCCGGTGATTCTGACATTGTTTTCTTGTGACATATTGTACTTCATGTTACTGGTAAAATTTAATTCAAATAACTTGCGTTTATTTGTGTGAAAAACGGAAATTTGGCGAAAATTTTGAAAATTTCGCAATTTTCCAACTTTGAATTTTTATGCCCTTAAATCACAGAGATACCGCACACAAAAAACTTGATAACTAACATTTCCCACATGTTTACTTTACATTAGCACAATTTTGGAACCAAATTTTTTTTTGTTAGGAAGTTATAAGGGTTAAAAGTTGACCAGCGATTTCTCATTTTTACAACACCATTTTATTTTTAGGACCACATCACATTTGAAGCCACTTTGAGGGGTCTATATGATAGAAAATACCCAAAAGTGACACCATTCTAAAAACTGCACCCCGTAAGGTGCTCAAAACCACATGCAAGAAGTTTATTAACCCTTTAAGTGCGTCACAGGAATTTTTTTGAATATTTAAAAAAAAATGAACATCTTCCTTTTTTTCACAAAAAAAATACTTCAGGTTCAATTTTTTTTATTTTACCAAGGGTAACAGGAGAAATTGGACTGCAAAAGTTATTGTGCAATTTGTCCTGAGTACGCTGATACCTGATATGTGGGGGGGAACGACTGTTTCAGCGCATGGCAGAGCTCAGAATGGAAGGAGCGCCATTTGACTTTTTCAATGCAAAATTGGCTGGAATTCAGATCGGATGCCATGTCACGTTTGGAGAGTCCCTGATGTACCTAAACAGTGGAAACCCCCTACAAGTGACCCCATTTTGGAAACTAGACCCCCCCAAGGAACTTATCTAGATATGTGGTGAGAACTTTGAACCCACAAGGGCTTTACAGAAGTTTATAACGTACAGAGGTACAATAAAAAAATCATATTTTTTCCACAAAAATGATCTTTTCACCCTCAATTCTTATTTTCCCAAGGGTAACAGGACCCTAAGGCTGAGTTCACACGTGGCGCTTTTTTCGCGTTTCCGCGGCAGTTTTAACCGCGCGATTTTGACGCGAAAAATAAGCATCTCATGCATTCCTATGGGATTCCGCAATGCTGTGCTAATGCTGCGGTTTTTACCGCGGCGGAATCGCTTTGCGGTAAAAACCGCAGCATGCTCATTAATTTGCGGAATCGCGGCGATCCCGCACCCATAGGAATGCATTGTTCCGCTTATTTCCCGCATGTGGCTGTGCACACCATGCGGAAAGTAAGCAGAACAATTGCGGATGGTACCCACGGTCCGGAGGAGAGGAGACTGTCCTCCGGGCTTTGAGTACCATATCCCTGTAAAAATAGAATTTAAAATAAAAAATATTGTTATTCTCACCCTCCGACGTTCCGCGCAGCCTTCCTGCTTCTCTTCACGCTCCCGTTCCCAGTAGTCCTTTGCGAAAATGCCCGCGATGGCGTCCGATCTCGCGGGATCGCGAAGTCTCGCGGTAATTCGCGCGACGTCATCGCGAATTACCGCGAGACGTCGCGTTCCCACGAGAACTGACGTCATCGCGGGCATTTTCGCAAAGGACTTCTGGGAACGGATGCGCGGGACGCCAGAAGGTAAGAATAACACTATTTTTTATTTTTTTTTTACATTCTATCTTTTACTACTGATGCCGCATAAGCAGCCTCAGTAGTAAAAAGTTGGTTACACTCGTCAAACACTATGTTTGACGAGTGTGACCAACCTGTCAATCAGTTCTCCAAGCGACGCTACAGATCGCTTGGAGAACGCTAGCATTTTGCAAGCTAAATACGCTTGCAAAATGCTAGTTTTTCCGCGGGAAAATCGCGGGAATTTAAAATGCGATTTTCCCGCGGACTGGAATTCCGGAATTCTCGCGGTAATTTCCACGAGAGTTCCGGTACGTGTGCACTTAGCCTAAAAGTTATTGTGCAATTTGTCCTTAGTATGCTGATACCCCACATGTGGGGGTAAACCACTATTTGGGCGCATGGCAGAGCTCGGAAGGGAAGCAGTGCCATTTGACGGTTTGGGCTGGAATTGAGATCGGACATCATGTCGCGATTGGAAATCCCCTGATGTACCAAAACAGTGGAAACCCCCCACAAATGACACCATTTTGGAAACTAGACCCCCTAAGGAAATTATCTAGATGTGTGGTGAGAACTTTGAACCCACAAGTCTTCACAGAAGTTTATAACATAAAGCAGTACAATTAAAAAATCATATTTTTTCCACAAAAATGATCTTTTCACCCTCAATTTTTATTTTTCCAAGGGTAACAGGACCCTAAAAGTTATTGTGCAATTTGTCCTGAGTACGCTGATACCCCACATGTGGGAGTAAACCACTATTTGGGCGCATGGCAGAGCTCGGAAGGGAAGCAGCGCCATTTGACGTTTTTGGCTGGAATTGAGATCGGACACCATGTCGCGATTGGAAAACCCCTGATATACCTAAACAGTGGAAACCCCCCACAAATGACACCAATTTGTAAACTAGACCCCCCAAGGAACTTATCTAGATGTGTGGTGAGCACTTTGAACCCCCAGTGCGTCACAGAAGTTTATAACGTCCGGGCGTGAAATTAAAAAATCATATTTTTTCCACAAACATGATCTTTTAGTCACCATTTTTTTATTTTCCCAAGGGTACCAGGAGAAATTGGACACCAAAAGTTGTTGTCCAATTTGTCCTGAGTATGCTGATACCCCATATGTGGGAGAAAACTACTGTATGGGCACACGTCGGGGCTCGAAAGGGAAGTAGTGACGTTTTGGAATGCAGACTTTGATGGAATTGTCTGCCGGTGTCATGTTGCCTTTGGAGAGCCCCTAATGTACCTAAACAGTGGAAACCCCCCACAAATGACCCAATTTTGAAAACTAGACCCCCTAAGGAATTTATCTAGATGTGAGGTGAGCACTTTGAACCCCCAAAGGCTTCACAGAAGTTTATAATGCCAGGGCATGAAAAAAAATTTTTTTTATTTTTTCCACAAACATGATCAATTAGTCCCCAATTTTTTTATTTTCCCAAGGGTAACAGGAGAAATTGAACCCCAAAAGTTGTTGTCCAATTTGTCCTGAGTACGCTGACACCCCATATGTGGGAAAAAACTACTGTATGGACACACGTCAGGGCTCGGAAGGGAAGTAGTGGCGTTTTGGAATGCAGACTTTGATGGAATGGTCTGCGGGTGTCATGTTGCCTTTGGAGAGCCCCTAATGTACCTAAACAGTGGAAACCCCCCACAAATGACCCCATTTTGGAAACGAGACCCCCTAAGGAACTTATCTAGATGTGTGGTGAGCACTTTGAACCCCCAAGGGCTTCACAGAAGTTTATAATGCCCGGGCATGAAAATAAAAAAATCGCATTTTTTCCACAAACATGATCAATTAGTCCCCATTTTTTTCATTTTCCCAAGGGTAACAGGAGAAATTGGACCCCAAAAGTTGTTGTCCAATTTGTCATGAGTACGCTGACACCCCATATGTGGGAGAAAACTACTGTATGGACACACGTCGGGGCTCGGAAGGGAAGCAGTGACGTTTTGGAATGCAGACTTTGATGGAATGGTCTGCGGGTGTCATGTGCGTTTGGAGAGCCCCTGATGTACCTAAACTATTGAAATTCCCCACAAGTGACCCCATTTTGGACACGAGACCCCCACGGAACTTATCTAAATGTGTGTTGAGCACTTTGAACCCCCAAGTGCTTCACAGAAGTTAATAACGCTCGGACTTCAAAGTAAAAAAATCATTTTTTTCCACAAAAATGATATTTCTGCCCCCAATTTTTTATTTTCCTAAGGGTAACAGGAGAAATTGGACCCCAAAAATTGTTTTGCAATTTGACCTGAGTAGGCTGATACCCTACATGTGGGGGTAAAACACTGTTTGGGCGCATGGCAGAGCTTGGAAGGGAAGGAGCACCATTTGACTTTTTCAACTCAGAATTGGCTGGAATTGATATCAGACGCCATGTTACATTTGGAGAGCCCCTGATGTGCCCAAACAGTGGAAATCCCCAATTCTAACTCCAACCCGAACCCCAACACACCCCTAACCCTAATCTCAGCCCTAACCCTAACCCTAGCCCTAACCCTAACCCTAGCCTTAACCCTACCCTAACCCTAACCCTAGCCCTTACCCTACCCTAACCCTAGCCCTAACCCTAGCCCTAACCCTAACCCTAATGGAAAAATGGAAATAAATAATTTTTTTTTATTTTATTATTTTTCCCTAACTAAGGGGGTGATAACGGGGGGTTTGATTTACTATTTATGGCGGTTTTTATATTTGGCAGCTGTCGCACGCTAAAAGACGCTTTTTATTGTAAAAATAGTTTTTGCATCACCACATATTGAGAGCTATAATTTTTCCGTATTTTGACCCACCGAGTCATGTGAGGTCTTATTTTTTGCTGGACGAGTTGACGTTTTTATTGGTACCATTTTCGGGCACGTGACACTTTTTGATCGCTTTTTATTCCGATTTTTGGGACGCAGAATGAACAAAAACCAGCGTTTCATGAATTTCTTTTGGGGGGGTGCGTTTACACCGTTCTGCGTGCGGTAAAATTGATAAAGCGGTTTTATTCTTCGGGTCAGTACGGTTACAGCGATACCTCATTTAGGTCGTTTTTTATGTTTTGTCGGTTTTATGCAATGAAAACTATTTTATATAAAAAATAATTATTTTTGCATCGCTTTAACTATAACTATAGCTATAACTTTTTTATTTTTTCGCTGATGATGCTGTGTGGCAGCTCGTTTTTTGCGGGACAAGATGAGGTTTTCAGCGGTACCATGGATATTTATATGCGTATTTTTGATCGCGCGTTATTACACTTTTTGTTTGGCGGTATGATAATAAATCATTATTTTTTGCTTTGTTTTTTATTTTTATTTTTTAAGGGGTTCACTAAACGGGTTAACTAATGGGACAGTTTTATAGGGCGGGTCGTTACGGACGCGGCGATACCTAATATGTGTACTTTTATTGTTTTTTTTTCTTTTATTTCCAAAAAATGGATTTATTTGGGGGAATATTTTTTTTTTTTTTCTAATTTATTTGGCGATTTTTTTAAATTTATTTTAACACTTTTTTTTATTTTTTTTTAACTTTATTAAATAGTCCCAGGTGGGACATCAATGTCCTGTGACAGATCGCTGATCTGTCACATCACAGATCACTGTGACAGATCAGCAATCTGTCACAGGCATTGAAGAAGACTTCCTCTTGCCTGCGCTTTGCAGGCACTGAGGAAGCCAGCTTCCTGCAGGCCCCCGAAGGCCCCCGTCGCCATCTTGGATTCGGGGCCTGCAGGAAAGGAGCCCCCCGCAGCAGCGCTGCCGTGGGAGGCTCAGGGAAGCACGGAGGGAGCCCCCTCCCTGCCGATGCTTCCCTTTAACCCCCGGTACACCGCAATCATGTTTGATCGCGGTGTGCAAGGGGTTAACGTGTCGGGTGTCAGCTGTGATAATCAGCTGACACCCGGCTGCGATCAGCGGCGCTCACCACGTGGGCGCAGCTGATCGCGGTAGACGTACTATCCCGTCCATGGGCATAGGGGCCCGGGTCCCATGGACGGGATAGTACGTCTGATGTCAGGAAGGGGTTAATACTGCTGTTGAATTTGACAGCGGCATTAAGTGCCAAACCATTTTAGTAATAAAACAGTTCCTATTACTGCTTTTAGAAGTAAGTGCTAGGTGCAACACTTGATCTCCACTATCGTACATGTATGGCAGAAGTTGTGAAGGTGTTAATGAAGTAGCAAGTGATTGAAAATTTACAGTACAGTGATATTCAACTAGCAGAAACTAAGTGAAAATTGGTAAATAATTTATCTTATACTGCTTTTATTAATATATTTTTTCACTAAAAATACCCAAAGTATAATATCAACATTTTAAAAACTTACTGTAATTTAATTGCTATTTGCTTATCTGCTGTAAACTAATACCAGCAACATTGATATTTGTTAGGACCGCACGATGCTGCAAAATGTCAAAATGCTTTATCAGTCTGTGCCCTTAAAAACAAATTCCGAACAGAGCGAAGAGAGAAGCGTAAGAGCGAGGTGGTCTAGACATGCAAGATACTGTACTGTATAATGACAAGCCATTTGAAACTGGTCTTTTTCAAAACTGCTGAGCAAACACGCTCGGAGACATAAAGTTTCATTTTTCCAGTTGGATGACCTTCTCTTTTCTCAAAGGATATTTTTTTAACTACAAGGAAGCAATAGAACAGTTTGACACTTACAGTGGGAAAAAAAGGTTCCTGAAATTAAATTCAGGCAAAACAAGCTGTTGAGCGTTATTTACAACTGTTTCTTTACTTAAAAACTTTTTTTGAATAAAAACAATGTAAAAACCACAGTGAGAGAGTAAGGGTGTGTGCACACGCTGCGGATTCTGCTGCGGATCCACAGCGGTTTTGGTCCTGTGGATCCGTAGCAGTTTTTGCTGTGGTGTACAGTACCATTATAACCTATGTAAAATGAAAACCGCAGTGCAGACACTGCAGAATTTTCCACGCATTTTTTCTGCGGTTTCAAAATCACAACATGTCACTTCTTTGTGCGGATTCCACAGCAGTTTGGCACCTGTTCCATGACAGGTGTCAAACCGCAGGGGAAAACCGCAGGCTAAACCGCAGAAAAACTGCAGATTTACTGGACAAATCCGCGTGGAAAATTCCACAGTACAATCCGCAGCGTGTGCACGCACCCTTAATGTGCTGTGTTACTTGCAATTTAAAGCTCCAATTCAGTCTTTTTTTTCCTTTTCAGCGCTGGAGCGGTGTCATTAGGTGTGAAGGAAGACCGGTTCCTCCCACATCACCAATGTGACGTAACTACACAGGCACAGCTCTCTGATGCCCCCTTTGTCTCTCAGGTCAGTAAGGGAACTGCACCTAGAACAAATGGCCACCGGGGAGGATGTCCTGTTACCTGCTGGGTATTCTAAGATCTGTAATCAGAGTAAAAGCATCAGCCCAAGATTAATTTTATGGTTTAATTGCCTTAATGGCGCACTAGATAATTACAGAAATATACAGTAAGCTATACAACAGAATTACAGTGGATTTGCAGTCAGAGTAAAATATAACAATAATGGTATAAGACTTAGAGATATTATGCTGGAGGTCAATTTACCAGGTTGTAGGTTGCATGTGGATGCCGGGAGCTCTGCAGTCCACAGGTACAAGAATCTTAGTTGCCAGACAGACCCCAAAGCGCATGCCGCTGCTCCCTTGGCAGAACTGTCCCCAGTTCCTTCTTAGATCATCGTCATCTGGTTCTTCTGTGAGAGAGAGAGTCTCTGCCATGTGCTCCCAGTTCTTAAGCATGCTGGGTTCCTCCCCCCTGTGTCAGAGGGTGGGCTAATAATCTCCACCCTTTAGCTCCCTTCAGATTTTATTCCCAATATCTAAGAAAGGGGTAACTTTCTACAGGATGATTGGATCAGGACACGAGAGGTACCAGTGAATGCGGTTTGTCTTGCCTGTTTTGTGGATAGCAAACATGGCCCCATTGGGTCACTATGGAGGGCCAATCTCTATATCTCAGGTCCCAGAGCCCTCACCGACTCAGGAGTCGCATTGCCAGATGCCCGATTTCCTCAGGGTCACGTGGATATTTTTTATGAGTCTGTAACTCAAAAGGTGTGCTCATAATCCGTGAGCTTAGGATGGAGTCGGAGTGGCTGGGAGAGAGAATGGATGTGTATTTCTGTGTCCAGCTGACAGGTATATTCTAATTGAAGCCCCAGGCACCTTCATGCCCCATGCTGGCGTGGCTCCTACTCAAGCTTAGAAGTTCTGTTTTGGCCTTATCTCATTATCATACTAAAAGACCTTGCTATTCAACATTGGAGTACTAAATCCTGCTATCTTCAATATGCTTACAGGCCATGGGGGGTAGGAGCAGTTAGCTGTCAGACAAACTGGCGTCACTGGGACAGGCCAAGCTCAGACATGAGGTGAGCATTATGCCCCATATCAGAGATGGCGGCTGCTCCTTCATCACATTAGGGTTCGCTCACATCTGCGTATAAAATATTGCTATGATGTTCATCTTGAAAAGTGGGACGAGAGGAATCCATATCGTTACTTTTTGTCATGCGAGTGCAATGCGAGTGTGTGATTATTTTATTGCTTAGCATCTGAAATAAAATGTGTATACAATCTCTATGCAATGTGTTTTTATCATCATCTTTAACATACTATAATACTATACTGTAATACTCTATAACTTTAAGCTAGTTTACAAAACTAATAAAGCAATCTTACATAAAGATATAGATAGATGATAGAAATATGTTAGAAACACTAGATAAAAAAGATAGAGAGGTAAGAAAGATGGATAAAAAAGTTAGATTTCCTGCAGATATATATAATTTCACAAGCCCCCTATATATTATAAACTTGTACCCTTTAGTGCCTTTCATGTGGAGTTTATTGTAAAGCTTATGCTTGTTTAGCCTAATAAATAAATGGAAAAAACAACATGGTGGCCCCCCTATTTTATGAAACCAGCAAAGGTAAAGCAGACAGCTTAGAATTGCTTGTATCAGGCTGGAAATGTCCATGGTTATTGGGTTCTTGCCAGTCTAAAAATGCCAGCCCGCAGCCACCGCAAAAGTGGAGCATCATATGAGATGTTCCAATTCTGAAACCTTGTCATCGCTCTTCCTAATTGCCCTGGTGCTGTAGCAATCGGGGTAATGGGGTTTGGGGTTGATGGCAGTTGCGAATTGTCCAAAAACACAGCTGATATCCAGCTCTGGAGAAAATAGTGGGGAGGTTTCTATCAGACCACATTCGCATTACTAGCCAAGTAATAAAAAGTAAAAAACATACAAAATTACTTTATTTAAAAAAAAAATAACACTCCCTAACACTTTCCCTGGTTCAACAATTTATTTTTTTTAAAAACCAAGGCAGATCCGACAAAATCTGTGTGAGGTCCGTTTTTTTCTCTCACTCATTAACTTGCCTAGTCAAATTTCATTTGGTGTGCAGGGTCTTAAGCTGCATTTTGCAATTTTTTCTCAGCCGAATTACATAGGAGGAAAATTGCGCAGATCAGCATTGAATCATTGATTAAATTGGTTTGCTACTGATATGATTCTACCAAGATAGAAGGTTGAAAAGGAGGGTAAAGTTCCGCCTCTAGCTCCTCCCTCCTTCTATCTTCTGTGAATAGAATTGTATCAGTTCCAACTGCCATCCCCTATCTCAGTAATGGGAACGTCTGTCTTCAATAAATAGAGACATTACCTCAGAATTTAGAACTTTGATAATGACTGATCAATTTTGGCAGAGAAAGAAGCAGATTTTTCTCATAAAATATACAGTATTACAAAGTTGCCTATCTTCATGTGTGCTATTGATTTATTAAATAAAGCATAACCGTTGTTTTAAATTTTTAGGCAATAAAAAAAAAAATCACTGGCATGGCGCTTTAAAGTTGATGTCCCCCACTGGACAACCTTTTATTATTGGACCCAGCAAGGTGGGAAAAAAAATCAATACCTCCCAAACTGGCATCAATCCTCCCCTCTCAGTTCTGCATCTGTTGCTGCTTTTCTAGAATCAACATCTGGCAGAACATTCACTGCAGCTAATCAGCGGCTGCTAATCGCCTGCAATTTTCACATTTTGTTGCAGCAGAAGAAACACTATTTACATTTACACTTGAAGTAGATGAACATTGTTTAATTTTATTGTCACATTAGCTGGATTTTATTCAAAAAATTATTGGCTTCCCCTGAATCATTAAGCAGGTTGTAAAATTTGTCTTCCTGTTTGATCCATTTTGAGCCTATAGGGAATAAAATATACTGTAGAGTGTGAAAAAGTAAAACATTGACAGAATTTAAAACTTTTCCAAATTTGAAATCCTTTTTCTAAATTGCCTGATTTTTTTTGTCTTTATGCATAAAAACAGAATTTATCCACTATTAATATTTTCTGACTTGGAATATTCCAGGGAATAAAAAATGTACATAAAGGGAACCTGTCAGCAGCTTTTGCCAATATAAGATGCTGCCATTATCTATCAGGGCTTATACACAGCATTCTATAATGCTATATACAAGCCCCCAACCCAACCTGGAAGAACTGAAAAATAAGTTTTACTATTCTCACCGGGGGGGCAGTCCGGTCCAATGGGTGTCACTGGTCTTGGTCCGGCACCTCCCATTCTCTTATGATCGCCGCCCTCCTGCTTATTTCTTGTGGATGACATAACCCTACATCATCCACACAGGTTCCTATGCATCGCACTCCTGCCCAAGCATTGAGATTTCTGCATATCTTGGCAGCAAAAACGTGCATTTTGCTGCATTTTATGTTGCATCTTTGCATGTGTTTTTGTAAAGCAAATAAGGCTTTTTTGAACTAAATTAAAATATTAAAAAAAGTTTTGTGATGTAATTTCAGCACGTTCATTTTCATTCTGATGCAGTAGCATCAGGGTAATTGAATTAGGAGTTGGTGTCAGCAGCTGTCATTGACACCAAGCAGTAGATTTAGTAATGAAAAGGTGTCAGCCAGTCACCCTCATTACTAAGCTATTGAGGAAACACACACATGCGCACATCCATGCACAGACTGTACAGTTGTGCTCAAAAGTTTACATACCTGGCAGAATTTTTGCTTTCTTGACCTTTTTTCAGAGACTATGAATGATAACACCAAAACTTTTTCTCCACTCATGGTTAGTGATTGGTTGAAGCTATTTATTGATAAACTGTGTTTTCTTTTTTAAAATCATAATGACAACCCAAAACAGACAAGAGACCCTGATCAAAAATTTACAAGCCCAGGTGATTTTGGTCTGATAACTTGCACAGAAGTTGACACAAATGAGTTTGAATGGCTACTAAAGGTAACATCCTCACCTGTGACCTGTGACAAATGCCAGGAATATTGTTCGGGATGCAAAGAAAAACAAATAACATCAGCTGAAATATTGGACTCTCTGAAAAACAGAGGTGTGGCTGTTTCAGGATGAGGCACTTGAAGAAAAATGGGCTGCATGGTCGAGATGGCAGCAGAAAGCCATTACTGTGCAAATGCCACCAAGTATCTCGCTTATAATATGCAAAACAGCACAGAGACAAGACTTCTGAAACAAGGTAATTTGGAGTGATGAGACCAAAATTTAACTTTTTGGCCACAACTAGTGAGGACCGAGTATATTCGTTACTCAAGATTTCCTGATCATGCTCTGGTGATCTCGGAGTATTTCGATGTGCTCAGAGTACAGATGTGAAAATGAGGATGAGTGACCTCATGGAGATCAACATCCAACACTGCGGAGACACCATCACATGTTTCTCAACGCAGTGATGCTAGAGCAATGCCCCCATCCCTTATGGGAAATATGCAAAAACATGTAAATCAACAGCTGCAGAGACACCATCACATGTTTGTCAACGCAAGCAATGACTAGCCAGGTCTTTCACCGGGAAGGAAGAACCATGGGAAGGGCAGTCTCCAATGAAGGAAACCACCTATGCCAAAACATGGTATCCATCCACAGACAGCTGTTTCTGGGTATTGCCCCTCATCAGTGTGGAGTAGGAAACTGGCTAGTAAGAGCAATACCTAGTAAAAGACTGTGAAAATGAGGATGAGTGACCTCATGGAGATCAACATCCAGCACTGCGGAGACACCATCACATGTTTCTCAATGCAGTGATGCTAGAGCAATGCCCCCATCCCTTATGGGAAATATGCAAAAACATGTAAATCAACAGCCGCGGAGACACCATCACATGTTTCTCAACGCAAGAAATGACTAGCCAGGTCTTTCACTGGGAAGGAACAACCACGGGAAGGGCAGTCTCCAATGAAGAAAAACACCTATGCCAAAACATGGTATCCATCCACAGACAGCTGTTTCGAGGTATAGGTGTTTTTGCATATTTCCCATAAGGGATGCAAGTCAATGGGGAAGCAAAGTCGGCAGGGAGTGGAAGACAGAAAACACACCTACAGTGCCCATTTCAATGCCAAATCATCAATTCTTATTACTGAAGCTTGTCAACCTTAATTTCCATTATAATAATAGTTACGCATTGAAAACTGGGGGTTATTTGGCTAAAGTTGTGGGGGGGTAGGGCTGGCTCCAGGTTTTTGTGTGCCCTGGGCCAAAGAGTGTCAGTACGCCCCTTTAACACATACCACAACTCATGATGCTCCGATATGCCACAGAAATATAGGTATAGTACAATGACAAATACTTCACTGCTTACATGACATGACTGATCTATTTTAAATTGTACAATAGCTCAAAAAAAGGACAGTATATTACTCCATACAGTATTATGGCCACCACATTGTTCACCATACAGAATAATGAACCCCATATATTTCTCCATACAGTATAATTGGCCACATATAATTTTCCATACAGTATATGATGAGCTCCACATAATGCTACAGTATATGATGGTCCCCATGGCCGATGCTCCAGTGTGTTATGGGCCAAAATAATGCTCCACATATAATGGGCTTCATTTCTAATGCTCCAGTGTATAATGGGCCCCGTAAATGCTGCTCCAGTGTCTGATGTCCCCCATCTGGAATGCTCCAGTATATGATCGGCCTCATGGATGATGCTCCAGTGTATGATGGGCCCTAATAATGCTCCATATATAATGGGCCCCATTTCTAATACTCCAGTGTATCATGAATGCTCCAGTATGTGATGGGCCCCATTTTTAATTAACCCAGGCATGGTATGTGAAAAGAGCTCCATGGAGTAATGTGAAGTGTGTGCTTCCACATCCTTCACTTTTGGTGTGGGTGAAGGACACAAGGAAAGTGGTTGCTCCTGACCAGAAGCCTGCACTTATGACTCAGTGCTTGCATTATTTTAAACTTCAGAAGAGGAGGCGATAGAGCTGGAGGCTGTTTCAGCAATGTAAGTCAAAAACAGTTCCTGATGCTCCGGCTTTAAAAGCAGTCTAACTACGCCCAGAAAATGGAGCCTTAGGCTACTTTCACACTAGCATCGGTACGGGCCCATCGCTATGCGTCAGGCTGACCTACCGACGCACATTGTGAAAGCTTTGCACAACGGGGGCGTCCGATGCAGTTTTTCAACGCATCTGCTGCCCCATTGTAATGTCCGGGGAGGAGGGGGCAGAGTTTCGGCCATGCATGCGCTGTCGAAAATGGCGGACACAACGCACCAAAAAACGTTACATGTAACTTTTTTTGTGCATCGCGGCCACCAAAACTCGAAGCATCCATCGCACGACGGATGCGACTTGTCACTATACGTTGCAATGCGTCGCTAATGCAAGTCTATGGAGAAAAAACGCATCCTGCAGGTAACTTTGCAGGATGCGTTTTTTCTCCAAAACGACATATTGCAACGTACGTCACATGACGCTAGTGTGAAAGTAGCCTTACAGGCCTTCCAGAGCTACACCATGACACAGGCTCAACACCTCCTGCCTTAGCTGCTATTGTGTTTTTGGCACTACCAGCAGATGCACCACCACCACCATCAGTACTAGGTGGCCCCCCCATGCCCACGTCCGTGTCCTCTTCCACCATACTTCCTCATGTTTTAGAAAATTGACCCAAAATACCAGCAGATATATGGTACTGTATCAGAAGCGTACAGCTCTATACAGACTAGGGATAACAGTAAATCTCCGGATATGTTTCATGACTCATACACAGACGCTCACAGGCTCAGTATGGATTACCCAATAAAATAAAAAGATGAAAAAGGGTACCGTATCACCAGATACAAGGTATATATAGTATAGTGTAAACATTCTGAATCTCCATATACATTTCAGGAGGCAGACACAAACGCTCTCAGGCCCAGTATGGATTACACAAGAATATGAAAAGATGTACATGGGTACTGTAACACAAGCGTACAGCTGTATACAGTGTTGGCCAAATTTGAAATCTCGGTACATATTTCCGGAGTCACCCTCAGACGCTCACTCAGTCTGGGTTTGACCATAATAAAAAATGTTGTAAAAAAGGTACTGGATAGCAAGATTACAAGTATATATATTATAGGGTACAATTGAAATCTCCGTATACATAGTCCCTTAGTCAGTCTCAGACGCTTACTCAGTATGGATTTGACCGTAATACTAAATGTCGAACAAAGGTACTGTATAACAAGATACAAGCTGTATCGAGCATAGAGTAAAAATTGGTATCTCCGATTCACCGTATACATAGAAGGCGTAAACCACACACGCTCACTCACTATGGATGATACCGTAATACAAAATTTTGAACAAAGGTACTGTATCAGCACATACCAGGTGTATCAAGTCTAGGGGTAATTGTAAATTTCTGTCTATACTTCCGGAGTCAGACACAGACATTCACAGGCTCAGTATGTATTAGACCAGAATTTAACAAGTAGAAAAAGGGAAAGGTAGTCAAAGTGTACAACAGTATACAGTGTTGTGGTACTTTTAAATCTTTGTACATATTTCAATCTCAGTAAGCCAGTCCAGACTCTCCGCTACTGGAAAGTAAATGGATATAAGTACAGACGGAAAGTCGAGTGTTAGCAGAAATTTGGGAATTACTCATCGCGGGAAAACCTCCCGGTAGATATTGCAGAGGCGATGCAGACCCTCAATTACTGTGTCTGTGGAGACAATGAAATGGTTCTTTGCTGAAGAAAGGATTGCTTTATCACAGTAGCGTGGATCACATCACCGTTACTCGTCTCCATCAAATTGTGATCACAGGGAGAGATGTAGACATGGTCCTCACTGCCTATCATGATGTGTCTGGTCATTTTGGAGTGCAAAAGACAGAAGCCACAGACCATAGGTGATTCTATTGGATTGGCATGAGAGGAGACATTGAAAAATGGTGGCAGGAATGTCACACGTCTGTGACTATCACAACTGTGAAAGGTGATCATAAAGCACCACTGCATCCGCTTGTAAGTTGACATCCATTACAAATGGTAGCCATTGATCATCTGAAGGTAGATGCCAGCAGGACAGGGCATAGCTACATCTTAACCATCATCGATCAATACACCAAATTTCTACTGGCTGTCCCTGTGAAGAATTTAACTGCCCAGACTACACAGCGGTGGAGTAGGGAGAGGTAAGTATTGCAACTTGCAAGTGCTGTGGCCATGACCAAGCAGTGGGGGCACACTCGTGGTCGATGGTACTGGCACAGGGCCCCTCATAGTACGCTGGTGTGTCTGACGGCGAGTGGGCACCCCACCATCAGAGACACTGTAATGTACTATGAGGGGCCTTGTGCCAGTGCCGAAGGCCATCTGTGGGCCCATCCACTGGTTCAGAGCAACGGCACTTGCCCGGGTGAGCCAGGTGTTGACCCCAGCCATTGGGGGGTGGGCAGCCCACTTAGGGAGGTTAAAAAAATGGCATATGTTGATGTGTTGGCTGGACATTCAGCTGCTGCAAAGGGCGGAATTGGGCAAGTCCGAGGAAGAGGAGGACAAATGCGAGGCAGTTTTCTGGCAACCTATGTGTCATCAGGGGAAGGTGGGACAGAATCCTTTGAAACCCATGCATGGTTCTGTTAGGGCTGGTGGAACGCACTAAATTATAAAGTAGTAGTAGGTGCGTTTGCAGCCCGGGGTCCACCGTGCAGAGGTGGTACACTGCTGCTAGACAATGGCGGAAGAATAGAGCGGCGTGAAAACAGTCACATGTGGGTTACATTACCAGTGTGAACAGGAGCGGACTCTGTTAATTCACAGAGCCACACAACCTCTGAACGTGGATGCCGGAGCCTGTTTAGCTCACAGAGCCTGGCCAAAGAGTGCACAGCAAATGGCCACAGAACTCTACCCCAAGGACACGGGGTTAAAGTCCCTCTAGGCCCACTGAGTGCGTGGCGTCGCTGCCACGAACGCCGCTATAGACGCTGGCTATGGAGTGTGGAGCACTTGCACTGAGGCGTGCCGAGTAACTGATGAAGACTAATGCCTGACTCAGACTGTGACCTATGTATGCCTAAGCCTGGGCGCTAGCAGGCTAGGCTGCACAACACATGCGTACCAAGGGTATGGGTTTCATAATGAGTCATTCACCAGAGACATTCATACGTGCATACATCACTCACTCCTTATAGTCTGAAAATACAGTCTATCCTAGTGCATGGCCGAGCGGCCATGCGACCCTTTTATAGCCACGAGCGTCCAGGACCTTCCTGGCTTCTCGGATGGGCTAATCCAAACAGGAGCAGGACCTGAGCACGTGACCGTCGATCTCCAATGGGAGATCACTCCACGGGCATGCTCAGTGGCCCGAAATGGGGACTTAGTCCCTGGAGAATCTCACTGCTGAGCAGCATGTATTGCCATAGATGAGCCAGAGGTGGCAGCAGCAAACAAACCCATGGAGCTGGTCTGGGCAGAGCGCTGGGACCGACGAGTTTGCTGAGCAACCTCCTTTGCGGCTGGAGAAGAATGCGAGACCACCGGAAGTAAGGCTCGGGATTCCTGCTGTGCAGCGACAGGAACCCGATGCCTAACATTCCCCCCCTCCTCTCTGAGCCTCGCTCCGCTCAAATTCCGCAATGAGAAAAGGAACATGGATGTTCTCCACCGGCTCCCAAGTCCGAGCCTCTAGACCTTGACCCTTCCAATCCACAAAATAAATTTTTTTGCCCCGTTTTATCTTGCATCCCACGATGGCATTGACCTCAAACTCGTCTGACGACAGGTCAGATGTCCCGGCAGATGGCTCAGAAAACCGGGACATGTGAACCGGCTTAAGGAGAGAGACATGAAACGTGTCCATGATGGCCAAGTGTGGTGGAAGAGCCAGGCGGTAGACCACAGGGTTGATCTGCTCGAGGACCTTGAAAGGACCAATATAGCGTGGTGTGAACTTAGCGGATTCCACCCTCAGCCTGATATTTCGAGCGGAGAGCCACACCATGTCGCCAGGGGTGAAGGTCAGAGCCGGGCGCCGGCGAGTGTCAGCGAAGGACCTCATTCTCTCCTCGGAGGCCCGGATAGCATCCTGCGTGCAATCCCAAATGTCACGTGCCTCCACCGCCCAGTCTGCCACCCTGTCATCGCGTTGCCCACAGTGTGCGTCCTCCATCATTGGCTAAGAAAAGGCGCTGGAAGCATTATTTGAAACACGACTTTGGTGGTCTGATCGGTGACCTCATGGCCGACCTCACACTATGGTCGGGTTTCGATCGGTGAAACCTGACTTTAGCTAAAGTCTGCTATTTTTGAATTTGACTGACCCGTTTCGCTCAACTCTAGCTCAGAGATTTAGTTTCTGTCGCAATAGCTGCATGATTTGTAGCTGCTATCCAGCCTGAATAACATGGGAGATTGCCTTTTTGTTAGGAAATCCCCACATGCATTCAGGCTATCTAGCAGCCACAAATCATGCAGCTATTCTTGAGTAGTGAGTATACTCAAGGAAATCTTGAGAAGTGAGTATACTCGCTCATCACTAGCCATAACCATAAACGATACTTTTGGAGAGACAAGGCCTATGCTGAAAGCAACACCATTCCTACCGTAAAACATGGAGGTACAGTGGGGAAAAAAAGTATTTAGTCAGTCAGCAATAGTGCAAGTTCCACCACTTAAAAAGATGAGAGGCGTCTGTAATTTACATCATAGGTAGACCTCAACTATGGGAGACAAACTGAGAAAAAAAAATCCAGAAAATCACATTGTCTGTTTTTTTTTCATTTTATTTGCATATTATGGTGGAAAATAAGTATTTGGTCAGAAACAAGCAATCAAGATTTCTGGCTCTCACAGACCTGTAACTTCTTCTTTAAGAGTCTCCTCTTTCCTCCACTCATTACCTGTAGTAATGGCACCTGTTTAAACTTGTTATCAGTATAAAAAGACACCTGTGCACACCCTCAAACAGTCTGACTCCAAACTCCACTATGGTGAAGACCAAAGAGCTGTCAAAGGACACCAGAAACAAAATTGTAGCCCTGCACCAGGCTGGGAAGACTGAATCTGCAATAGCCAACCAGCTTGGAGTGAAAAAATCAACTGTGGGAGCAATAATTAGAAAATGGAAGACATACAAGACCACTGATAATCTCCCTCGATCTGGTGCTCCACGCAAAATCCCACCCCGTGGGGTCAGAATGATCACAAGAACGGTGAGCAAAAATCCCAGAACCACGCGGGGGGACCTAGTGAATGAACTGCAGAGAGCTGGGACCAATGTAACAAGGCCTACCATAAGTAACACACTACGCCACCATGGACTCAGATCCTGCAGTGCCAGACGTGTCCCACTGCTTAAGCCTGTACATGTCCGGGCCCGTCTGAAGTTTGCTAGAGAGCATTTGGATGATCCAGAGGAGTTTTGGGAGAATGTCCTATGGTCTGATGAAACCAAACTGGAACTGTTTGGTAGAAACACAACTTGTCGTGTTTGGAGGAAAAAGAATACTGAGTTGCATCCATCAAACACCATACCTACTGTAAAGCATGGTGGTGGAAACTTCATGCTTTGGGGCTGTTTCTCTGCAAAGGGGCCAGGACGACTGATCCGGGTACATGAAAGAATGAATGGGGCCATGTATCGTGAGATTTTGAGTGCAAACCTCCTTCCATCAGCAAGGGCATTGAAGATGAAACGTGGCTGGGTCTTTCAACATGACAATGATCCAAAGCACACCACCAGGGCAACGAAGGAGTGGCTTCTTAAGAAGCATTTCAAGGTCCTGGAGTGGCCTAGCCAGTCTCCAGATCTCAACCCTATAGAAAACCTTTGGAGGGAGTTGAAAGTCCGTGTTGCCAAGCGAAAAGCCAAAAACATCACTGCTCTAGAGGAGATCTGCATGGAGGAATGGGCCAACATACCCACAACAGTGTGTGGCAACCTTGTGAAGACTTACAGAAAACGTTTGACCTCTGTCATTGCCAACAAAGGATATATCACAAAGTATTGAGATGAAATTTTGTTTCTGACTAAATACTTATTTTCCACCATAATATGCAAATAAAATGAAAAAAAAAACAGACAATGTGATTTTCTGGATTTTTTTTTCTCAGTTTGTCTCCCATAGTTGAGGTCTACCTATGATGTAAATTACAGACGCCTCTCATCTTTTTAAGTGGTGGAACTTGCACTATTGCTGACTGACTAAATACTTTTTTTCCCCACTGTAGATTGCTGATGTTTTGGGGATGTATGAGCCACAAAGGCACAGGAAACTTGGTCAAAGTTGAAGGAAAGATGAATGCAGCATGTTATCAGCAAATAAAGGAGGCAAATTTGCAACCATCAGCCTGGAAGATGCACGTGGGATGGTCTTGAAAGTTCCAACATCACAGCGATCCAAAACACAAGGCCAAGTCGACCTGTCATTGGCTACAGCAGAACAAAGTTAAGGTTCTTCAGTTTCCTGACCTCTAGATCATTGAGCCACTCTGGGGAGATCTCAAGCACGCATTTCATGCTAGACAGACCAGGAATTTACAAGAACTGGAGGACTTTTTGACAAGAATAGTGGGCAGCTTTACCATCTGAGAAATTAAATAACCTCATCCACAGCTACCACAAAAGACTATGTGAACTTTTGAGTATGTGAACTTTTTCTTCTGGTGACTCAATCGTGCAGACCATTTTTCTTAAAGTGTCTCCTTATTAAGCATCTTGAAATAATAATAATAATAATAATAATCTTTATTTATATAGCGCCAACATATTCCGTAGCGCTTTACAGTTTAACAGTTTCAAAACACAAGTCATAAGTAACAACGCTAACAATACAATAATTAAAGCAAAATAAGATGAAATAAGACGACCCTGCTCGTGACAGCTTACAATCTACAATGAGGTGAGGGAGATACAGAGTACAGGTGTGTATTTACAATGGTGTATTTACAATGAAGGTCCAGCCATCTTGCGGGAGTGAAGGATGGATGGAGATAGTGAATGGGCTACACACGCACACTTACACAGAGAATGACTTTGATTAGTGAATGTGATAGGCCGCTCTGAACAGGTGTGTTTTGAGGGAGCGCCTAAAACTATGCAAATTGTGGATAGTCCTGATTTCTTGGGGTATAGCATTCCAGAGGATAGGAGCAGCACGGGAGAAGTCTTGGAGTCGGGAGTGGGAGGTACGGATTAGTGCAGAGGTTAGTCGAAAGTCATTTGCAGAGCGCAGCGATCGGCTAGGCCGATAGACAGAAATGAGAGAAGAGATGTAAGGGGGTGCCGCACTGTGGAGAGCTTTGTGGGTGAGAACAAGTACTTTGAATTGGATCCTATAATGAATGGGCAGCCAATGTAAGGACTGGCGAAGAGCGGACGCGTCCGAGTACCGATTACCCAGATGGACGATCCTGGCCGCTGCATTAAGTATGGACTGGAGAGGGGATAGTCGAGTGACGGGGAGGCCAATTAATAGAGCGTTGCAGTAATCCAGGCGAGAGTGGATCAATGCAACAGTGAGGGTTTTTGTTGTTTCCATAGTGAGAAAAGGGCGGATTCTAGAGATGTTCTTTAGGTGTAAGCGGCAAGAGCAGGCAAGGGATTGTATATGGGATGTGAAGGAGAGATTGGTGTCAAACATAACACCCAGACAGCGCGCCTGCTGCCGGGGTGTTATTGTGGTACCACCCACGGAGAGGGAAATGTCAGATTTATGGAGGTTAGTAGACGGCGGGAGCAGAAGAAGTTCAGTTTTGGAGAGGTTGAGTTTCAGATAGAGAGCGGACATGATATTGGAGACTGCGGACAGACAGTCACTGGCGTTCTGTAGTACAGCGGGGGTAAGGTCGGGGGAAGACATGTATAGTTGTGTGTCATCAGCATAAAGATGGTACTGAAAGCCAAATCTGCTGATGGTCTGTCCAATTGGGGCCGTGTAGAGAGAGAAAAGAAGGGGGCCAAGGACTGAGCCCTGAGGTACCCCGACAGCAAGAGGAAGAGGAGATGACGTGGAGCCAGAGAACAAAACACTGAAGGAGCGGTCAGAGAGATAGGAAGAGAACCAGGAGAGTGCAGTGTCCTTAATGCCTAGTGACTGGAGCCTAGAGAGTAGGAGATGGTGGTCAACAGTATCGAAAGCTGCAGAGAGGTCAAGAAGAATGAGCAGAGAGTGGTCACCGTTACGTTTTGCTGTCAGAAGGTCATTGGTCACTTTGATGAGTGCAGTTTCAGTCGAATGTAGGGGGCGGAAGCCGGACTGTGAAGGGTCTAGAAGGGAGTGAATGGAGAGTGAATGGAGTGAATCTTGAAACAGCCACACTGATTGTTTTCAGAGACGAGCATTTTAGCAGATTTTATTTGTGGGTCTTTCTTTACATATCAAAAAATTTTCCTGGCATTTCTCACAGGTCACAGATGCTGATGCTACCTTTAGTAGCCATTCAAACCCATTTGTTTCAACTTCTGTGCATGTTATCAGGCCAAAATCACCAGGGTATGTAAACTTTTGTTCAGGGTCATTTGGATGTTTTGGGTTGTCATTATGATTTAAAAAGAGAAGACACAGTAGTTTGACAATCATATGGCTTTACCCAACCTCTATCTATGAGTGGATAAAAATCATTCATATATTCTGAAAAAAGGCAAAGAAAGCAAAAATTCTGCTGGGGTATGTAAACTTTTATGCACAACAACAACCAGCCTATGAAGGTGCTTTAACAGAATGAACCTATATATGCTGTAACCAAAGAGAAACTGGAAAGTTTATTGGAGTTAATCAGCTGATCAGATTCAGTGGTCTCCCTTACGGCAAGTCAGCGCTAAACACTGTGGGAGAGATGACGTTCCTGTTAGTATATTGCCGGCAGCTGGTTAGAGCAGTCACATCTTCCGATGTGACTGTTCTACACTTCAGATTGCTGTGGAAAACTAATGATTATGTGGACTACAGTGGACAGGTGAGTATATGGTGGTTTATTATTTTTGAATTTTTTAAAGCAATCATGGGCATTGAGGATTGGGTGCTAAGGTGAGTATATGTTGTTTTTTTATTTTACTTTTTTATAGGAGATATGGGCATCAGGGATTTAATGTTAGCTGAGTATATTGTTTCTTATTTTTATTTGAATATGTATTTAATTAATTTACTCTTTTTTTACTTTTTTTACTACAGCACAGGTGCCGGCTGATGACAGACTGCTCCAATCAGCGGCTCCTTCCATCACTGTTATCAGTGACAGCAGACATAGCCTGATCAGAGGACTAGTATCTCATCAGCTGGCTCCTGCTGACCTGCGGTAAGCTTTTTACCTTAGGTCACTGCATCACCTGACAGCGTGACCCGGCAGAGGTCTGATGGCGGTAACAATCTACAGGCAATAACATTACTGCCACTCAGAACCTCTATGATGGAAACACCGGCGCTTGTGCTATGTTTGGGGTTTGGCTATATTCAGCAATTAAATCGACGAATATTGCAAATTTGGTGATCATGCCCTGAATCGAATATTGAAATATTTGCTCATCTCTAGTTAGAAATGTTGTATAATTCTTCTGATTTGCTATGTTGCTAGCTTCATGTGCTGTACATTGCAGTAACTTAGGTATCCATGGTTATAACCACTATTAGCTAACTGTCCCTAATTGAATGGTCGTAACCATGGATATCTTAGCAATGCCTTGCACTTGGGGTAAGCGACATAGTGAATCAGAAGAACTATTCTCTATTTCTAATTGGAGGTATATACTAATATTATTATTACACCTACTACATATTGGGATAGGATCCTGGAGATGGGAATGTTCCTTTAAATTTCACTTGTAGTACAGAAGAGATCATTACATACTATTTTTCAAACCAGACAATACAATCTAGGCAATGAAATGAAGAGGATTTTATGAGGGAACTTCAAACTGGTCCTACCCCTAGAATTATGGTGTGGGGTCGTACAATAAATGGAAATCTAAATCCACTGCCCTTCATCCCACATACACTAACAGCTTGGAATTTGGTGATGGAATCAGTTTTTCAGCCATATTTCCAAAGTCTCTCAGGAGCCATTTTTCAACATAAAAATGTAAGGCTACTGTACATGTTGCACAAAATACTGTCAGCAGCCTCTGTGGCCTAAACCTGCAACTATGGGTTGCAGTGTTTTCAATTTTTTTTTTCTCTCATCGAGACAAGATGTCAATTTTCAGCAATTGCAAAGCCAGCAGTGAATGTTCTTGATGAAAGCCAAGTGCATTCAGTGCATGAGAGCATTCCTCAGACAACTATTAATAACTTCATTAATAGTATAACAAGACATATGAATGCGGAGATTTATGCATGTGGCGCTCATACTCAATACATTGAGTTGTTTCTAAAATTTTGTTTCCATTTTTTATAAATTGCATATCTATCCATCCAGTGATTAACCTAATTCAATGACTTTTCCTTCTTGTGACAATTTCAATGTTAAGGAGTGTCAATGTAAGTTTGTCTTTTGCATTTCATTTTACATATTGAAATGTACTGATTTATTTCTCATATGTAGTGGTGAAGTAAAGAGATGTATACAAGATATATTCTACAAATTATATATTTTTATAAATGACCCCCACTGGACTCACAGAAATGAAGTAGTCAGTTGTGAAGCTGAAAACACAAGCATTGATGGACAAATTCCTCGGAGTAGAGATGCCCTTTAAAATATACAAGTTTCAAGTGAGAAAGACGAACTGAACCTGTATCAAAATGGATAAGTGACACGTGCCCTTTTAAAAGTCATTTAGAAATGTGAATTAAAGAAGTACTATTTGAAAGATGAGCCAGTAATGATTTCACATAGAGTTTATTTTTTATTGAAATGTCCTAGCCTGACATTTTATCAGTCTCAAGGTAGTTTTACTAATCACTAAATCATTAGTTTGATTACAATATAATTAAAGTAGAAAATAGTATGTCAAACATACATTTCCATTATTAACAATTCTCTAGTGCTAGGAAGTCACGATGATCACTTGCTTTGTGCATTTTAATATTTTATTAGTTCTAATAACTGCCTTCTGAATTTGATTCATATTTATGGTCATTTTAATACCTAGTACATTAAACCTTACATTATTATGTTCAAGGAATTAAAAAAAAGTTAATACAGTTTCTATTTCACACCCTCAATATACTGTAATTAAGTAACGCTTGTCCTTCACTTGTAGATATCTGAAAAATTTAACTGCTGCCCTCATGGAGCTGTGGAATACTTAAATATATATGTACAGTCATGGCCAAAATTGTTGGCACCCTTGAAATTGTTCCAAAAAATGAATTATTTCTCCCAGAAAATTATTGCAATTAAACATGTTTTGTTATACAAATGTTTATTTCCTTTGTGAGTATTGGGGCCACACAAAAAAAAAACAGAAAAAAAGGCAAATTGGACATATTTTCACACAAAAGCCTAAAAATGGGCTGGACAAAATCATTGGCACCCTCAACTTAATATTTCGTTGCACACTCTTTGGAATAAATAACTGCAATCAATCTCTTCCTTTAAGCATCACCGAGCTTCTTACACCTTTATACTAGAATTTTGGACCACTCTTTTTTTGCAAATTGCACCAGGTCTCTTATATTTTAAGGATGCCTTCTCCCACAAGCAATTTTAAGACCTCTCCACAGGTGGACAATGGAATTTTGATCCGGACCCATTGATGGCCACTTGAGAACTCTCTAGTGCTTTGCTTCCACCAATTTTGGTGCATCTAACCCTACAGAGTAAACTCATCTGTCAACTTTTGAATTTCATCCTAAGGGTATATGCACATGTATGCAGAAAATTCCTGACTGAAAACCCGATTTTTGCACATTTTTTATACGTTTATACGTCCCCAGCCTCATAGAAAATAGTTAGAAATGCAGATTTTTCCGCGAAATTAATGAGCATGCTGCGTTTTTTACCGCGATGCATTTTTTTCGCGGAAAAAATTCATCAATATGCACAAAAAGTGCAGAATTCATTAAAATGAATGGGATGCTTCTTGTAAGCGTTTTTTAAGCGTTTTTGCCAGTAAAAACGCTTAAAAAATGTGAAAAAACGCTTACGTGTGCTCATACCCTAACTCATAATTATTTTCTTTTTGATGGTGCGTTCTACCATTACCTCTGGGGCACAGCCATGGGTAACCCATGTGCTCCCACCTATGCCAACTTGCTCCTGGGCTGTTGGAAGGACATCATTGTTTATGGAGATGATATATCAGCCTTGTGGTGCCCCCAGATCAACTTCTAGGGGTGCTACATCCATTACATCTTGATATTCTGGACAGGAGATGTCATCTCCTTGAACAGGTTTGTCCAAGAGCTAAACAACAATGCTATAGGCCTAAAATTTACCTCAGACTTGGACTTGATTTCTATCAATTTCCTGGACCTCACTGTTCAAAAAGATATTGATGGCCATCTACAAACAAGTGCGTATAGATAGCCAATTTCTATGTACAGTCTGGTTGAATGGGGCAGCCACCGCCCCCTCAATCTCCACAAGGGTATTTATACCAAAGGGGCGATACCTTAGAATTGAAAGAAATTGTTCCCACACTCCCTCTTTCTGCACGCAAGCGAAAGAACTGTGGGATAGATTCTTGGATGGGAGCTAACCCAAGCAAATTCTTCATGAGGCCTTTCAAGAAGCTGAATCCTGGATGAGGACAAGCCTCTTGCATTCTAGGGAAATGAATGAGGACAATCATATACAGATAATAGGTATATTTGTTCCATTGAGGTTAGAGAAATACTTAAAAATCACTGGGACATACTCAAAGATGACACTGAGATATGTGACTTCTTGCCCAACCTACCTGCCATCATCTGCAGGAGAGGAAGAACAATTAGGAACCAACTTGTTCATTGTAATTATGCTCTCCCTAGAGAACAGTGACTTGTTTGGATAGAAGGGAGGTTGGCACCTTTAGGTTTGGTGGCTGCTCCTGCAGATATGTGGAGGTCAGAAAACAATTTGGCATTGTGGCCACAGGTAAATCGTACCAGAGTAGACACTTGCAAAACCGTTGGTGTGATCTATCTCTTTAAGTTCTCCTGCCCCCTAAACAATGTGGGGAAAGGGAAGAGGGAATTCAGGAGACGTACAGGCGATCACTTGGATGACATTAGACATGCTAGGGACACACCTATATCAAGACATGTCTGAGAAATACATCAGGGCAATTTAGGTTCTTTCTATTTTTCTGTTTAGAAGGTGATTACCCCATAAATGAGATGGAGTGATTGGAACAAAAGGATATAACAGAAGAAACTGAGGTTGAACCATAGGCTGGACACTGCCTTCCCTAGACGACTTAATGAACAGATGCAATTTGGTTGTTAGTTACATATAGCATTCATGTCCCTGTCTCCTATCTTTCTTTGGACCTGCAAGTTGAGTTACCTGACCACCTCTATAGGTCCTAATGGGTCTAGGTGGTTTTATTGTATTCTTCTTATACAAGGAGAACTGGATTAGGAATACTTATACTTATGGCAAATTCCTCCTAGACATTTTTGATGATGAACATGTGGCATTATCTAATGAGACTCTCTATCAGTGATGTGTTTTTTATAAGTCATTAACACAAGTCCTTATTTATACCGTTGTATCAGCCCTGTTCAAAGATGAGCTGCGCTCTGCACTATGGTGTGTTTTTACCGGTGTTTACTTATCTATGGCGTGCCTAACATATAGTACCACAAGACAGTTCCTCTATTATATGCCCCATGTAGGCATCAGGTCCTAATACATTGGAACGCATGGCTCTTTGTGTGCATGTTACATAGGATATCCAAGCATCATTACACATCTCCGGATATGCATAATTGACTTCCATCATTGCCACCCCTTGATTGATTACTGGAATGTAGTGGGACACATTAACTTCCGGTCCTGCGCAGAAGCACTCTGAATGGGAATTACATCTGAACAGCTCCAGACATGCACCTTGCAATCTATGCTACATCACATCACAGCACCTTTCAATCTCTTAATCACTAAGCACTTTAGCCCTTATTATCATATCCCTTTTTACTTTACACTCCAACACAGTAGAGAGGGACAGTAGAGACAGCCGCGAACAAGCAGGGCGCCAATTTCATCATCATTGGGTGTCAACCTTCGCTATTAAGCAGGCAACTGTAAAGTTAGGGACAGATTGTTAACATCTACATTTGTTGTTTCCGTCATGTCTTTACACAGTATTTCCTATGTGCAAGCATATTAACATTGTATTAATCAGTCTTTACATATCACTATATCCTTTTTATAGCCTCTAGTCTCTACTTATCAAGTATTCTTTGCTTCTCTGGCCTGAATAGGGCCTGATAGGGCTAGCAGGGTGAGCTGTCTATGAGCAGGTATGCCATTGTGCAAGTGAAAATGATGCTAACCTCCACTGGTAGGTAGGGTGGTCCAGGACTGCACAGGGGCAGGAACCTCACTGTGGTGTTTGTATCTTGTAGTTTCATGGTGATGATGTTTGGTTTCACATTATGTAGGTTTTTGGTATTTTATTAATACTAATTAAAAGTTATATTTTAGCCTGTAATAAGTATAGAGTTATATGGTGAGCTAGCTCATTCTGTTTTTGGAAAACTGTACAATGATGTGCTTTACCAAAAAGCTCTATCTTGGTCTCATCTGTCCACAAGACATTTTCCCAGAAGGATTTTGGCTTACTGATGTACATTTTAGCAAACTGCACTTCAGCTTTTTTATGTCTTTGTGTCAGCAGTGAGGTCCCTCTGGGTCTCCTGCTATAGCGTTTAATTCCACTCAAATGTCGACAAATAGTTCAAACTGACAATGATGCACCCTGACCCTGCAGGACAGCTTGAATTTCTTTGCAACTTTATTAGGGCTTCTTATTCATCCTTCGGTGCAACCTTTCATCAATTTTTCTCTGCCATTCACGTCCAGGGAGATTAGCTACAGTGCTATTGGTTGTAAACTTCTTCATTATGTTGCACACCAAGGACCTGTAACATTGATGTTTTGATATTTTTCAACAATTTTGGATCTCAAGTCCTTAGGCAATTCTCTTCTCTTTCTGTTTGCCATGCTTAGTGTGGCTCACACAGACACACAATGCAAAGACTGGTTCAACTTCTCTACTTTTCATCTGGTTTAAGGTTTGATTTTCATATTGCCCACACCAGTTACTTGCCACAGGTGCATTTAAATGAGCATCACATGCTTGAATTAAAGTTATTTACCTACAATTTTAGAAAGGTGCAAATAATTTTGTCTGGCCTATTTTTGGAGTTTTGTGTGAAAAAATGTTGAATTTGCCTTTTTTTCCCATTATGTTTTTGTTGTTCCAATACACAAAAATGAATGAGACATTTGTGTAGCAAAATATGTGTAATTGCAATAATATCTGTGAAAAATTCCATATTTTACGGATTATAAAACTCACTTTTTTCCCCAAAATTTGGGAGAAAAATGTGGCTATGTCCTTTAATCTGAAAGTAATTTACTGAGGGGAATGGCTGTGCTGGAATGAGTTCACAGGAGGCAGAGTCGTAGCTTCAGGAGGTCGTCAGCAGCTGGAGTGTTGTGATACTGTGGGCCCTGGGCTCTCATAAAATGTCAGCACTGGTGAGTGAAGTTCCCTTGCTCATTGATTTTCCTGCAGTGAGCTTTGGGAAAATAGCATCCAGAGGCGGCGCATGCTCATACTGAGATCTCAAGGAGATTTGAATCTGCCTATGTGCTGCTTCTGTCGGCCATTTACTCAAAGCCTACCACAGAGAAATCAATGAGAAAGGAAACAAACTCCGCTCATCAGCACTGACAACTCATGAGAGCCCTGGACCCGCAGACTCGAACTGGCTGGTCTTCCCCTTCTCTCAGTCCAGGGTCTGTAGCATTACCTCACTCATGCCACTGCTGGCATCATGAAACAACAACCCACTAAGATTTTCATCATAAATGTTAACATAAAGGTACTAACAGTTAGCAAAGTGCTCTTCCCTTTAAGTTCTTGTTTATACCAGAAGCCATAGTAAACTGAGAGCAGTCTATAAAAATCTTATGCTAATGGTGGCTTTATGATAATGTAAGAAGATGAGTCGAGGCAGAGTCAGCGGTTTCCGGCGCCCTTTAAGGTTGAAACTATCGGGAATGTCACCTCTGTTGCTGGTGGAGGTTTCTTCTGGGAGGGAAGGACCTTCATGCTGGACAGCAGGGGGCAACAGGACAATAAGGAGGACTGAGTGCGGGAACGGGTCAGACTTAGCAGGAAAGTGGCAAGAGGAGTTTGACTCCCTCTCTGCTGCTCTGACTGACAACTCCACGCCACTCATCCCTCAGCGTGCTGACAATAAGATTGACTTTGACGCTATTGAGTTATTGTCTGACCCTATATGTTTGGACAGCCCTATCCCGCCTGTGGTAACAGATAAGCTGCCTAAAGACTGTTCCAAAGGGCCACCCGCTGCCACGGTCCATGAGCATGCCCACAACTCGTGTTCAGTGCCATTCCCGAGGAATCCACATAAAGGACTGTTTCCACATTCCAGCGCACTCAAGCCAAGCAGGATTGGATCCATCAGCACTGTCGGGAGACAGTGCCTCTCATTCCTTCGAAACAAAGCCAGAGACTTTGTCTATGATTTGTGACACTGTCAAGAGATTTTCCAGCCTTTCCCCTGCAAGAACTGTAAGTGATAAGTTACCTTGTTTCTTATTCTCAAACTTTGTGCTTGTGTGCAATTCCCGTTGCTGCCATACTAGTTTCGCCTCCCTGCGTGTAGTATTGCTAATTGCCTGTTCAGTAAATCCTGTTAACCCCTTCTCTGCTTCCGGCTCTTCACTGCATCCAACAAATCTCTCTCTTTTACAATAATATGTGAACAAGTGCATGTACCACTGCTTGAGATCCCAGGAATGTAATATAATGACAGTGTCTGTTTAACATTTTTTGAAAACACATTTTAATACAGATAAATAATGTTACCCCTTCACCCTAAAGCCTGTTTTCATCTTCCTGACCAGACCAATCTTTTCAGTTCTGACCAGTGTTAATTTATGAGGTAATAACTCTTGAATGCTTTAACGGATCTCACTGATTCTGAGAATGCTTTTATATTGTACTTCATGATAGTGGTGAAATTCGTTTCATACGATTTGTGAAAACATCAGAAATTTGGTGGTGCTGAGTGATCACGTGACCCCGCTCATTAAGGTAATGAATATTCACCTCTCTGCACTTAGCCGGGGCATGCGATCGACTGGCCGCATGAGCTGCTGGAAGCCGGACCAACAAGATGCTGCAAGCGTGCACAGTAAAGGTAAGAAGGAGGGTTTTTTTTACAGCTGCTGAAAGCCATTGGCTGTTGCTGCAACTGTGCACGCTATAAGATAAATTAATATTCATTGCCAGTGCAGTGAAGATTCATTTCTCTTTAGCAGTGGGCAGAGTTACAGCCACATATGCTGGCTCCTGCCTCCTGTGACCCGCTGCTCCGCCGCTCATCCTCCCCTGCCAGCTTCTGGGACAATCACTCGTGTATAAGCCGAGGGGGGCATTTTCAGCACAAAAACATGTGCTGAAAAACTCGGCTTACACATGAGTATATATGATAGTTCATATAAAACATTTCTAACATGACTACATCAGAACAATTTTTTAAATATTCAGTTGTGTTCAAAAGTTTACATACCCCGGTAGAATATTTGCTTTCTTGGGCATTTTCAGAGAATATGAATGATAACACCAAAACGCTTTCTCCACTCATGACTAGTGGTTGGGTGAAGCCATTTATTGTCAAACTACTGTGTTTTCTCTTTATAAATCATAATGACAACCCAAAACATCCATATGACCCTGATCAAATTTTCACATACCCCATTTCTTAATACCTTGTATTGCCCAGTCTAACATCAATGATAGCTTGAAGTCTTTTGTGGTAGTTGTGGATGAGGTTCTTGATTTTCTCAAATGGTAAAGCTGCCCACTCTTCTTGGCAAAAAGCCTCCAGTTCCTGTAAATTCCTGGGATGTCTATCATTAATTGTATGCTTGAGATCTCTCCAGAGTGGCTCAATCATATTGAGGTCAGGAAACTGAGATGGCCATTCCAGGACCTTCACTTTGCTCTGCATATGTGGAACAAAGTGAACTGCACTTTGTTCTGCATATGTGACTGCATATCTGGAAGAAAGCCACTGTTTTGGCTTGGAAAGGAAGGAGCATCATTTGACTTTTTGAATGCAAAATTGACTGTAATGGAAAAAGAATGCCATGTCATGTTTGGAGAGCCCCTGATGTGCCTAAACAGTGAAACCCCACACAAGATACCCAATTTTGGAAATTAGACCCTTCTAGGGACTTATCTAGAACGTATGGTGAACATTTTGAATCTCCAGGTGCTTCATAGAATTTAACAACATTAAGCTGGAAAAATTAAAAGTCAATTTTTTTCATAGAATCATAGAATCATAGAATCATAGAATCGTAGAGTTGGAAGGGACCTCCTGGGCCATCTGGTCCAACCCCCTGCTCAAAGCAGGATTCGCTAAATCATCCCAGTCAGATGTCTGTCCAGCCTCTGTTTGAAGACTTCCATTGAAGGAGAACTCACCACTTCTCGTGGCAGCCTGTTCCACTCATTGATCACTCTAACTGTCAAAAAGTTTTTTCTAATATCTAATCTGTGTCTCTTCCCATTCAGTTTCATCCCATTGCTTCTAGTCTTTCCTTGTGCAAATGAGAATAAAGTTGATCCTTCTACAATGTGACAGCCCTTTAGATATTTGTAGACAGCTATTAAGTCTCCTCTCAGTCTTCTCTTTTGCAAACTAAACATTTGCAAAATGGAAGCGCCTCATTAACTCGTAACTATAAGGGAAGCCTTTCCAGCGACTATTTGCCCTGGGTGCAATTTCCTGACTGACCTGGGGCAAGTGGTGGCACTTAAAGCAATTGGCACATAATTGGTGGCACATAAAGCAATTCTGCTTTATCTGCTATTTTTTTTATTTTCACAAGGGTAACAGCAGAAATTGATCCCAAAAAATGTTGTGCAATTTCTCCTGAGTATGCCAATACCCAATTTATGGTGGAAAACTATTGTTCTGGTGTACGGCATGGCTCAGAAGGGTAAGAGTGATGGCTACTATTGCAGATTTGAAGGAATGGTCTATGAGCACCATGTCTCGTTTGGAGAGCCCCTGATATACAATGGAACTACCACACAAGTGACCCCATTTTGGTTTTACTTGTGGTGATGAATTTCACAGGTGAAGGGGGTGTCGGCTTCGCTCACCTCGGGGGAGAGAAGAGAAGGACCCAGCAAGGATTGGCTCTCTGGTGCCACCACTTGCCCCAGGTCAGTCAGGAAATTGCACCCAGGGCAAATAGTCGCTGGAAAGGCTTCCCTTATAGTTACGAGTTAATGAGGCGCTTCCAGTGAGGGGGCATATATATCACCAGTCCAGGCTAGGGATTTATATAAACCTCCCAGCCATCACTACCAGAGTTCCTCACTAAAACAGTACGGTTTGCTGCCACCAGTTCCTTGTTTGAAATAAGTCCCGTCCAAAAGCAGGTTTATATCAGGTCAGAAACCAACCAAGGTAGCATAAACAATGGATGTGGGAATTTGTGTATTCAGATAAAAGAACAGCCCAAGATTAACTATTAATATACAGGTATATATTTACTAGAACAATATACAGGTATACAGTCAATGGTGCAGTACAAGGGTAGGGTATAGATAGGTTGCATTTACCATGTTAAAAAGCATGTGACCACAGGGAGGCACTGATGGATCGCTGATCCAAATCTTAGTTATGTGGTTTTCCTGGCTGTGTCAGCTAACTTATCCTCCTGCCAATAAAAATCTAAGTCCAAAATGAGCAGCTGCCTCTTATCTCCTAGGCTGTTCCCTCTCACACTCTGAGCCCACCCCTGGGCTTGTGCATCATCTCTCCTCCATCTCTGAGAGTATGATTTTCTGTCCAGAAACATGGAGGCTCATAACTTTCTGCCCAAAGCTCTGAATGGAATGTTGGCTGTGCCATTGGATTCTGATGGATTTTATCTGTGTATAGAGACTAAATATGCCAACTGTATGTAATTCCTGGTAGCTATGCTTTGGAACTCAATAACGCAGAGTGCTACAGGTGGCTGCCAGGCATGGGCATTTGGGGGAAGGAATGCCAGTTCCGATTATGTGCTCGGCTAGTCTCAGAACTATTTCATTCTGTTATTATAGATCATTTTCTAGATTCAATATCTCAGAGCTTTGCTGTAACCTGTGGTGCATGAGCTAGACAAAGGGAGCCAGCTGGCTGTAGCTTCAGGCGAGTTCACACCCTTGTGCTATTTGATGATCACTGAGCTTCAAAGAGCTTGCTCTTGAAGTTAATTAAAGGAAAACATTGCATTGCCTTTTATGGCCTTGGGGAATGCATGCCAAGGGAGGGGGGCTGAGTGGTCTGAAGCAAGTAGTTTTGGGCCAAACATTATCTTGATGGTGAATTACATCAGAAATCAAAATGATATCATTTTCCCATATCTCACAACTGTATATGAATTTATAATGTAGTGGTGCGTGTAAATTGTATGGAGTACACCAGATTATAAAAGTGTGTTGTTTTGAAAAGGGTAAAAACACATTTAATTAATTACTGGACATGTAGTACACTTTGAAGCAATCCTTAATGGAAAGGCAAGGTTTATCAGGGCTGGTTTTACAATGATAAATTGTGTCTTTTTGTATTGCCCTCTTGGAGCACACTCTGCACTTTTTTGCGATCTTCCCTTCCTAGCTGTTCGGGGAACCTCTCCTGGAAAATGGTGACCTAGTATGATACAGGCACCATTAGTTTAAGAAGTACTCGGATGCTCATCATCGTGATTTCCAAACATTAGGGTATTGAAAACTGAAGCTCCTGAAACTGAAGATCCCCATATTGCCTGCAGATCAAAAGAGCACAAAAGCATTGTACGTATGCAAAGACAATTTTTTGTACCATACTTTAGCTTTACACATGGCACTGTATGGTTTGAGGATCTGATCTGAGAGATCCACATTTTCCATGTACTTATTATTACCCAGGTTACAATCTGGCCTTGGGACTTGTGTTCTGGTACCTCAAATAGTGAAAGGGAGCTTTTATCACGGTGTATCTTGGTCAAGATAAGGACATTCCTCTTGTCCTTATACTTGACCACCAACATGTTGTTAATGCACTGGACACTGCTTTCACCCTTTCTCAGCAGATGCCCAATTAGCAGCTTTTGTAGGACTCTGACTTTTTCCCATGGTGCCACAAACAACTGTATCTCCGACAGAGATGGCCTTGAAAATTGGGATGGTGGTGTAAAAGTTATCTATGTAGAGGTGATAACCCTTATCCTGTAGTGGGTGCAGCAATTCCCAATAAATTTTCACAGTCATCCTTAGGACAGGGGGGCATTCAGTTCAGTCAATCTGGGTCTTCTTCCCTTTGTAGACCCTAAATCTGTGGGTGTAGTCTGATGCACAGCTTATCCCTCAACTGGTGAGGTGGGGTTTGCCACACCCCAGGGAATTTTTGTTCGGCTGCCATTCATTGAAAAATGCTGGTATGAGGATACATGTCTCACTAGCTTCCATCCATTTCCTTGTCAATAGGATGTCGTCAAAGCCTCTCTCTTCTGGTCATGCATAACAGAGCTAGCTGTCGCTAAGTGCTGTCTTGGCCTTGGTGAACCCCACATCACCACTCATGCAATTCTTTTTTACACATTTTCAAATTTTGTGTTGACTGTATAAAATGACTAATTTCATGCAAACCAAAAAAGACAATATTCCTTTTATTTTTGTGATTTTTGTTTACATTATCCTAAAAGTCATGTTTCATAATGCACTCGGATTGAATTATCAAAGTATTACATTTTACGATACTTGTGGGTGTCAAAAATTTGTTATACTCATGTGTAATCAATCGCCAATAAGAAAATGATTAAAACAAACGTGATCTTTGCATTTTCTGTAAAAATAAGAGATTTCTAAACACTGGGGTACAGGAAACCCCACATCACCAGTTGCGTGACAAAAACCTCACCTCACCAGTTGAGGGTTAAGTGCTTACCTGGCCCTCTTACTAGACAAGTAATTGTCAATTGTCAGAAATTTAGAAACGAATCAGAGATTCTGTTACGGGCTGGCGGAACGCACCAAATAATAAAGATGGTGTTTAGGTGCGTTCGCAGCCCGGGGTCCACCGTGCAGAGGTGTTAACTGCTGCTCGGTAATGGCAGACGTGATATGGCAGTATAATAATGGAACACACGGGGTTAACCTCACCCAATATGTACAGAGGCGGATTCTGTTATCTCACAGAGCCGCACAACCGCAAAATAATAAATGCCATAGCCTGTTATTGCTCACAGAGCTCGGCAGTGTGAGCGCTAGTGTATAGTCACAGAACTCAGCCCTTAGACCGCAGGACTGAAGTCCCTCTAGACCGCTAGCGCTCGGCACCGTGACTGTGATGCCAGCAAGGTTTAACTAAATTAAATGTGCAAGTGTGCACCATGCCGCTCAGGTGGATGCCACTTATCGCCGTGAGTTGGGCCAGGTAAGCGCACAGGTTGCGTAAGGCGTTGCACTGGCATTGCTGTCACTTGCCGCGGTTCGATATTGCCCTGTAGTGGGCGACACCATCGGACGCTAGTGTGCAGACGGCTGGTATGCACTGTGGCCTATAGACTAGCCACTGGCAGGCGCTGACTCAGACTCTAAACCCTACCAACATATGTATCAAAATGGAAGGGGTTTCATAATGAGTCAGTCACCAGATACATGCATCCATCATCATACACTCCAAACTATTTGAGTCTATCCTAGCGCATGGCCGCACGGCCATGCTGCTCTTTTATAGCTGCGTCCTTCCGGGACCTTCCTGACCTTTCAGATGGTCCAATCCGAGCTAGAGAAGGACCCGAGCATGTGAACTCCGATCTCCAAAGAGAGATCGTCCCACGGGCATGCTCAGTGGAGCGAAAGGAGGACTTAGTCCCTGGAGTGGCTCGCTGCTGGCCAGCATGCGTTGTCAACCCTGAACCAGAGGTGGCAGCAGCAACCGATCTTGCACTGCTGGTCTGGGCAGAGCGCCTGGACCGATGAGTCTGCTGAGCAGGCTCCACTGCGGCCGAAGAGGAATGGGAGACTGCTGGGTGCAAGGCTCTGGATTCCTGCTGAGCAGTGGCAGTAACCCGATGCCTAACATTACCCCCCCCCTAAGGCCCCCCTCCTCTCTGAGCCTCGCTACGCTCAAGCACTGCAATGAGAAGCGAAGCGTGGATGTTCTCCACAGGCTCCCAGGTCCGAGCCTCTGGACCATGACCCTTCCAATCCACCAAATAAAACTTTTTGCCCCGCATCACCTTCCATCTCACGATGGCATTGACCTCAAACTTGTTCGAGGACAGGTCTGATGTCCCGGCAGATTACTCGGAGAACCGGGACAAGTGAACAGGCTTAAGGAGGGACACGTGGAATGTATCAGAGATAGCCAAGTGTGATGGAAGGGCCAAGCGGTAGACCACAGGGCTGATCTGCTCGAAAACCTTGTAACCTTGCCAATGTAGCGTGGTGCGAACTTAGCAGACTAAACCCGCAGTCTGATATTTCGGGCATAGAGCCACATTAAGTCGCCAAGGGCAAAAGTCGGGGCAGGGCGCCGGTGTGCATCAGAGGAGGTCCTCATTCTCTCCTTGGAAGCCCGGATAGCATCCTGGGTTCGATCATAAATGTCGCGTCCCTCCACCGCTCAGTCTGCCACCCTGGAGTCGGTGGATGACACAGGCATAGGCACAGGGACGCGCGGATGTTGGCCCTAATTTAGGAGGAATGGGATCTGACCGGTGGAATCGGCCACAGCGTTGTTTAAAGCGAACTCCGCCCACGGCAGGAAGGAAGCCCAGTCGTCCTGCCTGGCCGAGACAAAATGTCATAGATATGTGACCAGGATCTGGTTGGCTCTCTCTACCAACCCGTTCGTCTCGGGATGATAGGCCAAGGAGATATTTAGCTCAATGCTGAGCAGGGAACAAAGCTCTCTCCAGAACCGAGATGCAAACTGAGGACCCGGTCACTGACAGAAAACATGCTTAATGAACAACACTGCCAGGCCCCGCGCAGAAGGTAACTGGGAGAGAGGTACCAGGTGCACCATCTTGGAGAAATGGTCGGTGACAACCCAAATGACCGTGCTGCCACCGGACTTGGGTAGCCCCACCACAAAGTCCATACCGACCATCTCCCAGGGCCTGTCCGCTACCGGCAGGGGATAAAGTAGCCCAGCGGGCCACTGACGAGAGGACCTATTCTGGGAGCAAGAGATGCATGCCTGAATATAGTCCCTGACATCACGGGCCATAGGCGGCCACCAGTACGTCCTCGCCAGAAGCTCAGAGGTCCGTTTTGTCCTGAAATGTCCACCCACCCTGGACGAATGAGCCCAAGAGAGGACCTCCGGTCGCAGATGGGCAGGGACAAATGTCTTCCCTGGAGATACTGACTCAAGGGCAACCAGAACCACAGTCCTCAGGCTCTCAGATGGGACGATCAGCCAAGGCTCCTCCTCCTCTTCCTCCGATGACACCACAGAGCGGGAAAGAGCATCGGTCCGGATGTTCTTCTCCCCGGAGAGAAAATGGAGGGTGAAGTGGAACCGGGAGAAGTACAATGACCATCTGGCCTGGCGAGAATTTAGCCGCTGGGCTGTTTGCCAATACACCATGTTCTTGTGGTCGGTGAACACCTGAAAAGGGTGGCGAGCCCCCTCCAGGAGGCATCTCCACTCCGAGAAGGCCAACTTCATCGCTAGCAACTCCCTGTCCCCGATGGAATAATTCCTCTCCGCCGGTGTGAAGGTCTTGGAGAAATAGAAGAATGGGTGCTTCTGACCTTGCGTGTTCTTCTGAAACAGGACTGCTCCAGCACCGACGGAAGAGGCATCCACTTCCAGAATGAAGGGCTTATCTACATCGGGGCGATGTAGAATGGGAGCGCTAGCGAAATGGGACTTAATGGAGGAGAAGGCCTTGAAGACAGGTTCCAACCACAACTTGGGATTTGCACACTTCTTGGTGAAGGCTACCAAGGGTGCTACCAAAGTTGAGAAGTGGGGGATGAATTGGCGATAGTAATTTATGAACCCCATAAAGCGCTGCACCGCTTTGAGAGAATGGGGTTCCTGCCAATCCATCAAGGCCTGTAGCTTGGCATGATCCATGGCCAAACCCCGGGTGGAGATAATATAGCCCAGGAAAGGCAAGGACTCCTGCTCAAACACACACTTCTCCAACTTGGCATAGAGGGAGTTTACCCGCAGGAGGTCGAAAACTTTGCAAACATCTCTCCGGTAGGAGTCAATATCAGGCGAGTAGATGAGGATATCATCCAGATAGACTACTACCAAGGTGGTAAGCATATCCCGGAAGATATCGTTCACAAAGTCTTGGAAGACGGCCGGGGCATTACAGAGCCAGAAGAGCATCACCAGGTATTCATAGTGCCCGTCCCTGGAGTTAAATGCCATCTTCCATTCGTACCTATCACGGATGCGAATCAGGTTGTAAGCCCCCCGCAGATTAAGTTTGGTAAACACTCTCGCTCCCCGTAGCCTATCAAAAAGCTCTGATATCAGGGGCAGAGGATACTTATTCTTAACGGTGATGGCGTTAAGACCCCTGTAATCGATGCAGGGGCGTAGTTCCCCACTCTTCTTCTGGACGAAGAAGAATCCCGTCCCCGCTGGTGACACTGACTTCCTAATGAATCCTCTTGCCAGATTCTCCCTGATGTATTGAGACATGGCCTCTATCTCCGGGAGAGATAAGGGATAGACTCGACCCCGGGGAGGCTCAGCACCAGGCAAGAGGTCAATAGGACAGTCATAGGGGCGATGCGGTGGAAGGGTTTCCGCTTCCTTTTTGGAGAACACGTCCGCATACTGATAGTGTTTGGGAAGCGAGGAGAGATCTGCGGGGACCTCGGTGGAGACAACCTAAATGCATTCCCTCAGACATCTACCCTCACATGATTTACTCCACCCAATAATCCTCCCTGAGGCCCACTCTATATGGGGAGAGTGGTACCGCAACCAGGGGACCCCTAGAAGTACCTGGTCAATACCCTCGGGCATGATAAGGAGGGATTTCGTCTCCTGATGAGATGGAGCCACTGAGAATAACAAGGGGGCGGTGACTGGTGTAGACATCATAACCAGGGGTATAGCGTGCCGTTGAGCGAAGGCCGATGACATAAAATTGCCCTCTGCTCCAGAATCCACGCAAACCTCCACCGCCAGAGTGGAAGAACCAAACTCAAGTGTCCCCTTAAAGGACAGCTTGGAGGAAGACACCGCTGATTCTAGTGCACCTCCTCCTATGGCCACTAGGCATGAGCGTTCTCCCAGCCCCTGTGGACACCGGTTGACAAGGTGACCGGACTGCCGGCAAACATGACAGCTCACAAGGGCTCGAGCGGACCGGGGCCTGGATCCCTCACGGGAAGCCCCCTGACGCTTGGACGCCCGATCGGTACATTCCAGGGGTTTAACAAAACTAGGTGCCAACATAAACCTCTGCCTACACTGGGCCCGCTCCAACCTTTGCTCGGCAAAGCGAAGATCTGTATGGGTGGAGAGAGTGATAAGCTCCTTCAGTGTAGCGGGAATCTCCCTGGTGGCCAGAGCGTCCTTCACTTGGCCAGCCAAACCTCTCCAGAATGTCGGGATAAGGACCTTATCTGGCCACTCTAACTCTGAGGCCAGCATCCGGAACTGGATGGCAAAGTGGCTGACCATGGACGAGCCCTGTGACAATGCCAGCAGCCGGAGCGCGGTGTCATGGGTGACTCGTGGTCCCAGGAAGACCTGCTTCAGAGTGTCCAAGAACCACGAGACACTCTGCACCACATGATCACCACGCTCCCACAGCGGTGTGGCCCACTCCAGAGCCCTGCCCGACAAGAGAGAAATAATAAGTCCCACTTTAGCCCGCTCAGAGGGGAATCGTGCTGCCAGCAGCTCCAGCTGTATAGAGCACTGGCTTACGAAACCCCTACAAGAAGCACTATCACCCGAGAACTTCTCGAGCAGCAGGAGGTGGGCCAAAGTCGGGGTGGGGATGGCAGTGGTTACACGGGAGATAGCCTCTGTGGCTGCCTGAACAGCGACCGCAGTAACATCCGCAGCTGAGGCTGAATGCTTGAGAGCCGCCAACCTGCTTTACAGCTGCCAGATGTACTGCAGCAGTCGCTGTTCATCCGCCATTACTAGCCAGACCCTGGCGATAGGATAATTCTATGGGCTGGCAGAACGCACCAAATAATAAAGATGGTGTTTAGGTGCGTTCGCAGCCTGGGGTCTACCATGCAGAGGTATTAACTGCTGCTCGGTAATGGTGGACGCGATATGGCGGTATAATAACGGAACACACGGGGTTAACCTCACCCAATGTGTACAGAGGCGGACTCTGTTATCTCACAGAGCTGCACAACCGCAAAATAATAAATGCCATAGCCTGTTATTGCTCACAGAGCTCGGCAGTGTGAGCACTAGCGTATAGTCACAGAACTCAGCCCTAAGACCGCAGGACTGAAGTCCCTCCAGACCGCTAGCGCTCAGCACTGCGACTGTGATGCCAGCAAGGGTTAACTAAATTACATGTGCAATTGTGCACAGTGCCGCTCAGGTGGATTCCACTAATCACCCTGGGTTGGGCCAGGTAAGCGCACAGGTTGCGTAAGGCGTTGCAATGGCATGGCTGCCACTTGTCACGGTTCGATAGTGCCCTGTAGTGGGTGACACCATCGGACGCTAGTGTGCAGACGGCTGGTATGCACTGTGGCCTATAGACTAGCCACTGGCAGGCACTGACTCAGACTCTAAACCCTACCAACATACGTATCAAAAGGGAAGGGGTTTCATAATAAGTCAGTCACCAAATACATGCATCCATCATCATACACTCCAAACTATTTGAGTCTATCCTAGCGCATGGCCGCACGGCCATGCTGCTCTTTTATAGCTGCGTCCTTCCGGGACCTTCCTGACCTTTCAGATGGTCCAATCCGAGCTGGAGAAGGACCTGAGCATGTGACCTCCGATCTCCAAAGAGAGATCGTCCCACGGGCATGCTCAGTGGAGCGAAAGGAGGACTTAGTCCCTGGAGTGGCTCACTGCTGGCCAGCATGCGTTGTCAACCCTGAACCAGAGGTGGCAGCAGCAACCGATCCTACACTGCTGGTCTGGGCAGAGCGCCTGGACCAACGAGTCTGCTGAGCAGGCTCCACTGTGGCTGAAGAAGAATGGGAGACTGCTGGGTGCAAGGCTCTGGATTCCTGCTGAGCAGTGGCAGTAACCCGACACCTAACAGATTCTTCTATAGATATGTCCCTTTGTGAGTTTTACGCCTCAGCAAATTTTCTGCTGAAGTGTTCAACTACTGGTTGAATATTATATAGACGATCAAAGTTAGACATGTTTCGCAAGGACACTGCGCATTATCACTGTAATGCAAAAATGTTTGAATCACTTCAAATGGAGTCCTTGTCATGGTCATACGGAATACAGGTGTTCTGTAAAGTATATCAGTACTCCAGTGTTGCTGAAGCTCTGGTTTTCTGACTATGCCCATATGCAGTACAATGCCCCAAAATGTCACCATTTTTGCAGCAATGACAGGGGTCCATCTAGCATAAGATGATGTGGAATTTTAGGTGAAAAACTGGTAGGCATATAAATTTGTCTGGACCTTCATAAGATTTATTATTTCCTCACTGAAAAAGAATTTGAAAAAGTACATTTCTGTAAGGACTGCAATGTCAAATTGGATTCCTGAGCTGCCAATGAAATTCGGAAAAACAGCCTGATAATTTTTAGGTGGTGTATTCCATATAAGATCAATTGCTGTAGAGGTTGCCTAGGTTCTAGGGCACCTTGCTGGGATCCCAACTCGCTAAATGAGGAGAAGGAAGAGAAATAGAGGAAAGTGGGATCTTCTTTACTGCCTGAATCCGTGTTGGAGGCAAGGAAAGTGTATGCGTCCTCTGGTAAATAGTGTCTTCATTAATGGGCCACAGTTATTTTGTGCTTCAAAATACTGGGGAACTGTGGGTAAGTGGGGCTTTTACACGTGCATTGTGTGAGATTTGTTTAAAGGGTTCTATTTACTTAAAAAGTAGAGAAAAATGTAAAATGGAAAAATTTTGAAGAAACACTTAGAAGAAAAATATTAAAATAAAACATTTGTAAAAACAATTAAGTTGATGTTCACTACACTAATTCCTTAACAATAAAGTGACTCATAGCTAACTATTCTTTTTCTTTTGCAAATGGAAAACAGACATCACTAACACTGCAACAATTGCTCCTTTAAAGCACTAGCTAACAAATTATCTGGAGATAACCATTCTTTTTTCTTTTTTTGATAAAGAAAAATGCTACCTCCCTACCTATGAAGCTGCTCTGTACTATTATTTTTTTTCTAAAAGAATATCAGACATTACTAATGGAAATGAGCGAGCACTAAAATGCTTGGATGCTCAAAACTCGAACCAAGAAATTCCTTTTACTCAAATGCTAAATTCAAGTAACGAGTATAATAGCAGTCAATGGGAAATCCAAGCATTTTTTGGCAGACCTTACAAAGAGGTCTAAGGTGTAGTGAAAATGTTGAAATGGATGGAAAAAGTGCTGAATGGAGGGAGAACAGAATGGAGAATACCCTTTGAACCATCTCCAAGTCCCTGATCGCTGCTGAGTACAATGGTGTCACACTTTTACTGCACTTTAACAAGTGACAAAAACACATTCAAAATCGACATCTAATTGGAGTTAACATGCAAAAAAAGTTGTGCATTCTTTCCTGTATAACGACTTTTATATAAGGTAACATTTAAAAAGATTTTTTTTTACAAAAATAATTAAATTAAGCAAAAAATTGAAATGTTTAGTAAAAAATTGGAAATTTTAGTGTAATTTATGAAGGAAGCAAAAAATACAAAAAAATTAAGGACTCAGAGGGACTCATACACATTCTGTTCAAATTGTCATGTAGTGGTACTCCTAGACTCATAAAGGCTATGCAATAAGTACAAAGTCTTTCAAAACTGACAAGCAGGTTCATTCATACAATCTTGAAGGCACCAACTGTAGCACCTCATTCAAATATTGTGATCAAATTATAGCTGTGGTACTCCTACACTCATAAAAGTTCTGCACAGTGTAAAGTCTGCCAAATAATACAAGCAGGATCATCTGTACATCCTTAACCCCTTCACCCCAAAGGGTGGTTTGCACGTTCATGACTGGGCCAATTTTTACAATTCTGACCACTGTCCCTTTATGAGGTCATAACTCTGGAACGCTTCCATGGATCCTGGTGATTCTGACATTGTTTTCTCGTGACATATTGTACTTCATGTTAATGGTAAAATTTCATTCAAATAACTTGCGTTTATTTGTGAAAAAAATGGAAATTTGGCAAAAATGTTGAAAATTTCGCAATTTTCCAACTTTGAATTTTTATGCCCTTAAATCACAGAGATACGGCACACAATAAACTTGATAACTAACATTTCCCACATGTTTACTTTACATCAGCACAATTTTGGAACCAAAATTTTTTTTTGTTAGGAAGTTATAAGGGTTAAAAGTTGACCAGCGATTTCTCATTTTTACAACACCATTTTATTTTTAGGACCACATCACATTTGAAGCCACTTTGAGGGGTCTATAGGATAGAAAATACCCAAAAGTGACACCATTCTAAAAACTGCACCCCTTAAGGTGCTCAAAACCACATTCAAGAAGTTTATTAACCCTTTAGGTGCGTCACAGGAATTTTTTTGAATATTTAAAAAAAAATGAACATCTTCCTTTTTTTCACAAAAAAAGTACTTCAGGTTCAATTTTTTTTATTTTACCAAGGGTAACAGGAGAAATTGGACTGCAAAAGTTATTGTGCAATTTGTCCTGAGTACGCTGATACCTGATTTGTGGGGGGGAACGACTGTTTCAGCGCATGGCAGAGCTCAGAATGGAAGGAGCGCCATTTGACTTTTTCAATGCAAAATTGGCTGGAATTCAGATCGGACGCCATGTCACGTTTGGAGAGTCCCTGATGTACCTAAACAGTGGAAACCCCCTACAAGTGACCCTATTTTGGAAACTAGACCCCCCAAGGAACTTATCTCGATATGTGGTGAGAACTTTGAACCCACAAGGGCTTTACAGAAGTTTATAACGTACAGCGGTACAATTAAAAAATCATATTTTTTCCACAAAAATGATCTTTTCACCCTCAATTCTTATTTTTCCAAGGGTAACAGCACCCAAAAAGTTATTGTGCAATTTGTTTTGAGTACGCTGATACCCCACATGTGGGGGTAAACCACTATTTGGGCGCATGGCAGAGCTCGGAAGGGAAGCAGCGCCATTTGACGTTTTTGGCTGGAATTGAGATCGGACACCATGTCGCGATTGGAAAACCCCTGATGTACCTAAACAGTGGAAACCCCCCACAAATGACACCATTTTGGAAACTAGACCCCCTAAGGAACTTATCTAGATGTGTGGTGAGAACTTTGAACCCCCAAGGGCTTCACAGAAGTTTATAACATAAAGCCGTACAATTAAAAAATCATATTTTTTCCACAAAAATGATCTTTTCACCCTCAATTCTTATTTTTCCAAGGGTAACAGCACCCTAAAAGTTATTGTGCAATTTGTTCTGAGTACGCTGATACCCCACATGTGGGGGTAAACCACTATTTGGGCGCATGGCAGAGCTCGGAAGGGAAGCAGCGCCATTTGACGTTTTTGGCTGGAATTGAGATCGGACACCATGTCGCGATTGGAAAACTCCTGATGTACCTAAACAGTGGAAACCCCCCACAAATGACACCATTTTGGAAACTAGACCCCCTAAGGAACTTATCTAGATGTGTGGTGAGAACTTTGAACCCCCAAGGGCTTCACAGAAGTTTATAACATAAAGCCGTACAATTAAAAAATCATATTTTTTCCACAAAAATGATCTTTTCACCCTCAATTCTTATTTTTCCAAGGGTAACAGCACCCTAAAAGTTATTGTGCAATTTGTTCTGAGTACGCTGATACCCCACATGTGGGGGTAAACCACTATTTGGGCGCATGGCAGAGCTCGGAAGGGAAGCAGCGCCATTTGACGTTTTTGGCTGGAATTGAGATCGGACACCATGTCGCGATTGGAAAACTCCTGATGTACCTAAACAGTGGAAACCCCCCACAAATGACACCATTTTGGAAACTAGACCCCCTAAGGAACTTATCTAGATGTGTGGTGAGAACTTTGAACCCCCCAGTGCTTCACAGAAGTTTATAACGCCCGGGCGTGAAAATAAAAAATTCGTATTTTTTCCACAAACATGATCTTTTAGTCACCATTTTTTTTATTTTCCCAAGGGTAACAGGAGAAATTAGACCCCAAAAGTTGTTGTCCAATTTGTCCTGAGTATGCTGATACCTCATATGTGGGAGAAAACTACTGTAAGGACACACGTCAGGGCTCGGAAGGGAAGTAGTGATGTTTTGGAATGCAGACATTGATGGAATGGTCTGCGGGTGTCATGTTGCATTTGGAGAGCCCCTAATGTACCTAAACAGTAGAAACCCCCCACAAATGACCCCATTTTGAAAACTAGACCCCCTAAGGAACTTATTTAGATGTGAGGTGAGCACTTTGAACCCCCAAGGGCTTCACAGAAGTTTATAATGCCAGGGCATGAAAATAAAAAAATCGTATTTTTTCCACAAACATGATCAATTAGTCCCCAATTTTTTTATTTTCCCAAGGGTAACAGGAGAAATTGGACCCCAAAAGTTGTTGTCCAATTTGTCCTGAGTACGCTGACACCCCATATGAGGGAGAAAACTACTGTATGGACACACGTCAGGGCTCGGAAGGGAAGTAGTGACGTTTTGGAATGCAGACTTTGATGGAATGGTCTGCAGGTGTCATGTTGCCTTTGGAGAGCCCCTAATGTACCTAAACAGTGGAAACACCCACAAATGACCCCATTTTGGAAACGAGAACCCCTAAGGAACTTATCTAGATGTGTGGTGAGCACTTTGAACCCCCAAGGGCTTCACAGAAGTTTATAATGCCCGGGCATGAAAATAAAAAAATCGTATTTTTTCCGCAAACATGATCAATTAGTCCCCAATTTTTTCATTTTCCCAAGGGTAACAGGAGAAATTGGACCCCAAAAGTTGTTGTCCAATTTGTCATGAGTATGCTGACACCCCATATGTGGGAGAAAACTACTGTATGGACACACGTCGGGGCTCGGAAGTGAAGCAGTGCCATTTTGGAATGCAGACTTTGATGGAATGGTCTGCGGGTGTCATGTGCGTTTGGAGAGCCCCTGATGTACCTAAACTATTGAAACTCCCCACAAGTGACCCCATTTTGGACACTAGACCCCCCACGGAACTTATCTAGATGTGTGGTGAGCACTTTGAACCCCCAAGTGCTTCACAGAAGTTTATAACGCTCGGATGTGAAAATAAAAAAATCATTTTTTTCCACAAAAATGATATTTTTGCCCCCAATTTTTTATTTTCCCAAGGGTAACAGGAGAAATTGGACCCCAAAAATTGTTTTGCAATTTGTCCTGCGTAGGCTGATACCCTACATGTGGGGGTAAAACACTGTTTGGGCGCATGGCAGAGCTTGGAAGGGAAGGAGCACCATATGACTTTTTCAACTCAGAATTGGCTGGAATTGAGATCAGATGCAATGTTGCATTTGGAGAACCCCGGATGTGCCCAAACAGTGGAAACCCCCAATTCTAACTCCAACCCGAACTCCAACACACCCCTAACCCTAATCTCAGCCCTAACCCTAACCCTAACCCTAACCCTAGCCCTAACCCTAACCGTAATGGAAAAATGGAAATAAATACATTTTTTAATTTTATTATTTTTCCCTAACTAAGGGGGTGATAACGGGGGGGTTTGATTTACTATTTATGGCGGTTTTTATTTTTGGCAGCTGTCGCACGCTGAAAGACGCTTTTCATTGTAAAAATAGTTTTTGCATCACCACATATTGAGAGCTATAATTTTTCCGTATTTTGACTCATCGAGTCATGTGAGGTCATATTTTTTGCAGGACAAGTTGACGTTTTTATCGGTACCATTTTCGGGCACGTGACATTTTTTGATCGCTTTTTATTCCGATTTTTGGGACACAGAATGAACATAAACCAGCGTTTCTTGAATTTCTTTTGGGGGAGTGCGTTTACTTCGTTCCGCGTGCGGTAAAATTGATAAAGCGATTTTATTCTTTGGGTCAGTACGGTTACAGCGATACCTCATTTAGGTCGTTTTTTTATGTTTTGTCGGTTTTATGCAATGAAAACTATTTTATATAAAAAATAATTATTTTTGCATCGCTTTATTCTGCAAGCTATAACTTTTTTATTTTTTCGCTGATGATGCTGTGTGGTGGCTCATTTTTTGCGGGACAAGATGACATTTTCAGCGGTACCATGGATATTTATAAGCGTCTTTTTGATCGCGCGTTATTACACTTTGTGTTTGGCGGTATGATAATAAATCATTATTTTTTGCTTCGTTTTTTATTTTTATTTTTTAAGGGGTTCGCTAAAGGGGTTAACTAATGGGACAGTTTTATAGGGCGGGTCGTTACGGATGCGGCGATACCTAATATGTGTACTTTTATTGTTTTGGTTTTTTTTTATTTTCAAAAAATGAATTTATTGGGGAATATTTATTTTTTTTTACTAATTTATTTGGCGATTTTTTTTAAATTATTTTTACACTTTTTTTTATTTTTTTTACTTTATTACATAGTCCCAGGTGGGACATCACTGTCCTGTGACAGATCGCTGATCTGTCACATCACAGATCACTGTGACAGATCAGCAATCTGTCACAGGCATTGAAGAAGACTTCCTCTTGCCTGCGCTTTGCAGGCACTGAGCAAGCCAGCTTCCTGCAGGCCCCCGAAGGCCCCCGTTGCCATCTTGGATTCGGGGGCCTGGAGGAAAGGAGTCCCCCGCAGCAGCGCTGCACATTGCGCTGCCGTGGGGGGCTCAGGGAAGCATGGAGGGAGCCCCCTCCCTGCCAATGCTTCCCTTTAACTCCTGGTACACCGCGATCGTGTTTGATCGCGGTGTGCAAGGGGTTAACGTGTCGGGGGCGGTCCGTGACCGCCCCTGACACATTGTGCCGGGTGTCAGCTGTGATAATCAGCTGACACCCGGCCGCGATCAGCGGCGCTCACCACGTGGGCGCCGCTGATCGCGGTAGACGTACTATCCCGTCCATGGGCATAGGGGCCCAGGTCCCATGGACGGGATAGTATGTCTCATGTCAGGAAGGGGTTAAAGTCACCAACTGTTTCACCTCTTTCAAATATTGTGAGCAAAGTATAGTTGTGGTACTTCTACATTTATAAAAGTTCTTCACATTGCAAAGACTGCCAAAAAGTAGAAGTAGGGTCATCCATATAACCTTGAAGGCACCAACAGTAGTACTTAATTCAAATATTGTGAGCAAAGTATATGTGTGGTACTCCTAACGGTTATGAAGAGTGCAAAGCCTTCCAAATATTACAAGAAGGGCCATCTATTCACCCTTGAAGGCAACAACTTGATGGCCTCATTAAAATATTAAGAAAGTGTACACCTATAGCAGGCCAATTTTGGATTTTATTTTAAACCAACGGAATTTCACACAAGGCAGGTTCTACAGTACATATCATGGAAGTCAATTTTTTGAACAAAAATATTTTGTGAACTGTACCAGGCCAATAATTTTTTAAAAATGTTAGCCCACCATAGTTTTACACAAAGCACATTAAACTCTATGCATGAATCATTTAATCTTTAGTTTAGAGTTTAGTATACTAGCAAAATGTAACAAGAACCATGTTACAATGTATGGATGAATCCTTTAACCCATAAAAGGTTTTGGAAGTTTTTATTACAGTTTAATATACCAGGGAAATGTAACAAGTATTGTGTTACAGTGTTTGGATAAATCATTGAATCCATAAACATTTTTTCAAGTTTTTTTAATTTTTGTATAACACCAAAATGTAACAGAAAGCACGTAATACTGCATGGATCAGTAATTGAATCAATTAAAAAATTCAATTTTTTGTTGAGTTTTATATAACACCAGAATTTAACAGAAAGCAAGTAAAAGTGTGTCAATGAGCAACTGAATCCAGACAAATTTTTCTTTGCTTTTTTGTAGTGTTGTATATACCACCAAAATGTACCCAAGAATACATAATATTGAATGGTTGAGCAATACTGTACAATGCAGAAAAAAATTGCACAGGTTTTTGGAGGATTGGATGCCACTGAAATCTACAAAAGAACATGTAAAATTCTATCGATGAGCAAAATAATACAGCTAAGTTTTTGAACAGTGTTTTAGGAAAGTTATACACCACCGAAATCTAGGCAAGAGTATATGTAAACTCTACGGATGAGCAATATAATATCGATACATTTTTAAACAATTTTTCAGAGGGTTGTATGCCATCAAAATCTACCAAAGAATAATACTCTAAGGATGAGCATTACAATACCAAAAAAGTTTGAGCAATTTTTTTGAGGTTTAGATACCACTGAAATCTATCCAAGAAAACTCCATGGATGAGCAATATAATACCGACAAATTTTTGAACAATTTTTTGGAAGGTTAGATACCACTGAAATTAATCCAATAAGAAGTAACACACTATGGATGAGTAATCTATTACTATTCTATTTGTGAACAATTTTTGGAGTGTTATATACGATCGAAATCTCCCTAAAATATGTAAAACTCTATGGATGAGCAATATAATACCTGTCAATTTTATGAAGATTTTTTTGAGGGTTAGGTACCACCAAAATCTACCCAACAAGATGTATTACTCTATAGATGAGCAACATAAAACCAATATATTTTTGAACATTTTTTTGGCAGGTTATGTACCACAGAAATGTACTACAGAATATGTTATATTCTATGGATGACTAATTTAATCCAGATAAACTTTTTAACTCTTTTTTGAAGTGTTATATGCCATCAAAATGGACCCCAGAGCAAGTGAGAGGGCATGGACGAGTAATATAATCAGGAAGGGTTAGGTATCATAGAAATTTACCCCAGTCCATGGAATAGAAAATGGCTGGGAAATTTAACCTAGAAAAAAATTTAAACTTTTTTTGGAGTTTTATATATCACAGAAATGTAGCCCACATCATGGAATAGTTTATTGATGAGAAATTAAACCTATCAAAATATTTGAACACTTTTTTGGAGTGATAGATATCAGAGTAATGACCCCAGACCACAGTATACTGTATGAATGAATAATTTAATCAATACATTTTTTAAAGCTTTTTTCGAGTAATAGATATCATAGTAATGTACCCCATACCACAAAATACTATATGGGTGAGAAATTGAATCCATTAATTTTTTTTTAAACCTTTTTTGGAATGATAGATATCACAGTAACATACCCCAGAAAACGTAATACTGTATTGGTGAGTAATTTAACCCATAAATATTTTAAATGCTTTTTGGAGTGATAGGTATTACAGTAATGTACCTCAGATCAAGGAATACTGTATGGGTGACAAATTTTAACCAAGAAAAGTTTAAAACACTATTTTGGAATGATAGATATCACAGCAATGTACCCCATGATGTAGAAATACTTGGCACTCATATAGGTGAGTTCATTAACTTATCAGTCTAATAACAAAAAAATGCAGAAAGCCATAAACAAAAAGAAACTGTAGACAAACCCCTTAATTCAAATCATATCCTTAGATAAACCAAGCAAAAAAACTTAACTTCACAGAATGACATCATTATATCATGGTGAAGTAAAGGATGCAAACCCCAAATTAGCATAACTATAATGCTAGGAAGGAGAAAAATGTGGAAAACAAATGAAAAGTGGGAGGCAAAGGAGAGGAGCAGTACCATGTAACATAAGCAGTCCCCAATCCACATTGAGAAAAGGTAGAGAGAGTCTTCTCATAGTGGTATTGTTAGAAGCAATAGGAGCAGTGGATGACAGCTACACAGCAGGCCCGAAAAAAGTAAAACAAGCAGAAAGAAAGATAACAGCAAAGCAATTGAAGAGCCAAATACAGGCATGCATAACTATGGATCAGAACACACACCATCTGGATAAAGGAGATCTGCGTGGAAGCACTCTGTGTGAGAGTCTGCAGTGTCCACTTCTGAGATAGGAAGCGCTGATGAAAATCCATGGCAGGGAAATTTAAAAGTCCCTGGAATTCTTAGAGGTGTGAAGTCAAGCAGCTAATCCGGATTAAGGGGCATGTCCTGGATTGGCTTCAAAGCTGTGTGACAAGGAGAAGTATGGTGATCATGGACCAATAGAAACCCAGCAGTGAGATTCAGGGGGCGCAGTTAAGGTCCAGGGGTGGCTATGATACCTTCCCTCTGTGTGGAGGGGGCTCCTTTTCTTATATCTGACAGTGAGCCAGATGAATTCAATGAGTGTCACAGACTGGAAAGTTGGATAAAGTTGTGATTCCAGAACAAGAATCAGGGAAATGGAAGGAGAAGTGCCAGGACCTTCCCAGCATACTGTGACTGAGAATAGGGGACCTGGGACTGCTTATGATGCAGGTCACTCCTCCTCTCCTTTACCTCCCACTTTTCATTTGTTTTCCAAATTTTTCTGCTTTTTTTGCTTGTCCTAAAAATAGCATTACAGTTATGCTTATTTGGGGTTTGCATCCTTTCCTTCACCATGATGTATTAATGTTATTGATGTTATTCTGTGAAGTTATGCTTTTTTTATTCTGTTTATCTAATGACATGATTTGAATTATGGTGTTTTTCTGCAGTCTTTTAGTTTATGGACTTCTGCATTTTTTGTATATAGACTGATGAAGGTCAGGTATTGACCGAAACGTCTCATTTTTTTCTGGAATTTCTTCACTCAATAAATAAGTTATTGAACACATCTATACGAGTGCCAAGTGTTTCTACATCACAGCTGAAGGATTTGGTTATCCTACTTGGGCACCACCAGAATGCCAGAAGTTAGTTTTCCTAATTATAGCAATGTACCTCAGACCACAGAATACTGTGTGGGTAAGTAATTTAATCCCGAAAAATATTTAAATGCTTTTTGGAAGTGTTAGATATCACATAAATGTATCCCACACTACAGAATATTGTATGGCTGGGAAATGTTAACCGATAAACATTTTAATTTGTTGTTTTTGGAGTGATAGATATCACAGCAATGTAACCCAGACCACAGACTACTGTATGGGTGAGATATTTAACCAAGCAAAATTTTTTCATGCTTTTTTAAGGTTTACATAGCACCATATAGCCATCTTAAACTGTTTAGATGACTAATTGAATCTAGAAATTTATTTGAAACATAAAAATTTTGAAAGTGTACTTTATGTACTTCTACACTCAAAAAGGCTTTGCAGAAAGTGCAAAGCAAGGAAAAAATTATAAGGAGGGTCATCTATAGACCCTCAAAAGGCAACAACTGGTGGGCCTCATTCAAATATTTTTAAAGTGTAACTGATGTACTCTTAAACTAGGGAGGGTAGTACAATAATCCTCTTCAGGTGTCCTCTTATTCTTCTCCTTTCTTGAGAAGCTGGGGGACAGCCTCCACCTGCTTCTTGGAACCCTGTTCCTAGGTGCCTGGACAGTAAGTAACCTGGTTTCTGGTTGGGCCAGAGCTCTTGACATATAGAATTGGGCAATAGCCCCCTGTGCCACCTTCACCATCAGCTACTCCAGAATCGAAGGTGGGGAACCCCAAGAACAGTGCATTCTCTTGGAGGTGGCAGTAGCATTGTCTTAAACTGCTTCAAGGAGACTCTCCCAGGCCCGTTCATTCCTCAAGAAGGGTTCATCCTGCTCCCTTGCTTCTTGGATCACACCAACTTCAAACCAGCGATGTTGCCCCTCCATTTTGAGGAATGTGACTCTGGTTCCAGCCATCAGCACTTGCAGTCTTCGAGGCAAGTGTTCTGTTTCTACTGCCCGATTGTTGAATGAGATATGATGATGGGTCCCAAACTTTTCAATGGACTTCCTTCTCTGCTTATGGTCGTAAGTAACAACCATCCCCTAGGATGCCAACTCTCAGTACCTTGCGACTAGCGGGCCTGAAAAAATTTCTTCCTTGTCTCTTCCGACCAGCCTAGGCCCCACAGTCATCTCACTAGTTCATAGATCCTTGTTGGGACAGCTTCCTCTGGCTCCAATATTGCTTCTGTCACTCCCTCAGGAGTCTCGCATGGTTCTGTCAACTTTGTCGACCACGATGCACATTACACTGTATGGATGACTAATTGAATACAGCCAAAAAATTTAACACTTTCTTGGAGTGTTATATACCATAAAATGTACCCCAGACCACAAAATAGTGTATGGATGAGAAACTTAACCCAGAAAAATTTTTGAACTCTTTTATTCAATGATACACCAGACCATGGAATAATTTATGGTGAGTGATTGAACCCAGAAAAAAATGTAAACTCTTATTTTACAGTGTTAGATATCACATAAATGAACCCCACACCACTGAATATTGCATGGCTGAGAAATTTAACCAAGCTAAATTTTGAATGCTTTTTTGGTGTGATAGATATCACAGTAATGTGCCTCACACCACAGAAAACTGAATGGGTGAGAAATTTATCTCAACAAATTTATTTACACTCTTTTGAGTGTTAAATATCACAAAAATGTACCCCACATCATGGAACACTGTATGGGTGAGAAATTCAACCCAATAACATATTAAAACACTTATTTTGGAGTGATAGCTATCACAGTAATGTACCCCAGACCCCAGAAAACTGTAAAGCTGAGAAATTTACCTCAGGAAAATTTTGTATCACTTTTGTATAGTGTTAGATATCACATAAATGTACCCCACACCATGTAATTATGTATGACTGAGAAATTTAACCCTAAATTTTTTTTTAATGCTTTTTTTTAGAGTGATAGATGTTATAGCAATATACCCCAGAACACAGAATACTGTATGGCTGAGAAATTTAACCCAGCTTAACTTTAGAATGCTCTTTTAGAGAGATAGATATCACAGTAAAGCACCTCAGACCATGGAATACTGTATGGGTAACTAAATTTACCCAGAAACATTTTTATACACTTTTTTGTAGTTTTAAACATTACCGAAGTGTACTGAATAACATGGAGTAATGTATGACCGAGAAATTTAAACCAGCAAAATAAATTATGCTTTTTTTGAGTGTTATACATCACAAAAATGTACCTCAGACCACGGAATACTGTATAGCTGATAAATTTAATCCAAAAAAAAATGTAAACGCTTTTTTTAGAGTGTTATACATCACAAAAATATAACGCAGACCACGTAATACTGTATGGCTGAGAAATTTATCCAGAAAACTTTTTTAATGCTTTTTTGGAGTGATAGATATCACTGTAATTTACCCCAGACCACAGAGTACTGTATGGATGAGAATTTAGACAAGCAAAATTTTTGATACTTTTTTGGAGTGTTAGATATCACAAAAATGTACCTCAGAGTACTGAATACACTATGGATGAGTAATTTAATCCAGAAAAAATGTCATCACTTTTTTGTAGTGTTATATGTAGTATTGAGCATTCCGCTACTGCAAATATCGGGTATCGGCCGATATTCGCTGTATCGGAATTCCGATACCGAGTACAGATATTTTTTCAATATCGGATACCGGAATCGGAAGTCCCCATAATGCAATGAGCCACTGTTGTGGCTGTGATTGGCTGCTGAAATGATGTCATCATGATGCGTGGTCTGTTCGCATCATGAAGCGCGGTCTGTGCCAGCTGCCGGTGGTCTGTATGGGCCTCTTGGGGGCCTGTGCCGGCTGCTGGTGGTCTGTACGGGCCTCTCGGGGGCCTGTGCCGGCTGTCGGTGGCCTGTGCCAGCTGCCGGGGGCCTGTGCCGGCTGCCGGAAGCCTGTGCCGGCTGCCGGTGGTCTGTGCGGGCCTGCCGGGGGTCTTGTGTGTGTGCAGGCATGGTCCAATGGGACTACAAGTCCCATCGGGCGATGCCTGCTACAATGACAGTGATTGACACATTAGCCAATGATGGGACAGTAGTGGTCCCATCATCCGGCTAATGTGTTGAATGTAAAAAAAAAAAAACATACTACATACATACTACAGATATACTACATTCATACAACATACATACATACTACATACATACTTCATATATACTACATTCATACAACATACATATATACTAGATACTACATACATGCTACATATATACTACATTCATACAACATACATACATACATACTACATACTACATACATACTACATATATGCTACATTCATACAACATGCATACATACTACATAATACATACATACTACATGTATACTACATTCATACAACATACTACATACATGCTACATATATACTACATTCATACAACATACATACATACTACATAATACATGCATACTACATATATGCAACATTCATACAACATACAAACATACTACATACATGCTACATATATACTACATTCATACAACATACATACTACATACATGCTACATATATACTACATTCATACAACATACATACATACTACATACTACATACATGCTACATATATGCTACATTCATACAACATACATACATACATACATACATACTACATATATACTACATTCATATAACATACATACATACTACATACTACATACAAGCTACATATATACTACATTCAAACAACATACAGTTGTGGCCAAAAGTATTGACACCCCTGCAATTTTGTCAGATAATTCTTAGTTTCTTCCTGAAAATGATTGCAAACACAAATTTTTTGGTATTATTATCTTCATTTAATTTGTCTTAAATGAAAAAACACAAAAAGAATTGTCCTAAAGTCAAATTGGATATAATTCCACACCAAACATAAGAAAGAGGGTGGACAAAAGCATTGGCACTGTTCGAAAAATCATGTGATGCTTCTCTAATTTGAGTAATTAACAGCACCTGTAACTTACCTGTGGCACTTAACAGGTGTTGGCAATAACTAAATCACACTTGCAGCCAGTTGACATGGATTAAAGTTGACTCAACCTCTGTCCTGTGTCCTTGTGTGTACCATATTGAGCAAGGTTAAAAGAAAGAAGACCAAAGAACTGTCTGAGGATGTGAGAAACCAAATTGTGAGGAAGCATGAGCAATCTCAAGGCTACAAATCCATCTCCAAAGACCTAAATGTTCCTGTGTCTATCGTGCGCAGTGTCATCAAGAAGTTTAAAGCCCATGGCACTATGGCTAACCTCCCTAGATGTGGACGGAAAAGAAAAATTGACAAGAGATTTCAACGCAAGATTGTGCGGATGTTGGACAAAGAACCTCGACTAACATCCAAACAAGTTCAAGCTGCCCTACAGTCCGAGGGTACAACAGTGTCAACTCGTACTATCCGTCGGCGTCTGATTGAAAAGGGACTGTATGGTAGAAGACCCAGGAAGACCCGACTTCTTACCCCGAGACATAAAAAAAGCCAGGCTGGAGTTTACCAAAACTTACCTGAAAAAGCCTAAAACGTTTTGGAAGAATGTTCTCTGGTCAGATGAGACAAAAGTAGAGCTTTTTGGGCAAAGGCATCAACATAGAGTTTACAGGAGAAAAAAAGAGGCATTCAAAGAAAAAAACACGGTCCCTACAGTCAAACATGGCAGAGGTTCCCTGATGTTTTGGGGTTGCTTTGCTGCCTCTGGCACTGGAATGCTTGACCGTGTGCATGGCATTATGAAGTCTGAAGACTACCAACAAATTTTGCAGCATAATGTAGGGCCCAGTTTGAGAAAGATGGGTCTCCCTCAGAGGTCATTGGTCTTCCAGCAGGACAATGACTCAAAACACACTTCCATAAGCACTATAAAATGGTTTGAGAGAAAGCACTGGAGACTTCTAAGGTGGTCAGCAATGAGTCCAGACCTGAATCCCATAGAACACCTGTGGAGAGATCTAAAAATGGCAGTTTGGAGAAGGCACCCTTCTAATATCAGGGACCTGGCGCAGTTTGCCAAAGAAGAATGGTCTAAAATTCCAGCAGAGCATTGTAAGAAACTCATTGATGGTTACCGGAAGTGGTTGGTCGCAGTTATTTTGGCTAAAGGTTGTGCAACCAAGTATTAGGCTGAGGGTGTCAATACTTTTGTCTGGCCCATTTTTGGAGCTTTGTGGGAAATGATCAATGTTTTGCTTTTTGCTTCATTCTCTTTTGTGTTTTTTCATTTAAGACAAATTAAATGAATATAATAATACCAAAGAATTTGTGTTTGCAATCATTTTCAGGAAGAAACTGAGTATTATCTGACAGAATTACAGGGGTGTCAATACTTTTGCTACATATATACTACATTCATACAACATACATACATACTACATGTATACTACATTCATACAACATACTACATACATGCTACATATATACGGCATTCATACAACATACATACTACATACTCATACATGCTTCATGTATACTACATTCATACAACACACATACTTAGTACATACTTCATACATAGTACATATATACAACATGCTACAGACATACATACATACTGCATAGATACTACATACATACTGCATACAATACATTCATACAATACATACATAGACATACAGTACATATAACATAGAGAACATACTCACCATCACTTGTCACTTTGATCCCCGAAGCCAGTGTCATCTATGAAAAAATATGAAAATAACAAACAAGCCATATACTCCCTGATCCGCAGAAATCCACGAGGGTCCCACGCCGATTTCCCGTGGAGAACAGCAGCATTAGCTGATTAGACCGCTCTCTACGGGGCTCCAGGAATCCAATGATGGGAGGTAGGTATCCTTCCACACTGTATTCCTCCGCCACTGTAAAAAAATAGTCCCTAGTCTCACTTTTGTCATTGCTGTGTGAGAAAGTTCCCACGCAGCTTTTGCCATAAAGTGAGAGCAGGGACTATTTTTTTACAATGGCCGAGGAATACAGTGCGGAAGGATACTTACCTCCCGTCACTGGATTCCTGGAGCCCCGTAGAGAGCGGTCGCATCAGCTGATGCTGCTGTTCTCCACGGGAGATCGGCGTGGGACACGTGTGGATTTCTGCAGATCAGGGAGTATATTGTTTGTTTGTTATTTTCATATTTTTCATAGATGACACTGGCTTCGGGGATCAAAGTGACAAGTGATGGTGAGTATGTACTCTATGTTATATGTACTGTATGTCTATATGTATGTATTGTATGAATGTATTGCATGCAGTATGTATGTAGTATGTACAGTGGGGAAAAAAAAGTATTTAGTCAGTCAGCAATAGTGCAAGTTCCACCACTTAAAAAGATGAGAGGCGTCTGTAATTTACATCATAGGTAGACCTCAACTATGGGAGACAAACTGAGAAAAAAAAATCCAGAAAATCACATTGTCTGTTTTTTTTTCATTTTATTTGCATATTATGGTGGAAAATAAGTATTTGGTCAGAAACAAAATTTCATCTCAATGCTTTGTGATATATCCTTTGTTGGCAATGACAGAGGTCAAACGTTTTCTGTAAGTCTTCACAAGGTTGCCACACACTGTTGTTGATATGTTGGCCCATTCCTCCATGCAGATCTCCTCTAGAGCAGTGATATTTTTGGTTTTTCGCTTGGCAACACGGACTTTCAACTCCCTCCAAAGGTTTTCTATAGGGTTGAGATCTGGAGACTGGCTAGGCCACTCCAGGACCTTGAAATGCTTCTTACGAAGCCACTCCTTCATTGCCCTGGCGGTGTGCTTTGGATCATTGTCATGTTGAAAGACCCAGCCACGTTTCATCTTCAATGCCCTTGCTGATGGAAGGAGGTTTGCACTCAAAATCTCACGATACATGGCCCCATTCATTCTTTCATGTACCCGGATCAGTCGTCCTGGCCCCTTTGCAGAGAAACAGCCCCAAAGCATGATGTTTCCACCACCATGCTTTACAGTAGGTATGGTGTTTGATGGATGCAACTCAGTATTCTTTTTCCTCCAAACACGACAAGTTGTGTTTCTACCAAACAGTTCCAGTTTGGTTTCATCAGACCATAGGACATTCTCCCAAAACTCCTCTGGATCATCCAAATGCTCTCTAGCAAACTTCAGACGGGCCCGGACATGTACAGGCTTAAGCAGTGGGACACGTCTGGCACTGCAGGATCTGAGTCCATGGTGGCGTAGTGTGTTACTTATGGTAAGCCTTGTTACATTGGTCCCAGCTCTCTGCAGTTCATTCACTAGGTCCCCCCGCGTGGTTCTGGGATTTTTGCTCACCGTTCTTGTGATCATTCTGACCCCACGGGGTGGGATTTTGCGTGGAGCACCAGATCGAGGGAGATTATCAGTGGTCTTGTATGTCTTCCATTTTCTAATTATTGCTCCCACAGTTGATTTCTTCACTCCAAGCTGGTTGGCTATTGCAGATTCAGTCTTCCCAGCCTGGTGCAGGGCTACAATTTTGTTTCTGGTGTCCTTTGACAGCTCTTTGGTCTTCACCATAGTGGAGTTTGGAGTCAGACTGTTTGAGGGTGTGCACAGGTGTCTTTTTATACTGATAACAAGTTTAAACAGGTGCCATTACTACAGGTAATGAGTGGAGGAAAGAGGAGACTCTTAAAGAAGAAGTTACAGGTCTGTGAGAGCCAGAAATCTTGATGGCTTGTTTCTGACCAAATACTTATTTTCCACCATAATATGCAAATAAAATGAAAAAAAAACAGACAGTGATTTTCTGGATTTTTTTTTCTCAGTTTGTCTCCCATAGTTGAGGTCTACCTATGATGTAAATTACAGACGCCTCTCATCTTTTTAAGTGGTGGAACTTGCACTATTGCTGACTGACTAAATACTTTTTTCCCCCACTGTATGTATGTTGTATGTCTGTAGCATGTTGTATGTATGTATGTAGCATGTATGTTCTACGAATGTAGTATATATGTAGCATGTATGTAGTATGTAGTATGTATGTATGTTGTATGAATGTAGTATGTATGTAGCATGTATGTAGTATGTATGTATGTTGTATGAATGTAGTATATATATAGCATGTATGTAGTATGTATGTATGCTGTATGAATGTAGTATATATGTAGCATGTATGTAGTATGTATGTATGTTGTATGAATGTAGTATATATGTAGCATGTATGTAGTATGTATGTATGCTGTATGAATGTAGTATATATGTAGTATGTATGTAGTATGTATGTTGTATGGATGTAGTATATATGTAGCATGTATGTAGTATGTATGTTGTATGAATGTAGTATATATGTAGTAAGTATGTAGTATGTTTTTTTTTTTTACATTCAACACATTAGCTGGATGATGGGACTACTACTGTCCCATCATTGGCTAATGTGTCAATCGCTGTCATTGTAGGAGGCATCGCCCAATTGGACTTGTAGTCCCATTGGACGATGCCTGCACACACACAAGACCCCCGGCAGGCCCGCACAGACCACCGGCAGCCGGCACAGACCACCGGCAGCTGGCACAGGCCCCCGAGAGGCCCATACAGACCACTGACAGTCGGCACAGGCCCCCGAGAGGCCCGTACAGACCACCGGCAGCCGGCACAGGCCCCCGGCAGTTGGCACAGACCCCCGAGAGGCCCGCACAGACCACCGGCAGCCGGCACAGGCCCTCGATAGTCAGCACAAACCCCCGAGAGGCCCACACAGACCCCTCCCGCACACACAGACATGCACAGTGTCCGCCCACGCACCGCCCACACTCTTCCCCCCTCCCAAACAGGATGTACAAGACAAGAAAGGGTTTTTTTTAATTCCGATATTTCTGTCCCATTGACGTGAATGGGACTTCCGGTATCGGAATCGGCAATACCCGATACTTTTTGTGTATCTGGCTGATCCAATCCGATCCGATATTTCTGAATATCGGATGGTATCGCTCAACACTAGTTATATGACATTAAAATGTACCACAAAGCACATAATACTTGATAAATCATGCAATTTATTAAATGTTTTCACAAAAAAACAAGCAGCAGATGTTTTTTGCAAAGGACTGTACTGCCCTGTCTACCGACTGTATTTTGCCACTGTCCCTGCTCCTCAACTTTCTCTTCCTGACTAGACTAGTTGCAAAATGTCTGTGTTAAAAACAGCAAAGCAAACAATTATTCCTTATAAGAGCTATTAGTGTGATGGTTTAGCTTAAGCACCAGTATCAACATTACAGGACTCTGATTTGCTATACTGTGCACACACAAATGTGAATAAGCACGCTTTCCCTTCATTGCAAAGTGTCAAAGAGCTTTGCAGTGACATCAGTGTGCCAAGCCAGGTGGCATCTGTTCTTTTATAACCCCTGATGATGTCACACAGCCAGTCAATCACAGTAATGCCACTATCAAAATGGTTATGGCATTACAGTGACACTATATTACATTACAGTGACATGCAGGCTTACTGACTGTTTAGTAGGCACCAAACTTGCAGGGCAGGGTTTCGAGTTTTAAATTGAGCACCACCCAATGCTCACTGAGTAAAGAGAACATCCAAACTCCCAGATACTTGAGTGATACCCGAGTATGACTGAGCACAATCGTTCATCCCTAGTCACAAACCCTGTGAAGTCCACTTCCCGAACTCACTGCCTCCCTACCAGTAAGATACTCTGAAGTATCTAGTATTTTTTCTAAAAGAAAATCAGACATCACTTTCACAGACATCCGCTACTCTTATGCATGACCTTCCTACCAATAAATCTATTTTGTACGATCTTTTTTTCTAAAAGAACATCTGACGTCACTAACACTGTGACGTCCTCTACTCTAGTACGCTATCTCCCTACTATTATTTCAAGAAAGAAACAAAATCGGACATAACTTAGGATCTGTTCATACATTATGTTTTTCAGCCTCTTTATGCAAAATTTTAAGCTGGGTATTACAGTAATGGGAAAGAGTATGAGATTTGAGAAATCTCATGTGCACAGCTTGTTTTTTTGTCCTCAGTATTTTTTGCAGAATGCAGCATGTCACTACTTTGAATGTTTTTCCAGCATTTGTTAAAAAAATGCTGAAAAAACACAGGTATCAGCTTTTGCTGTGTTTCTGTGTTTTTTGTGCCAATACCTGATAAAGTAGAATCAGATTTTTTTTTTGCACTAAACTTTATCAGCATGCACAAGAGACAAAGGCACTTTTACAAAAATGCTGCAAAAATGCACCAAAAACACAATAAAAATGGAGAAAAAAATGCAGCAAAAACTAAGCAAAATCAGCTTTTTTGAGGAAAGTTTCTGACTTTAAAGGGAGCATCAAAACGTATCAAAAATGCAGCTTGTGAACAAAGCATAATGCTGTGACTTCTGCTACCAAAATGTGCTACCTCCCTATATATAAAGCTACACTGTTCCAACTATTATTTTTTTTCTAAAAAAAAATGGGCCTTCACTTACACTGCAATGTCCACTACTCTTACTAGGTTAAAAAGAAAAAGGACTTGGCACAGTCTCTGATCAGCAGTGATACTTGTCAGAGCACTGCAGCTACAGGAAGAGCAAAAATGCTCCGCTCAGGTCATCGTGCAAAAAGGCATAGGCAAAAATAAGGTGCCAAAGTATAACTGGGAGTGGGGGAGATTGGCAGTGTGGAGATGGAGCGTGAACTGTAACCAGGATTAGAGAACTGCTGCTGCTGTGATGACAGATCAGTCACACAGCAGCTTGCACACATCACAGATCACAGGAGGCACAACACATTGCAGTAGGCAGGAGATAAATGACAGGAGGATCGAACTGGCCACCAATCATTTTTTTCTTTCTCTCAGGTAGCGGTGGCTGTATACTTGCCAACTCTAAGGTAAAGATGGCAAGCAGAGTGGTGATATACCCTCTATATATTTTAGATGAACCCCTTTGGTGCTAATTGTTCAGTAACTGTTGCTCAGCCAATCAGCGCCAAAGGGGTTAATCAGGTCAGGTGATATCGCAACCACCCCATGCAATGTCATATGCAATGTTTGGGAGGGAAACTTTGTTGTGACATAACTGTGATTGGCTGGTCAGAACAGATCAGCCGATCACAGCGATCACTGATGCAGGGGGGTGGCAGATCCCCCAAGGTGACATGCAGGGATGGCATACTGCCTGAGGCAGCCATCTTAACTTGATCACTGCGTAATGCAATGACTGAAAATAGCGGCACAGTGTATTTACAGTGTCTTGCGAAAGTATTCGGCCTCCTGTTTAATGTTTTGGAAATCATTTGATCATTCAGAGATCCACAATGATCTTCTGGAGTGAGTTTGCTGCACTGAAAGTAAAGGGGCCGAATAATATTGCACGCCCCACTTTTCAGTTTTTGAATTTCCACAAAAATTTAAAATAACCAATAAATTTTGCTCAACTTCACAATTGTGTTCCACTTGTTGTTGATTCTTCACCAAAAATTTACATTTGGGATCTTTATGTTTGAAGCATGATATGTGGGAAAAGGTTGAAAAGTTCCAGGGGGCTGAATACTTTCGCAAGGCACTGTATTTATCATTGACTTTGCGGGACCGCTGCTTCTGCAGCTCAATATATACACTCACTGGCCACTTTATTAGGTACACCTGTCCAACTGTGTGTTAAGACTTAATTTCTAATCAGCCAATCACATGGCGGCAACTCAGTGCATTTAGGCATGTAGACATGGTCAAGACAATCTCCTGCAGTTCAAACCGAGCATCAGTATGGGGAAGAAAGGTGATTTGAGTGCCTTTGAACGTGGCATGATTGTTGGTGCCAGAAGGGCTGGTCTGAGAATTTCAGAAACTGCTGATCTACTGGGATTTTCACGCACAACCATCTCTAGGGTTTACAGAGAATGGTCCGAAAAAGAAAAAAAATCCAGTGAGCGGCAGTTCTGTGGCCGGAAATGCCATGTTGATGCCAGAGGTCAGAGGAGAATGGGCAGACTGGTTCGAGCTGATAGAAAGGCAACAGTGACTCAAATTGCCACCCGTTACAACCAAGGTAGGCAGAAGAGCATCTCTGAACGCACAGTGCGTCGAACTTTGAGGCAGATGGGCTACAGCAGCAGAAGACCACACTGGGTACCACTCCTCTCAGCTAAGAACAGGAAACTGAGGCTAAAATTTGCACAAGCTCATCGAAATTGGACAGTAGAAGATTGGAAAAACGTTGCCTGGTCTGATGAGTCTCGATTTCTGCTGCGACATTCGGATGGTAGGGTCAGAATTTGGCGTAAACAACATGAAAGCATGGATCCATCCTGCCTTGTATCAACGGTTCAGGCTGGTGGTGGTGGTGTCATGGTGTGGGGAATTTTTTCTGGGCACTCTTTGGGCCCCTTGGTACCAATTGAGCATCGTTGCAACGCCACAGCCTACCTGAGTATTGTTGCTGACCATGTCCATCCCTTTATGACCACAATGTACCCAACATCTGATGGCTACTTTCAGCAGGATAATGCGCCATGTCATAAAGCTCGAATCATCTCAGATTGGTTTCTTGAACATGACAATGAGTTTACTGTACTCAAATGGCCTCCTCAGTCACCAGATCTCAATCCAATAGAGCATCTTTGGGATGTGGTGGAACGGGAGATTCGCATCAGGGATGTGCAGCCGACAAATCTGCACCAACTGTGTGATGCCATCATGTCAATATGGTCCAAAATCTCTGAGGAATGCTTCCAGCACCTTGTTGAATCTCTGCCACGAAGAATTGAGGCAGTTCTGAAGGCAAAAGGGGGTCCAACCCCTTACTAGCATGGTGTACCTAATAAAGTGGCCAGTGAGTGTATATGGAGCATGTCGGAAAGGGGTTACAGAAATATCAAGATCTATTACAATTTCATTATATAAATCATGGCATGATGTTCCAAATAATTGTTCTACGGGATATATTACTGCTACAGTTCCATATATGAGTGTTTGAGGCACAAAATAAAAATTCTACTGATATTTCAGTTTGCTGTTGTCATACAACAGCTTCGTTCTAAAATATGTGTAATCCATAAATATTATTTATTATTTTTCATATTTTATTATTTCATTCTTTTTAAGTTAATGATTGTCTTATTTTTGTTATATATTTAACAGGGCAATATTTCAGTCTTTTTGATCATTTTTTCACTTCCCTTTTTAAGTATAACTCATTATGACATTGCACCATTCTGTATGTAATATTGCTGTAGATATGATCCTACAATGCATATACCTCAAATCACTTCTAATGGGTCTCGGGAGACATTCTGCCGGCTAATTACCTAAGGCACATTATAGATTTTTCCTTTGATTTTAACTTTCAAATTATATTTAAGCTCTCTTACAGTTGATAAAAGGAAAACCTAACCATTAATAAATTGTAAAAGTTGATAGCAATAAAGAAAATCAGAATATTGTTGCAAAGGCCATATTAATATTGTCTCTTTCAAAAAAGCATTTGTAGTAATATTTTAGTAAATAGATTTTTTTTTTCAAAATTTTACAGTTAGAATTCGTAGAGATCTAGCACAGACAAAATTTGGAGGGAAGTATTTTAACTCCACAGTTTCTCCAATATTTGATATTAAACCTGTGATGAGTCACTGGTAAAATGCTGGAGGAGAGGCATGTTTCACTACGCCTAATGGTGTCAATGATATAATATCCAGTTCCCCCCCCTAGCACATTAAGTGTTGTGAGGCTTAAGACAAGTTGCATAGTGGGCTGGTTTTTATGTGGACAACCATAGAGCAGGTGGGAGGTTGTCCACCTTATCTCCACCTGCAGAGCTGGCACCACCATGTGCTGACAGGACCTGTGGGATGGCACACTCTGGTGATCAGTCACCCGGGTGAGGAGTCATATGGTCTGGGTTTAAATAGCTGATCTGAAGAAATAGAAAGAAATACAGCACTCACCCAATCCTGTATTAACTTGTGGCTTATTCCATTAAGTAGAAAACATGGTTACATGTAGTGGCACAGGTGTCAGGGGAGTGATTCATAAGAACAGGTGACCAGACCTATAGTCTTAATGCAAGACCCAAAACATACAGCCAAGGCAACAAAGGAGTGGCTCAAAAAGAAGCACATTAAGGTCATGGAGTGGCCTAGCCAGTCACCAGACCTTAATCCCATAGAAAACTTACGTAGAGAGTTGAAGCTCCGAGTTGCCAAGCAACAGCCTCAAAATCTTAATGATATAGAGATGATCTGCAAAGAGTAGTGGACCAAAATTCCTCCTGACATGTGTGCAAACCACATCAACTACAAAAAATATCTGACTGCTGTGCTTGCCAACAAGGGTTTTGCCACCAAGTATTAAGTCTTGTTTGCCAGAGGGATCAAATACTTATTTCTCACTGTAAAATGCAAATCAATTTATATAATTTTTACAATGTGATTTTCTGGATTTTATTTTTGATATTCTATATTTCAATGTTAAAATTAAACTAGACTGTTGATGTCTTTGTCAGTGGGCAAACTTACAAAATCAGCAAGGGATCAAATAATTATTTCCCCCACTGTACAGTAAAAGCAAAACTCAGAAAACAATGACAGTACTGGAAATGTAACAAACAAATAAGATTTCAGAAAGGCAGATTTTAAGGGATTCAGAAAGAGAATTGGAGGGATCCAATGGCTGTATATCCTTAAAGACAAAAATGTCCAGGAAGGATGGGAAATCTTGAAAAATGAAATTCTCAAAGCACAATTGTTAACAATTCCGAAAAGAGGGAAGAATAGGAAGCATTTAAGGAAACCAGGCTGGATGAACACAGAACTTAAGCACATGCTAAAAAGGAAGAAAAAAATGTTTATAAAATGGAAAGAGGGAGGCATATCTAAAGAAGAATATAATGCTGTCTGCAGAACCTGCAGGGCACAAATCAGATTATCTAAAGCTGACAATGAATTGACGCTTGCAAGAGATGTCAAAAGCAATAATAAAGGATTTTGGGGATATGTCAAAAGTAAAAGAAAAGTCAAAGATGCTATAGGATTTTTACAGGATGAAAATGATGAAATGGTAAGACAGGATGTTGAGAAGGCCGAACTTTTAAATTCCTATTTTGCATCTGTTTTCTCTCAGAAAGGAAATGTAACATCAACTGTTCTTCACTGTCCTATTAAGGGAATAGAAGAATCCAGGATATCTATAAACAGAAAGATAGTGAGGAAACACTTAGCTAACCTAAATGAATTCAAGTCTCCAGGTCCAGATGAATTACACCCCAGAGTACTGAAGGAGATAGCAGAAGAAATTTTTGAACCCCTCTCCATAATCTTTGAAAATTCTTGGAGAACAGGAGAAGTCCCAGAAGACTGGAGAAGAGCAAATGTTGTTCCTATCTTCAAAAAGGGGAAGAAGGTGGACCCAGGCAACTATAGGCCGGTGAGTCTGACTTTTATACCAGGAAAGATCTTTGAACAAATTATTAAACAACATGTATGTTAGTACCTGGATAAGAATGAAGTGATTAAACAGAGTCAGCATGGGTTTGTAACTAATAAGTCATGTCAGACTAACTTAATTTCCTTCTATGATGGAATCACTGATTGGGTGGATCAAGGAAAAGCTGTAGATATAGTATATCTTGACTTCAGCAAAGCATTTGACAAAGTATCTCATACAATTCTTATTGAAAAAATGACTAAGTATGGAATGGACAAGGCAACTGTTAGGTGGATTCATAACTGGCTTAGTGATCGGACCCAAAGAGTGGTCATAAATGGCTGCACATCCAGTTGGAAGAATGTCTCAAGTGGGGTACCACAGGGCTCTGTCCTGGGCCCTGTATTGTTCAACATCTTTACCAACGATTTAGATGAAGGGATTGAGGGTAAACTGATTAAATTTGCTGATGACACAAAGCTAGGAGGGATAGCTAATACTAGAGAAGAGAGAGAGAGGATTCAAAAAGATATAAATAAACTGGAGAAGTGGGCAGCAACTAACAGAATGGTTTTTAACAGGGAAAAATTCAAAGTGCTACATCTGGGCAATAAAAATGAAAAAAGCATATACAGAATGGGAGGAATAGGGCTAAGCAACAGCACATATGAAAAAGACTTGGGTATACTAATAGATCACAGGCTGAATATGAGTCAACAGTGTGATGCAGCAGCAAAAAAGGCAAATGCAATTCTAGGATGTATTAACAGAAGCATACAGTCTAGATCACGTGAAGTCATTATTTCCCTCTACTCTTCTTTGGTCAGACCTCATCTGGAATATTGTGTCCAGTTTTGGGCACCACATTTTAAAAAAGACATCAACAAACTGGAGCAAGTTCAGAAAAGAGCGACCAGAATGGTGACCAGTCTGCAAACCCTGTCTTATGAGGAAAGGTTGCAGGATTTGGGAATGTTTAGTTTGCAAAAGAGAAGACTGAGAGGAGACTTAATAGCTGTCTACAAATATCTAAAGGGCTGTCACATTGTAGAAGGATCAACTTTATTCTCATTTGCACAAGGACAGACTAGAAGCAATGGGATGAAACTGAATGGAGGAGACACAGATTAGATATTAGAAAAAACTTTTTGACAGTTAGAGTGATGAATGAGTGGAACAAGCTGCCACGAGAAGTGGTGAGTTCTCCTTCAATGGAAGTCTTCAAACAGAGGCTGGACAGACATCTGACTGGGATGATTTAGCGAATCCTGCTTTGAGCAGGGGGTTGGACCACATGGCCCAGGAGGTCCCTTCCAACTCTACGATTCTAAGATTCTATGATTTTATGATTCTAAATGATTATAAAAGTAAGGGGTCAAATTAGCATCTATTAAATTTGATGCAAATCTAATTTTCTGGCCTAATTTCAAATTCAGCAGTTTTGTTCATCTCTGGCGCAAAGGACAGGTCAAAAGGTTTAAACTGTGTGAGGTCTGGACGTTAAGACTTCTACCTCTTGCTAAAACAAATGCAGCTTTCATATGAGATATATTTTAAAATGTGGAAATATTTTTATTTATGTAGTATTAATAAATCATAAACACTGAAGGTGGTGGATAAGGAAAGCACATTTTAATTTAAATTGGATTGATGTGTTTATCCATCAACAAACCATTACAAATTATATCAGTGGAAATATTCCATTTCCCCTTTGTGCGGAAATAACTGAGCAAAATCAATGCAGTAATAATATTTAGAGATGATAGAAAACTGTATAAACATCATCAGTGCTCATAATTGCACAGTTTTCTATAATTCCTAAATATTGTTACTGCATTGATTTTGTTTAAGAACTATTGCACATTTAGTATGCGAGAGCTGTTTTGGAATTATGATTGTTTTTAAAATTCCTTGCAAAAAAGTTACAATTAGATATGAGTGCAGGCACTCACAGTTTCAGTTTTGTATCACAATTGTCTCCCATAATTTTAGTATTCCAATCATATGGCATTTATGTCCAACAATTCCACACTCAGTTTCCCATTTCATTGGTCACTGGCTGGTAACTATAAGAAACAAAACCTTGGATTTACTAGAAATTATATTTCTGATCCTTGTGTATGTGGATACAGTGCATCTGCATCACATTTTCTAACTCCTTCACAATATCGTCCGTACTTGCACGGCACCACCAGGCAGTGCTTTCCTGCAAAATGCCATACATGTAAGGAAAGATGATCAGGTTGGCTCACTTGCAGAGAAGGCATGATCATCAGTTGGCATCAGCTATATATTTTAGTTGACACCCTGCAGAAAAGCCCACAGTGGCAGCAGAGGGGTTAAACAACTTCGATTGGTGCTTGCACCAAATGTAGGCGTTTAACCCTCCTGATGTCACTGTCAATAGTGACAGCGACAACGATCGCCTTAAAGAGGAAGCTCCTTCTTTGCTATGATTGGCACAACATGATTGCAATCACCTTGTGCTGATTGTCTACATATTAACTCTGGGCCGAAAGATGGCCGCAGGGTCATCCAGGTACATTGGCCTGTAAGTTCCTTGACAGAGATGGCATTCTGTATGACTAACTTTAGGGATCTGCAAGAGTTACATTCCCATGTGATGAGATGCTTAATTGTTCACACTAAGTAGGTGGGGACAGCTGTGGTGTTGGTAGAGGTAAATGTGGAGGTGAGGTTTGATGAAGTAGAAATGGCAGAGATGATGGTAACGACTGTTGTTCCCCTGGCCAGTTCCAGCACTGTTGATTTTTATGCAAAAGCTTCCACCTTTCAAGAATAGGTGCTGTCTAGAGAGTTTGTTGTAAGATACCCAATCATTGCAGATTTCATGAGGCGGCACCGAGTATTTGTCCATCTTCTTCTTAGAAAGCTGCCCACTAGAGCCCACTTCCAGTGTCTTTATGGTGAGCTACACCAGCATCCATTAGGGCCTTGAGAATATGGTTGAATTATGATGTTCATGGCCCCATTTCCAGCCCTGTCCCATATGTTACCACTAGACACCGTGAGCCATTGCCCATCACAGTGTGAGACTTATTTGCTAATAATTTAGACCAACAGAGGTATCAATGAAACCATTAAAAATTTGTGTGTGGTCATATTTGTATATACATTGATTTAAAAACTGCTGTGTGCCAATGTAAACCCAAGGAACTGCAACAAAAATTACATATATTTATTAAATTAACCAAAATCCTAAAAACATACTTTCACCTTATTGATCACATAAGGTGGCCCAAATAGCTACTTTAGTCATAAAAAGGCATTAATTACAAATAAAACAAATAAACATTATAAATTATAGTAGGTGGGTGGGAAAATGAACTGAGGGACACGATTTGGGGAAGTTTGACTTTGGTTTGCTGTTTGAGGTGAGGAGAACAAAATAAGAAGTTGAGGGAATAGGACTTATGGAAGGGATCACTTGCTGAGATGGTGGTGGTATTTGGTGTGTGCCAGCTCTGGCAAAAGAAGCTGCCTGCTGCTGATGAAGCATGCCCAATGTGTGAGGCATATATGGCATACAGTATGGCAGCCTTGAGGGCCCTGCAAGAGTTCAATGTCCATCTGCTGGGATACTTGTTTGTCTATACTGAGTAGGTTGGAATAGCTGTGGTGTATGTAAATTTGGTGCTAGGGCTTGATGAGATGAAACTGGCTGAGATAATGGAAGTGGCTGTTGTCCCCCTGACTGGTTCACGAGGTGTTGATTTTCATGAGAAAGCTGCCACCTTTCAGAAAATCAAACCCCACCTGTGAATTATTGGGTGCTATGGCAGCATCAATAACTATTTGCAGGGCACCCAATTGTCCGCAACCTGACATGACATAGTACTGGGTCAAACTTTGACAGAAATCCTTCTTCACATCTTTAGGCACAGTGTGATAAACAAGGTGATGGCCAGGGTGCCTGGTAATATTGCTGGGGAGGAGCATCCTTCATCTGGCTAATTGGGGGATAAGTGCTGCAATGAAGGAGGTGTCCAATGGCGCAATCTCTGTGCTGCTATGAGCTTAATTCTCTAGTTGTTCTTATCCTTCTGATGCCAGCCGGTCAGCTCCTGAATCATCTTCCACATTCCCAACAGGGATCCTACACTGTTTGAAGTCGTCCCTGTTGAAATCAAGTGTAAACAGGAAGTGGAAACATTAGTCTTAATACAGTAAATAGAAACACAATTAAACAATACGTGAAAAAGGGCCTTTGCTTCTGGCCCGTAGTTCCACTTTTAGCCCATTGATGGTTCTCAAGCTAAAACTGATCTTGGAAGCTTCACCAGTGTTTGGCTACATCTCCCTTGAAATTAAAGTGAAAAAAATATTAAGCAAGACAGTAAATGCAGATCTAATTACCCAGTGTATAGTGTTTTGTACAGTAAAATGTCTTTAATTGTTGAAAAACAAACTTGTTCTCACATTGCTGATACCACTGGTATTTAAGTTTATAGATTGCTGACATAATTGTGTTGATCCATATGTTTTCTAAATTATTTACTTGGCTATATTTCATACTACATAATTGCGCACTGTGGGCTACTTCACACATTTTGGTGCACTCAGCAATATTTTATACTAGCTGAAGAGCCCGGCGCTGCCCGGGCATAGTAACTAACTACGCTTAGTTATAACAAATTATAATGATTATATATATATATTTATATATAAATAAAGCTGAGTGTAGAGCCCTGCCCACTCCGCATAGCCACATTCACTATAATATCCCACATCATCCCGTCAGCCAGAGCTACCGGACAACAACCCCTAATATCCCACATCGTCCCATCAGCCAGAGCCACCGGACTACTATTCCTAATATCCCACATCGTCCCGTCAGCCAGAGCCACCGGACTACTACCCCTAATATCCCACATCGTCCCGTCATCCAGAGTCACCGGACAACTACCGCTAATATCCCACATCATCCCTTCAGCCAGAGCCACCAGACTACTACCTCTAATATCCCACATCGTCGCATCAGTCAGAGCCACCGGACTACTACTCCTAATATTCCACATCATCCCGTCAGCCAGAGCCACTGGACTACTACCCCTAATATCCCACATCATCCCGTCAGCCAGAGCCACCGGACTACTACCCCTAATATCCCACATCATCCCGTCAGCCAGAGCCACCGGACTACTACCCCTAATATCCCACATCATCCCGTCAGCCTGGGGTCAGAACCAGAGTGCTAAGTGGAATGGTCCTAACTAGTGTTGAGCATTCCGATACCGCAAGTATCGGGTATCGGCCGATATTAGTGGTATCAGAATTCCGATACTGACTTCCGATACTTTTGTCATATCGGATTCCGGAATCGGAATCGGAAGTTCCCATCATGCTATGAGCCTGCTTGCTTTGATTAAGCCAATGGGAATCCTCCGAAGTGTGGGCACATCCTGTTAGGCATGTAGGCATGTTAACTATTGGCATGGCTGTGATTGGCTGCTGAAATGATGTCATGATGCACTATAAAAGCCACTGCAGCCGCCATTTCTGGTTCACTCTGCTGGGAATTCAGTTAGGGACAGGCTGCTGTAGAAGACTGTGAGGGACAGTTAGAAATAGCGATTCCACCAAACTTCTAGTGCTTTACCCAGGCTACATAAACCACCACTGTAGCCTTCTTTGCCCTAGCAGCAGTGTTCACAGCTGTCTGCAAGGGCTGTGTGAGTGCAGCTCACGCTGTGGAGTGGGTCCTGCAGCCACGTCAGGCTGTAGGCCACCCAGTGTGATCACTGCTGCCTCATACATCTTTTAATTTTTGAGCTGCATTTTTTACATAATTTCAATCTAGTGTGCTTCCATCCGTATCCATATACGTTGGTTGCAAACACTAGTAGTAGACAGCGGAGCCTTTCTGCAGCCTTTCAGTGCTAGTGTCCACTTTGCTGCACTGTTCACGGCTGTCTGAGAGGTCCCTGACTGTGTGTGAGTGCAGCTCACGCTGAGTAGTGTGTCCTGCAGCTATGTCTGGCTGTAGGACGCTCAGCGTGCGTCAGTGCCTCACACATATTTGTATTTGAGTGCAGCTCATTTTTTCTTCTATTAGTGTGCATCCATCCGTCTCCATCTACGGTGGTTGCAAACACTATATAGGAGTACACAGCGGAGCCTTTCTGCATCCTGTCAGTGCCAGTGCCCACTGAGCTGCACTGTTGACGGCTGTCTGAGAGGTCTCTGACTGTGTGTGAGTGCAGCTCACGCTGAGTAGAGTGTCCTGCAGCTACGTCTGGTTGTAGGACGCTCAACGTGCGTCACTGCCTCACACATATTTGACTTTGAGTGCAGCTCATTTTTTCTTCTCCTATTAGTGTGCATCCATCCGTATCCATCAACATTGGTTGGTTGCAAACACTATATAGGAGTAGATAGAGGAGCCTTTTTTTCTGGCTTGTGCCCTGCCGGCGCAGCCAGATTAGTATTACCCAATTTTTTTGGAGCCTCATCTTTTGCATTGTAGGTTACCTGCCTGCATTGTAATAGCTCCAAAAAGTTGGTGATACTATCAGTTTCAATTCTTTGTTCACATACTTTGAGTTTGTTTCCAACAAAGAAACCACAAAAAAAGTTCACCAAACACTACATTTGGAACTTGTGTAGGCCACATCAGCTCCTATTAAAGTGTAGTCCACACACACACACTTCATAAAATTAGTGTTTCTTGTACCTGTAACCAGCTGTTCAGGAATAAGCACACTAAGGCCCCCCTTTGTACTTTTCTGCCTATCTTAAGCAGTCTTGCAAGATGAAGAAGGCAGGGAGTAAGGCACGTGGACGTGGGCGTGGGTGTGGAGTTTCAGCAGGGAGAGGACGTGGGGATTCTGCAGGGAGAGGACGTGGGGATTCTGCAGGTAGAGGACGTGGGGATTCTGGGCCTGCTGCGGGCACCAGTGGATCAGCATCCCCCAGTTTTAGCAGGCAACAGTCCTTTATGCGCAGCTTTGTAGGACCTCAACGTACCCCACTGCTGCGGGAGGAACAAATTGAAGCCGTTGTCGGATGGATGGCAGCTAACGTATCGACTTCAATTACTTCCACAGCCTCTCAGGACCAGAGCACCGAAGAGCAACCATCTGTCTCTTCACCACCTGCCAAAGTGCCCAGGCCGTCAGAGAGACATGGACAGGAGCCATCACAGTCTCTACTTCTGTTCTCGGAATCTGTTGGCTTGGAAAGAGGGGGCCAGCCAAGCAGCATTCCTGAATGTGAAGAAGAGGGAGTATGCAGTGATGCGCAACTTCTTTGTCCCTCTGAATCTGAAGAGGCAAGTGGGCCAGTGCCTATGGTCAGCACACCTCAGTACGCATCAGATGATGACGAGACTCAGTTGCCACTTTCTGGTGCATACGGTGCTGGCGAGACAACCCCGGAGAAGCAGCTGTTTGAAGAGGGGAGGGAAGATGATGAGGTCCTTGACCCATCATGGCGTGAGGAACAGGAAGGTGGTGGGAGCAGCTCGGAGGAAGAGATTCCCCTACCGGCCAAAACAGGAGGCAGAGGGAGGGGGAAGACTTGGTTGCCTGTACCCTCCACTTCGGCACCCGTTAGGAGCATTCCTCATTCCAAAGGCAAAACGGGCGCTCCCAAGAGTTGCAGTGCGTGGTCCTTTTTTGACACAGTTGCAGATGACATTTGCTTTGTCAAATGCAAGCTGTGTCATCAGATAGTCAAAAGAGGGAGAAATGTCAGCAACCTCAATACCACAAATATGTGGAAACATGTGCGCACCAAGCACGAGTTGGAGTTGCAGAGACACCCTGAAGACGTAGGCCAACGTACAGCACCACCTACCACCTCTTCAGTTCCTGTTGGGGCCTCTTCCTCCAGCTCACACACTGCTGGTTCGGCTTCCTCTCAGGATCGCCAAGGAAGAACCTCTGCCACTGTTGTCCGGAGACCCTGTCAGATTCCACCCATAGCAGCACGTTCCCATCCATCACAGCCATCGGTAGCACAGGCATGGGATAAAAGGCGCCCTTACTCGGCAAACCATCCCCGAGTACAGTCTCTGAATGCTGGCATTGCCAAACTTCTGGCAGTTGAAATGCTGTCATTCAGGCTGGTGGACACTGACACCTTCCGGGACTTAATGGCATTGGCAGTCCCCCAATACAACGTGCCCAGCCGCTTTTATTTCAGCAGGCGAGCCGTCCCTGCCCTGCAGAAACATGTTGAGGGCAAAATAAAACATGCGCTACTAAACGCCGTTAGTAGCAAGGTCCACCTGACCACCGATGCGTGGACCAGTAACCATGGACAGGGACGATACCTTTCCCTCACTGCCCACTGGGTCAATGTTGTGGAGCCGGGTACAGATCTGGAGAGTGGCGCTGTACGTGTTCTTCCAACGCCACGGATTGCAGGACTCCAGTCTGTACACATAGACTCCTCCTCCTACTCAAGTTCCTCAGAAACAGCAGAGCAGGAGCCTGTTACGACCGATATGAGCACAGCCGTGGCCAAACGTCAACAGGCTGCACTCAAATTAATTTCTTTGGGGAATCGAAGCCACACAGCGCAGGAGCTCTGGAATGCTATCAAGCTGGAGAGCGATGTGTGGTTTGGGCCAGCGAATCTCCAGCCGGGCTTGGTAGTGTGTGACAATGGCCGAAATCTGGTGGCAGCTCTTGGCCTAGGCAACCTCACACACATCCCATGTCTGGCACATGTGCTTAACTTGGTCGTGCAGAGCTTTCTGAGGGACTATCCGGATCTTGATGCACTGTTGCACAAGGTCCGCATAGAGTGCGCTCACTTGCGGCGTTCCAGCACGGCAAGATCGCGCCTCGCTGCTCTGCAGCGACGATTTGGCCTTCCGGAACATCGCATCATATGTGACCTACCCACCCGGTGGAATTCAACGTTACATATGTTGGAGCGGTTGTGTGAGCAGCAGGCAGCAGTCATGGAGTACCAGCTGCATCAGGCGCAAACAAGTCGCACTGTGCGCCGTTCACACTTCAGCACCATTGAGTGGGCCTCTATGAAGGACATCTGCCTCGTTTTGCGTGCCTTCGATGAATCCACGCGGATGGCGAGTGCAGATGATGCACTAGTCAGCATGACTGTCCCCCTTATCTGCCTGCTTCAACAAACACTGCAAGCACTAAGGGATGAGGTTTCGGAAGAGGTGGAGGATGAGGAGTCCCAAATGCCATCTGCTTCTGGACAGTCTGCGCTACGTGTTTCCTCACAAAGTCCTAGGCAGGGGACACTTTGTGAGGAGGATGAGGAGGAGTCGATGGAGGAGGAAGACATCTCTCCAGAGGAGGGAGGTACACAAACCTCTACTCAGTATGTACAGCGAGGGTGGGGTGATGCAGAGCAGGCCGAGGTCACGCCTCAAACAGGGGACAGCGGTTCTTTGGCAGTTGGGAGTCTGCAGCACATGGTTGATTTCATGCTGCAGTGCCTGAGAAACGACCGCCGCATCGCCCACATTCTCGTCTCGGCTGATTATTGGGTGTACACCCTCCTAGATCCTCGCTACCGGGACAGCGTACAAAGGCTCATACCAACGTTGAATCGGGAGCGTAAACTGCGGGAGTACGAAGAGTCACTGGTGCAGTCCATAATGTTTTCCATTCCACCCGACAGCATTGTTGCTAGTGCTTTACAAAGCAGCTCTGTGCGTCGAGGCAGTGGAGGAAACTCTGCACAAAGAGGGAGCAGAGGCAGCGGCACAGCACAAGGCAAGACCACTATGGCCCAAATGTGGCAAAGTTTTGTGTGTCCACCACAATTGTCTACACCATCAGCGACGCCTCGAGTCAGCAGGAGGCAACGCTTTCGTCAGATGGTGTCAGACTACATGTCTTGCCCTGTCACTGTACTCCCAGATGGCTCTTCCCCCTTCAAGTTTTGGGTCTCTAAGCTGGATACATGGCCAGAGCTTAGCCAGTATGCATTGGAGGTGCTGGCTTGCCCTGCTGCCAGTGTATTATCGGAACGTGTCTTTAGTGCCGCTGGTGGTGTACTAACAGACCGTCGCACGCGACTATCTTCCGATAATGTTGACCAGCTGACTTTTCTGAAAATGAACAAGGCCTGGATCTCCAAAGACTTTGCCATTCCTCTTACAGACTAAATTAGTGGTTGGCAACTGTATCCAGGTCTGCTGGTGTGTTCATTTTTCTACCACCTGAACTATAATCCCTGTGCTTCAACACAGCCAGTTGTCGCTCAGATGTGTCGTCTGCACAGAGAAACACACTAGCTCCTGTGTTAGTGGGGTTCAGTAACGCCAGCTGATCCCCTGCTGTGTGGACGGCAAAGTCACCAGCTCCATCAACATTCAAACCACTACTGATTTTTAACCGTGCCCAACTTAGGTCTCTGGCTCCACTGTCTCTACTATTTCCCCTGACCTCCAACCCCGCCATCTACATCTCTGAAGTGGCGTCAGCACAATCTACACTTGTTCCTGTGGCTCAGTCCCATCAGTTTATCCCCTGATGTGTGTCCGGCAAGGTCTCCTGCTCTGTCCACATTCCCATAACCAGTAGTGGGAATGAGGACAGAGCTGGCGAACTTGCCGGACAAACATCAGGGGATCAACTGACGGGACTGAGCACCAGTAACACAGGAACAAGTGTAGATTGTGCTGACGCCACTTCAGAGATGTAGCTGGCGGGGTTGGAGGCCAGGGTAAATAGTAGAGACAGTGGAGCCAGAGGCCTAAGTGGAGCAAGGTTAGAATCAGTAGTAGTCAACAACCTCCATAAAAACCACTGCCCATTGGCCTCTGCATGCGGCATGCGTAATCCTGGGCTCCAACAGTGTCAGTTGGTGTTCAGAAGTGTCGTCTCCACAGAGCCAAACACATTCGTTCAAGTGTTAGTGGGGTTCAGCACTGCCAGCTGTTCCCCTGCTGTGGAGATGGCAAGTCTCCTGCTGCCTTCACCTGCCAAAATCCAGTAGGCCTCAGCCTGCTCCGCGCCTAATCCTGGGCTCCAACAGCGTCAGTTGGTGTTCAGAAGTGTCGTCTCCACAGAGCCAAACACTTTTGTTCGAGTGTTAGTGGGGTTCAGCACTGCCAGCTGTTCCCCTGCTGTGGAGATGGCAAGTCTCCTGCTGCCTTCACCAGCCAAAAGCAACAGGCCCCAGCCTGCTCCTCGCCTAATCCTGGGCTCCAACAGCGTCAGTTGGTGTTCAGAAGTGTCGTCTCCACAGAGCCAAACACATTTGTTTGAGTGTTAGTGGGGTTCAGCACTGCCAGCTGTTCCCCTGCTGTGGAGATGGCAAGTCTCCTGCTGCCATCACCAGCCAAAAGCAACAGGCCCCAGCCTGCTCCTCGCCTAATCCTGGGCTCCAACAGCGTCAGTTGGTGTTCAGAAGTGTCGTCTCCACAGAGCCAAACACATTTGTTCGAGTGTTAGTGGGGTTCAGCACTGCCAGCTGTTCCCCTGCTGTGGAGATGGCAAGTCTCCTGCTGCCTTCACCTGCCAAAATCCAGTAGGCCCCAGCCTGCTCCGCGCCTAATCCTGGGCTCCAACAGCGTCAGTTGGTGTTCAGAAGTGTCGTCTCCACAGAGCCAAACACATTTGTTCGAGTGTTAGTGGGGTTCAGCACTGCCAGCTGTTCCCCTGCTGTGGAGATGGCAAGTCTCCTGCTGCCTTCACCAGCCAAAAGCAACAGGCCCCAGCCTGCTCCTCGCCTAATCCTGGGCTCCAACAGCGTCAGTTGGTGTTCAGAAGTGTCGTCTCCACAGAGCCAAACACATTTGTTCGAGTGTTAGTGGGGTTCAGCACTGCCAGCTGTTCCCCTGCTGTGGAGATGGCAAGTCTCCTGCTGCCTTCACCTGCCAAAATCCAGTAGGCCCCAGCCTGCTCCGCGCCTAATCCTGGGCTCCAACAGCGTCAGTTGGTGTTCAGAAGTGTCATCTCCACAGAGCCAAACACATTTGTTCGAGTGTTAGTGGGGTTCAGCACTGCCAGCTGTTCCCCTGCTGTGGAGATGGCAAGTCTCCTGCTGCCTTCACCAGCCAAAAGCAACAGGCCCCAGCCTGCTTCTCGCCTAATCCTGGGCTCCAACAGCGTCAGTTGGTGTTCAGAAGTGTCGTCTCCACAGAGCCAAACACATTTGTTCGAGTGTTAGTGGGGTTCAGCACTGCCAGCTGTTCCCCTGCTGTGGAGATGGCAAGTCTCCTGCTGCCTTCACCAGCCAAAAGCAACAGGCCCCAGCCTGCTCCTCGCCTAATCCTGGGCTCCAACAGCGTCAGTTGGTGTTCAGAAGTGTCGTCTCCACAGAGCCAAACACATTTGTTCGAGTGTTAGTGGGGTTCAGCACTGCCAGCTGTTCCCCTGCTGTGGAGATGGCAAGTCTCCTGCTGCCTTCACCTGCCAAAAGCAACAGGCCCCAGCCTGCTCCTCGCCTAATCCTGGGCTCCAACAGCGTCAGTTGGTGTTCAGAAGTGTCGTCTCCACAGAGCCAAACACATTTGTTCGAGTGTTAGTGGGGTTCAGCACTGCCAGCTGTTCCCCTGCTGTGGAGATGGCAAGTCTCCTGCTGCCTTCACCTGCCAAAAGCAACAGGCCCCAGCCTGCTCCTCGCCTAATCCTGGGCTCCAACAGCGTCAGTTGGTGTTCAGAAGTGTCGTCTCCACAGAGCCAAACACATTCGTTTCAATTGTTAGTGGGGTTCAGCACTGCCAGCTGTTCCCCTGCTGTGGAGATGGCAGTCTCTCCTGCTGTCTCCACATTCCCAAGACAGTAGGCCTCAGCCTACACCCTCCTATTTCCTGGGCTTCAACACAGCCAGTTGTAGCTCGGAAGTGCCCTCTGTGACGGACTCAGCTCCTGCTGAGCCCATTTTTTGAGTGGACCCTCTGGGTCGTGGCACCCACCCACCGAGGGCGAGCTGACCTTGTGAGAATCCACCCCCTATACAGGGAGTGTCAGGGGCAAGACCAAGGGGGTGAGCCACCACGACTGCTGGGACCAGATGGCCGGCTCAGGGGACACTAGACGAGTGTCTGACGACAAGGACGAGCAGGAAGCAAGACGAGACTAGACGTAGGTGCAAGGTATCTTCATTAGAAGAACACAAGATCACATACAGAGAAAACAAGCAAAACGTGCAAGGTGCGCGCGTGGGCACGCCAAGGTCCATAACATGGTACGTGCCAGATGGCACGCCTAGGCACAGGTAATGGCATGATGGCATCGGACTCCGGACTGCTGGCAAACCGACAGGGTCCAGGGATCAGGCTGCGGACGTCAGCTCCGGACATCAGGCCGTAGTCATCTGGTTCCGGACCTCTGGCAACGGTCGGCAGGTTCCGGGCATCCGGCAGGCAAACCAGGGTTCAGGCAAGGAGGCACGACAGATATCCAAGCAGGGTGCGTGTTTAGGGAACACGCCAAGGTCCAAGGCTAGGTGCGTGTGTAGGGGACACGCCAGGGTCCAAGGCTAGGTGCGTGTGTAGGGGACACACCAGGGTTCAAGACTAGGTGCAAGGCAAGGTGCGTGTGTAGGGGACACGCCAGGGTTCAAAGCGAGGTGCGTGTGTAGGGGACACGCCAAGGTTCGCAAACGAGACAGGGTGCGTGTGTAGCCACGCCAAAGCATAGAATAAGACAGTGCGTGTAGAGACACGCCAAGGTACAAGGTATAAGACAGAGTGCGTGTAGAGACACGCCAAGGTTCAAGGTATAAGACAGAGTGCGTGTAGAGACACGCCAAGGTTCAAGGTACAAGACAGAGTGCGTGTAGAGACACGCCAAGGTACAAGACAGAGTGCGTGTAGAGACACGCCAAGGTACAAGACAGAGTGCGTGTAGAGACACGCCAAGGCACAAGACAGAGTGCGTGTAGAGACACGCCAAGGCACAAGACAGAGTGCGTGTAGAGACACGCCAAGGCACAAGACAGAGTGCGTGTAGAGACACGCCAGGGTTCAGAGCAGGGCTGCGTGCTAGGAGCTACGCAGGGACGCACACCTCACTGGCCAATGCACACGGCTGTATCGCCAGCACGAGGCACGACTAAGGCACAGGAGGGGGCAAAGGAACCTTCGTGCTAGGAGCCACGCCAGGTTCAGGGCAGGGTGCGTGCTAGGAGCCACGCCAGGGTTCAAGGCAGGGCGCATGCTAGGAGCCACGCCGGGGGCATGCCACACTGGCCAGTACTCACGGCTGTACACAAACACGTGGCACTTACCACGGCACAGGAGACGGCCAAGGGGAACCCACGCCGGGGTTCAATGCAAGGACAAGGCAGGGAACAAGGCAAGGAATACAGGCAGAAACAGAGCCAGGTCAGAGAGAGGACAGAGTCTAGCAGCGGAGCGTAGGCAGAAGCCCAGAGCCGGGCCAAGGGAAGACCTTGGGACTAGACAAAGAAACGAGCACTAAGGAGAGGAGAAATGGTGCGTGTGCCAGGGAGCACTACAGAGCACCATAGGAGAGAGCGAGGCAGAGCAAGCAAAGACTGAGACCATAGGGAGGAACACAAAGCAAGGAATAGCAAGGCAGAGAACACAGGGAGGACTACAAGTCAAAGCATAGCAAAAGCAAGACATGGCAAAACAGGCGAGGCAGAGAACACAGGAAGGACTACAAGTCAAAGACAAACATGGCACGAGAGACAACACAAGACATGGCACAAGACAAGAGGCATAATACGAGCACGGAGCGTGTGCAGAGACGCACTACAGAGCAAAGTGCAAGGGCACAGAATAGAGGGAGCAACCCCACAGACCCAGAGCCTTGCAGGGAAGCAACACAATAATCAGGCCCTGAGCATAGGAAGAGGCGGCCTGATATAGGGCATAGCACCTCCTCCTCCAGGTCAGGACCAGGGGAGCACTTCCGGGATTCTAGACATGACGAGATGATAGCAGAACCAGACAGTGCAGGATCTTAGGAAACGTCACATGATCAGGGTTTCAGACATGACGAGATGATCACCGAACCAACCAGTGCAGGATCCTAGGAAGAACACATGATCCGGGATTCTAGACATGACGAGATGATTGCAGAACCAGACAATGCAGGATCTTAAGAAACATCACATGATCAAGGACTCCAGACATGACGAGAAGATCACAGAAGGCAGAGCAGAAACGCAGGGATCCTGCAGCTCAGACATGAGGTGAGTCTGCACACAGCTCTAGCGAAAATGCAGGACAGCAGACAAAACATGCGCATGCACATCGCTCCAGGAGTTCTTGAGACAAACAGACATGGCGGACGTGACAGTACCCCCCTCTTTAAGCCCCCTCTCACCGGGGCTGGAAAGAAGAAAAAAAAAAAATTTTCTTCGGCAGAAACCAGAGTTTAGTACAAACCACTCCAACAATGTTGATCTGACATCTGAAACGGACACCTGCACCGGTCAAGACACAGAAGCCGCTAACGAGACACGAAGATCCAGTGGGGAGGACTGCGGTTAGACAAGCAAGTCTTCTTACTCTGGCTGCCATCATTTCCAAATGAGTCCAGAGGTCAAGGGCCAGGTCTGATTTACATCAGAAGAGTGGCCGGGGTACCGCCATATCCAGGAGAGTCCAAGAGACAGAGCAGATCAGATTCTATAACAGACGGGTCATCAGACGGGTAGCCGAGGTACCAGCGGAGTCCATGGCCTGATTAACTGTGACGGACTCAGCTCCTGCTGAGCCCATTTTTTGAGTGGACCCTCTAGGTCGTGGCACCCACCCACCGAGGGCGAGCTGACCTTGTGAGAATCCACCCCCTATACAGGGAGTGTCAGGGGCAAGACCAAGGGGGTGAGCCACCACGACTGCTGGGACCAGACGGCCGGCTCAGGGGACACTAGACGAGTGTCTGACGACAAGGACGAGCAGGAAGCAAGACGAGACTAGACGTAGGTGCAAGGTATCTTCATTAGAAGAACACAAGATCACATACAGAGAAAACAAGCAAAACGTGCAAGGTGCGCGCGTGGGCACGCCAAGGTCCATAACATGGTACGTGCCAGATGGCACGCCTAGGCACAGGTAATGGCATGATGGCATCGGACTCCGGACTGCTGGCAAACCGACAGGGTCCAGGGATCAGGCTGCGGATGTCAGCTCCGGACATCAGGCCGTAGTCATCTGGTTCCGGACCTCTGGCAACGGTCGGCAGGTTCCGGGCATCCGGCAGGCAAACCAGGGTTCAGGCAAGGAGGCACGACAGATATCCAAGCAGGGTGCGTGTTTAGGGAACACGCCAAGGTCCAAGGCTAGGTGCGTGTGTAGGGAACACGCCAGGGTCCAAGGCTAGGTGCGTGTGTAGGGAACACGCCAGGGTTCAAGACTAGGTGCAAGGCAAGGTGCGTGTGTAGGGGACACGCCAGGGTTCAAAGCGAGGTGCGTGTGTAGGGGACACGCCAAGGTTCGCAAACGAGACAGGGTGCGTGTGTAGCCACGCCAAAGCATAGAATAAGACAGTGCGTGTAGAGACACGCCAAGGTACAAGGTATAAGACAGAGTGCATGTAGAGACACGCCAAGGTTCAAGGTATAAGACAGAGTGCGTGTAGAGACACGCCAAGGTTCAAGGTACAAGACAGAGTGCGTGTAGAGACACGCCAAGGTACAAGACAGAGTGCGTGTAGAGACACGCCAAGGTACAAGACAGAGTGCGTGTAGAGACACGCCAAGGTACAAGACAGAGTGCGTGTAGAGACACGCCAAGGTACAAGACAGAGTGCGTGTAGAGACACGCCAAGGTACAAGACAGAGTGCGTGTAGAGACACGCCAAGGCACAAGACAGAGTGCGTGTAGAGACATGCCAAGGCACAAGACAGAGTGCGTGTAGAGACACGCCAGGGTTCAGAGCAGGGCTGCGTGCTAGGAGCTACGCAGGGACGCACACCTCACTGGCCAATGCACACGGCTGTAACGCCAGCACGAGGCACGACTAAGGCACAGGAGGGGGCAAAGGAACCTTCGTGCTAGGAGCCACGCCAGGTTCAGGGCAGGGTGCGTGCTAGGAGCCACGCCAGGGTTCAAGGCAGGGTGCGTGCTAGGAGCCACGCCGGGGGCACGCCACACTGGCCAGTACACACGGCTGTACACAAACACGTGGCACTTACCACGGCACAGGAGACGGCCAAGGGGAACCCACGCCGGGGTTCAATGCAAGGACAAGGCAGGGAACAAGGCAAGGAATACAGGCAGAAACAGAGCCAGGTCAGAGAGAGGACAGAGTCTAGCAGCGGAGCGTAGGCAGAAGCCCAGAGCCGGGCCAAGGGAAGACCTTGGGACTAGACAAAGAAACGAGCACTAAGGAGAGGAGAAATGGTGCGTGTGCCAGGGAGCACTACAGAGCACCATAGGAGAGAGCGAGGCAGAGCAAGCAAAGACTGAGACCATAGGGAGGAACACAAAGCAAGGAATAGCAAGGCAGAGAACACAGGGAGGACTACAAGTCAAAGACAAACATGGCACGAGAGACAACACAAGACGTGGCACAAGACAAGAGGCAGAATACGAGCACGGAGCGAGTGCAGAGACGCACTACAGAGCAAAGTGCAAGGGCACAGAATAGAGGGAGCAACCCCACAGACCCAGAGCCTTGCAGGGAAGCAACACAATAATCAGGCCCTGAGCATAGGAAGAGGCGGCCTGATATAGGGCATAGCACCTCCTCCTCCAGGTCAGGACCAGGGGAGCACTTCCGGGATTCTTGACATGACGAGATGATAGCAGAACCAGACAGTGCAGGATCTTAGGAAACGTCACATGATCAGGGTTTCAGACATGACGAGATGATCACCGAACCAACCAGTGCAGGATCCTAGGAAGAACACATGATCCGGGATTCTAGACATGACGAGATGATTGCAGAACCAGACAATGCAGGATCTTAAGAAACATCACATGATCAAGGACTCCAGACATGACGAGAAGATCACAGAAGGCAGAGCAGAAACGCAGGGATCCTGCAGCTCAGACATGAGGTGAGTCTGCACACAGCTCTAGCGAAAATGCAGGACAGCAGACAAATCATGCGCATGCACATCGCTCCAGGAGTTCTTGAGACAAACAGACATGGCGGACGTGACACCCTCCACACGGAAAGAGACACTTGCTCCCGTGTCTCAGTGGGGTTCAGTAACGTCAGCTGATCCCCTGCTGTGTGGATGGCAGTCTCTCCTGCTGTCTCCACATTCCCAAGACAGTAGGCCTCAGCCTACACCCTCCTATTTCCTGGGCTTCAACACAGCCAGTTGTAGCTCGGAAGTGCCGTCCACACGGAAAGAGACACTTGCTCCCGTGTCTCAGTGGGGTTCAGTAACGTCTGCTGATCCCCTGCTGTGTGGATGGCAGTCTCTCCTGCTGTCTCCACATTCCAAAGACAGTAGGCCTCAGCCTACACCCTCCTATTTCCTGGGCTTCAACACAGCCAGTTGTAGCTCGGAAGTGCCGTCCACACGGAAAGAGACACTTGCTCCCGTGTCTCAGTGGGGTTCAGTAACGTCTGCTGATCCCCTGCGGTGTGGATGGCAGTCTCTCCTGCTGTCTCCACATTCCAAAGACAGTAGGCCTCAGCCTACACCCTCCTATTTCCTGGGCTTCAACACAGCCAGTTGTAGCTCGGAAGTGCCGTCCACACGGAAAGAGACACTTGCTCCCGTGTCTCAGTGGGGTTCAGTAACGTCAGCTGATCCCCTGCTGTGTGGATGGCAGTCTCTCCTGCTGTCTCCACATTCCAAAGACAATAGGCCTCAGCCTACACCCTCCTATTTCCTGGGCTTCAACACAGCCAGTTGTAGCTCGGAAGTGCCGTCCACACGGAAAGAGACACTTGCTCCCGTGTCTCAGTGGGGTTCAGTAACGTCAGCTGATCCCCTGCTGTGTGGATGGCAGTCTCTCCTGCTGTCTCCACATTCCCAAGACAGTAGGCCTCAGCCTACACCCTCCTATTTCCTGGGCTTCAACACAGCCAGTTGTAGCTCGGAAGTGCCCTCCACACGGAAAGAGACACTTGCTCCCGTGTCTCAGTGGGGTTCAGTAACGTCTGCTGATCCCCTGCTGTGTGGATGGCAGTCTCTCCTGCTGTCTCCACATTCCAAAGACAGTAGGCCTCAGCCTACACCCTCCTATTTCCTGGGCTTCAACACAGCCAGTTGTAGCTCGGAAGTGCCGTCCACACGGAAAGAGACACTTGCTCCCGTGTCTCAGTGGGGTTCAGTAACGTCTGCTGATCCCCTGCTGTGTGGATGGCAGTCTCTCCTGCTGTCTCCACATTCCAAAGACAGTAGGCCTCAGCCTACACCCTCCTATTTCCTGGGCTTCAACACAGCCAGTTGTAGCTCGGAAGTGCCGTCCACACGGAAAGAGACACTTGCTCCCGTGTCTCAGTGGGGTTCAGTAACATCAGCTGATCCCCTGCTGTGTGGATTGCAGTCTCTGCTGCTGTCTCCACATTCCAAAGACAATAGGCCTCAGCCTACACCCTCCTATTTCCTGGGCTTCAACACAGCCAGTTGTAGCTCGGAAGTGCCGTCCACACGGAAAGAGACACTTGCTCCCGTGTCTCAGTGGGGTTCAGTAACGTCAGCTGATCCCCTGCTGTGTGGATGGCAGTCTCTCCTGCTGTCTCCACATTCCCAAGACAGTAGGCCTCAGCCTACACCCTCCTATTTCCTGGGCTTCAACACAGCCAGTTGTAGCTCGGAAGTGCCCTCCACACGGAAAGAGACACTTGCTCCCGTGTCTCAGTGGGGTTCAGTAACGTCTGCTGATCCCCTGCGGTGTGGATGGCAGTCTCTCCTGCTGTCTCCACATTCCAAAGACAGTAGGCCTCAGCCTACACCCTCCTATTTCCTGGGCTTCAACACAGCCAGTTGTAGCTCGGAAGTGCCGTCCACACGGAAAGAGACACTTGCTCCCGTGTCTCAGTGGGGTTCAGTAATGTCAGCTGTTCCCCTGCTGTGTGGATGGCAGTCTCTCCTGCTGTCTCCACATTCCCAAGACAGTAGGCCTCAGCCTACACCCTCCTATTTCCTGGGCTTCAACACAGCCAGTTGTAGCTCGGAAGTGCCGTCCACACGGAAAGAGACACTTGCTCCCGTGTCTCAGTGGGGTTCAGTAACGTCTGCTGATCCCCTGCTGTGTGGATGGCAGTCTCTCCTGCTGTCTCCACATTCCAAAGACAGTAGGCCTCTGCCTACACCCTCCTATTTCCTGGGCTCCAACACAGCCAGTTGTAGCTCGGAAGTGCCGTCCACACGGAAAGAGATACTTGCTCCCGTGTCTCAGTGGGGTTCAGTAACGTCAGCTGATCCCCTGCTGTGTGGATGGCAAAGTCTCCTGCTGCCTACACAGTCGTACCACTACTGATTTTTAACCGTGCTCCAATTAGGCCTGTGGCTCCACTGTCTCTCGTATTTCCCCTGTCCTCCAACCCTGCCAGTTACAGCTCAGAAGTGGCGTCTGCACAATCCACACTTGTTCCTGTGTTACAGGTGTTCAGTCTGGTCAGTTAATCCCCTGATGTGTGTCCGGCAATGTTGCCTGCTCTGTCCACATTCCCATAGTTATGGGAATGTGGACAGAGCAGGCGACATTGCCGGACACACATCAGGGGATTAACTGACCAGACTGAACACCTGTAACACAGGAACAAGTGTGGATTGTGCAGACGCCACTTCGGAGCTGTAACTGGCAGGGTTGGAGGACAGGGGAAATACGAGTATCACTGATATTTGTATTTCCCCTGTCCTCCAACCCCGCCAGTTACAGCTCCGAAGTGGCGTCTGCACAATCCACACTTGTTCCTGTGTTACAGGTGTTCAGTCCGGTCAGTTAATCCCCTGATGTGTGTGCGGCAATGTCGCCTGCTCTGTCCACTAGTTATGGGAATGTGGACAGAGCAGGCGACATTGCCGGACACACATCAGGGGATTAACTGACCGGACTGAACACCTGTAACACAGGAACAAGTGTGGATTGTGCAGATGCCACTTCGGAGCTGTAACTGGCGGGGTTGGAGGACAGGGGAAATACGAAAATCAGTGAAGCCACAGGCCTAAGTGGAGCTTGGTTAAAATTAGTAGAAGTCTACAACCGATCTTAAAATTTCTTCAATGCAGCCTCAGCCTGCTCCGTGCTTGTCCCTGGGCTTCAACACAGCCAGTTGTTGCTCGGAAGTGCCGTCTTCACAGAGTAAAACACTAGCTCCTGTGTTTGTGGGGTTCAGTAACGTCAGCTGTTCCCCTGCTGTTTTGATGGCAATCTGTCCTGCTGCCTCCCAATTGACAGCACGTCAGGCCTCAGCCTGCTAAGTGCTTGTCCCTGGGCTCCAACATCGCCAGTTGCTGCTCATAACTGACTTTGGCACGGGTACTCCCTCCTGCCCAGCTTGGTTCCAGCCCTGCCTGCTGTTTCCGGGAAGTGTCAATGTCAGTTTGCCACCCCAAGTTGCCATGTCGTGTTGCGGTTGGGTTAGCCGAGGCTAGGGTGCCAGCAGTTTAGGTGCTTCCTATGTGGACTGCGGGTTCTGGTAAGAAAGGCTTGTTCCGTAGTGCCAGTAGGACAAGCACCCCCTGTAGGACTGTGTGATTCGGTAACTGCGGCCAGCTTGCAGCATGCCAACTTTGCTTTTCAGGGGTAACTTCTGCTACCCCTCCGGGTTCCAGCACCGTCAGCTGGTTCTCGTCAGAGCCTTTGGCCTAGGTGCCTCCATCTCGGTATCCGAGTTCCGGCAACGTCTGCTGGTCCTTGGTAGTGCTTTGTAGCACAGGTAAATCCTGCTTAGTAACCGGGTTCCAGCACCGTCAGCTGGTCCTCGGTTGTGCCATTGGCTCTTATTCCTTCTGCTGCCCCTCCGGGTGCCAGCACTGTCAGCTGGTCCTCGCTATTTCCATTTGCTCTTGCAGCTTATGCTACCCCTCCGGGTTCCAGGACCGTCAGCTGGTTCTCGTCAGAGCCTTTGGCCTAGGTGCCTCCATCTCGGTATCCGAGTTCTGGCAACGTCTGCTGGTCCTTGGTAGTGCTTTGTAGCACAGGTACCTCCTGCTTAGTAACCGGGTTCCAGCACCATCAGCTGGTCCTCGGTTGTGCCATTGGCTCTTGTTCCTTCTGCTGCCCCTCCGGGTGCCAGTACCATCAGCTGGTTCAAGAGGACAAAGAACAGGAAGACAACCACCAAGATGCAGAACAACAAGAGAGAGAAGACAAAGAAGCATAAAAAAACAAAGCAGAAGAACATTAAGCATAAGACTAATACTCTGAGCAAATGATATTATCTTATTTATAAGCAGAAGAAGACTAAGCAGTGTATGGGGGTGAGTCCGTTCCTCCTCGTGGTGCCCCTGGAAAAGGCCTGCTGCTGCAGGCCAAACTGAACGCGGACAAATCCTGTTGTAAATCTTTTGTGACAGGCAGAACGGAAGGTGTAAACTTCTAACTTTTCTAGATAACAACTACAGGAATGCCTGACACAAACAAGAATATGATGAAGAAGAATAGGAAGAAGATGAAGAAGTTGAATATGTAGAATAATAATTGTTGAATAAGAAGAATATGAAGAATGTAAGAAAAGGAAGAAGAAGAAGAATGTAAAAAAAGGAAGTAGAAGAATTTAAAAAAAGGAAGAAGAAGAAGAATGTAAAAAAAGGAATAAGAAGAAGAATGTAAAAAAAGGAAGTAGAAGAATGTAAAAAAGGAAGAAGAAGAAGAAGAATGTAAAAAAAGGAATAAGAAGAAGAAGAAGAAGAAGGTAAAAAAAGGAAGAAGAATAAGAAAGAAGAAGAAAGAAGAAAGAAGAAGACATACATGTCTGGCAAAATATAAATGAGGCTAACATAGTCAATATCTTTGTAACTCCTAACGTCTTTAAAAAAAAGTTTAATTCCTGCTATTCCATTTGATTGGGATAAACCTCTATGGCTTTAATGTCTCCTCCACCTCCCACAATACATTCTACATTATTCTTAGTTGTTTTTCTTCATGTAGATTTAACCTACAAGGAAAGAAAGGGTTTTTTTTAATTCCGATATTTTGGCCCCATTGACTTGCATTGGTTCCCGGTATCGGAATCGGCGATACCGATACTTTTTTTTAAGATCGGCCGATCCATTCCGATCCGATATTTTCAAGTATCGGCTGGTATCGCTCAACTCTAGTCCTAACTTCCATACCGGGGATCCCTTTAAGAGAGGTCTAGTGTCAGAACCAGAGCACTGAGTGGATTTGCCCTGACTTCCATACCAATGATCCCTTTAATAGAAGCCTGGGGTGAGAATCAGAGCGCTGAGGGATTTACCATAACTTCCATACCGGAGATCCCTTTAAGAGAGGCCTGGGGTCAGTACCAAAGCACAGAGTGGATTTGCCCTCACTTCCATACTGGGGATCCCTTTAAAAGGGGCCTTGGGTCGGAATCAGAGCGCTGAGTGGATTTGTCCTGACTTGCATACCAATGATCCCTTTAATAGAACCCTGGGGTCAGAATCAGAGCGCTGAGGGATTTGCCCTAACTTCCATACAGGAGATCCCTTTATGTTAGGAGTCGGATTTCTGCCCTGACTATGCAGGAATCTAGACCCTCACATTCTGCAGTCTCCTGCTCTTTGTCCACTGCAGAAGAGATTGCAGTGGAGATTGCTTTGCAGCAACTCTCTCCGGAAGCTGTCCTTCATTCCGTTCTCTGAGCATGCTCCTGGGATGATCTCCCATTGGAGTTCAGGAGTCAGGTGCTCAGGTCCTGCTCCTGATTCCATTGGTTCTGCTCAGGGTTCTGGAGACTTCCGGAAGGTCCTGTTCACTATAAAAAGTGCGCATGGCTGTTACGCCATGCGCTAGTATAGTCTTACTTGCTGCTGTGTGTTTGTTGATGGATGCATGATCTGGTGAATGACTCATTGGAAACCCCTACCCTCTGATAATACGCATGTGTGAGGGAATGTCTTTTAGCCAGTAATTGTGCCAGCGCGCCTTGCTCCACAGCAACACCTGCTAGCACCTGCGTTTTTAGCGTTGCCTCTCTGCAGCATCTTCCTCGCCGCGCTGCAGTTGCAGCCTATTAGTGCGTCCGCGGTTGCGACGCTTCACACACAAGTACTACGGTAGGTCCTTCGGAGATAGTGCCTGTATATTTAACTACTCCGGTGACCAACTATCGTGTGTGTGCTGCTGACTCTCTGTGCTGCTAACAGGCTTAGCGTTACTTTATTCATTATTGGTTATAGCAGCTCTGTGCCTATAACAGAGACTGCTTGTTGCACCTGGGTGATATTGAACCCTGTGCACATTACCGCCATAGTGCTCTGCTTCCCTCTAGCAGCGGTTCTACACCTACCGTACGGTGGACCACGAGTGGCGAAAGCACTTTATTTATATTTTTTATTTAGTGCCTTCCACCACTCCTAACATTATACTAGCGACAGGGTCTGGCTAGAGATGGCGGAACAGCAGCAACTCTTGCAGTGTGTGCGGCAGCTTGAGGGTCACTTGGCCACTCTTGAGAGGGCTCTCGCAGCTACGCAAGCCACAGATGCTGCTGTACAGGCACTCACAGATGCGATAGGGCGTATGTCCATGTCCGCCCTTGCGCCGACAGTTACCCGCCTCCCGTTGCCCGATAGATACTCTGGGATGGTGCCTCCTGCAGGGGTTTTATCAGTCAGTGCTCAATCCACCTGGAGCTGCTTGCTGTGCAATTCCCTACAGAGCGGGCTAAGGAGGCCTTTATTATTTCCCTACTGTCAGGAAAGGCGGTCAAATGGGCTACGCCTTTATGGGAGCGTGGTGACCCTGAGATTTGGACCGCTGCCCACTTGCTAACAGCCATCAAGCAAGTCTTTCTCGGTCCACGGGTCACCCATGATACCTCTCTACAATTGCTTGCCTTGTCCCAGGGATCCCTGTCTGTTAGCCAGTACGCCGTCCGTTTTCGGACACTGGCATCCGAGTTGGAATGGTCCGATAAGGCACTTATACCTGCTTTTTGGAGAGGTTTGGCGGAGCACGTGAAGGATGCTCTCTCTACCAGAGAGATCCCTACCACTCTGGAGGAGTTGATTTCCATCTCCACTCGCATTTACCTCCGCTTTTCAGAGCGAGGTGTGGAGCGTGCTCAGTCCAAGCGGAGAGGTACTCCGGCTCCCAACTTTTTTGAGCCTCTGGAGCTGCCCGAGCCAGAGGTTCTACCTCCAGAGCCCATGGAGGTGTCTTGCGCCATTTTTGAGACACGGCCGGCTCAAGTGTCCATGTGCGGTTGTCAACATCTACACGCTGCTTCCCAGGAAGACAGCGCCCCGCAGTGGTCTGACTGTGAGTCGGTCGGGAGATTTTTGTCCCTCCTCGCCTGCGGCCTAAGATTCTCGCGTGGGCACACGAGTCCAATGCTGATGGCCATCGTGGCTATATGCAGACCACGAAGTCTCTAGCCAGATCGTATTGGTGGCCGCACAGGGCTCAGGACGTGAAAAAGTTTATTCGGGCATGCACCTCATGTGCGCGGGAAAGTCTTCCCAGACGGAGTGTGGCGACGGCCGTCGATACACGGCGGCGTTCGCCTGAATCTCCCACTCCCATTATCTCCCAGGTGTCCCTTCTGAAACCTGGCGACCTGGCCTCCACTGGTGCCGTCCGTGTGTCTCGGTTTTCCGTTTCACCTACCAGGACATCAGGCTCATCCTTGGACGAGTCTGGGACCTGTGCCACTGCCGGGCACAGGCTGGTGGATCGGAGGGTTCAGGGAGGGGGGCCCTAGGAGGGGGGTAATGTTTGGAGTCGGATTTCTGCCCTGACTATGCAGGAATCTAGACCCTCACATTCTGCAGTCTCCTGCTCTTTGTCCATTGCAGAAGAGATTGCAGTGGAGATTGCTTTGCAGCAACTCTCTCCGGAGGCTATGTCCTTCATTCCGTTCTCTGAGCATGCTCCTGGGACGATCTCCCATTGGAGTTCAGGAGTCCGGTGCTCAGGTCCTGCTCCTGATTCCATTGGTTCTGCTCAGGGTTCTGGAGACTTCCGGAAGGTCCCGTTCGCTATAAAAAGTTTGCATGGCTGTTCCGCCAAGCGCTAGTATAGTCTTACTTGCTGCTGTGTGTTTGTTGATGGATGTATGATCTGGTGAATGACTCATTGGAAACCCCTACCCTCTGATAATATGCATGTGTGAGGGAATGTCTTTTAGCCAGTAATTGCGCCAGCGCGTATTGCTCCACAGCAACACCTGCTAGCGCCTGTTACCACGCCTGCGTTTTTAGCGGTGTCTCTCTGCGGCATCTTCCTCGCTGTGCTGCAGTTGCAGCCTATTAGTGCATCTGCGGTTGCGACGCTTCGCACACAAATACTACGGTAGGTCCTTCGGAGATAGTGCCTGTATATTTAACTACTCCTGTGACCAACTACCGTGTGTGTGCCGCTGAGTCTCTGTGCTGCTAACAGGCTCAGCGTTACTTTATTCATTATTGGTTATAGCAGCTCTGTGCCTATAACCGAGACTGCTTGTTGCACCTGGGTGATATTGAACCCTGTGCACATTACCGCCATAGTGCTCTGCTTCCCTCTAGCAGCGGTTCTACACCTACAGCACGGTGGACCCCGAGAGGCGAAGGCACTTTATTTATATTTTTTATTTAGTGCCTTCCGCCACTCCTAACACATTAAGAGAGCCTGGGGTCAGTACCAAAGTGCAGAGTGGATTTGCCCTAAATTCCATACCGATGATCCCTTTAAGAGAAACTGGGGGTCAGAACCACAGAGCTGAGTGGAACGGTCCTAACTTCCATACCGGAGCTTCCTTTAAGAGAGGCCTGGGGTCAAAACCAAAGCGCTGGATTGATTTGCTCTGACTTCCATACCAATGATCCCTTTAAGAGGGATATGTGCCTATATGATGGAGAATGTGTGATGTGTATATGGGCACAGGAGGGGGTGATTCATTTCTGTCCTGTGCTCTCTGCTCTTTTCAGGGGGGGCTTTAAACTAGAACAACATGGGAAGGGAAGCAAAAGACCAGAAAAAGCCATACACCTGACAAATGCTACTGAGAACTCTGCTATTAGAAGTGGAAAGGAAGAACAAAGACGAAAGAATCTAATTAAAAAAAATATTGGAGAAAGAGAAACCAATCACAAACTAAAATGTTTCTATACTAATGCACAAAGCATGGGCAACAAACAAGGAGAATTGGAACTACTAACACAGGAAAAGAAATATGATGTCATTGGAATCACTGAAACTTGGTGGGACAATACACATGATTGGAATACAAGACTAGAAGGATACAACTTATTTGCAAGAAACAGACTTGATAAACGAGGAGGGGGTGTCGCATTGTATGTTAGAAATGCGTATATCTGCACAGAGATTGAAGCTTCAGAGACTGGGAGTTCTGTGGAAACTGTTTGGGTAAGAATACAAGGACAGAACAATGGAAAGGACACCATTGTAGGCATTTACTACAGGCCGCCTGTGCAAGCTGAAGATATGGATGAACTCTTTATGCATCAAATGGCCAAGTTCTCCAAAAAATATGACATAGTTGTCATGGGAGATTTCAACTATCCAGACATTTGTTGGGAATCTCTCTCAGGCAAAACTAACAGGCCAAGGAAATTCTTATCCTCTCTTGCTGACAACTTTATCTTCCAAAAGGTAAAGGAGAAAACAAGGGGAACTGCTACCTTGGATCTAATCCTTATAAACAGGGAGGAAATGGTTGAGGAGGTAAAAGTGGCTGGGACCCTAGGAGGTAGCGACCATGCTATTTTAGAATTTTGGATAACTAGAGGAGGAAGACCTGTGAAGACTCAGACGTCAAGGTTAGATTTCAGAAAGGCAGATTTTAAGGGATTCAGAAAGAGAATTGGAGGGATCCAATGGCTGGATATCCTTAAAGACAAAAATGTCCAGGAAGGATGGGAAATCTTGAAAAATGAAATTCTCAAAGCACAGTTGTTAACAATTCCGAAAAGAGGGAAGAATAGGAAGCATTTAAGGAAACCAGGATGGATGAACACAGAACTTAAGCACATGCTAAAAAGGAAGCAAAAAATGTTTATAAAATGGAAAGAAGGAGGCATATCTAAAGAAGAATATAATGCTGTCTGCAGAACCTGCAAGGCACAAATCAGATTATCTAAAGCTGAAAATGAATTGAGGCTTGCAAGAGATGTCAAAAGCAATAATAAAGGATTTTGGGGATATGTCAAAAGTAAAAGAAAAGTCAAAGATGCTATAGGATTTTTACAGGATGAAAATGATGAAATGGTAAGACAGGATGTTGAGAAGGCTGAACTTTTAAATTCCTATTTTGCATCTGTTTTCTCTCAGAAAGGAAATGTAACATCAACTGTTATTCACTGTCCTATTAAGGGAATAGAAGAATCCAGGATATCTATAAACAGAAAGATAGTGAGGAAACACTTAGCTAACCTAAATGTATTCAAGTCTCCAGGTCCAGATGAATTACACCCCAGAGTACTGAAGGAGATAGCAGAAGAAATTTTTCAACCCCTCTCCATAATCTTTGAAAATTCTTGGAGAACAGGAGAAGTGCCAGAAGACTGGAGAAGAGCAAATGTTGTTCCTATCTTCAAAAAGGGGAAGAAGGTGGACCCAGGCAACTATAGGCCAGTGAGTCTGACTTCTATACCAGGAAAGATCTTTGAACAAATTATTAAACAACATGTATGTCAATACCTGGATAAGAATGAAGTGATTAAACAGAGTCAGCATGGGTTTGTAACTAATAAGTCATGTCAGACTAATTTAATTTCCTTCTATGATGGTATTACTGATTGGGTGGATCAAGGAAATGCTGTAGATATAGTATATCTTGACTTCAGCAAAGCATTTGACAAAGTCTCTCATACAATCCTTATTGAAAAAATGACTAAGTATGGAATGGACAAGGCAACTGTTAGGTGGATTCATAACTGGCTTAGTGATCGGACCCAAAGAGTGGTCGTAAATGGCTGCACATCCAGTTGGAAGAATGTCTCAAGTGGGGTACCACAGGGCTCTGTCCTGGGCCCTGTATTGTTCAACATCTTTATCAACGATTTAGATGAAGGAATTGAGGGTAAACTGATTAAATTTGCTGATGACACAAAGCTAGGAGGGATAGCTAATACTAGAGAAGAGAGAGAGAGGATTCAAAAAGATTTAAATAAACTGGAGAAGTGGGCAGCAACTAACAGAATGGTTTTTAACAGGGAGAAATGCAAAGTACTACATCTGGGCAATAAAAAAGAAAAAAGCATATATAGAATGGGAGGAATAGGGCTAACTGACAGCACATGTGAAAAAGACTTGGGTATACTAATAGATCACAGACTGAATATGAGTCAACAGTGTGATGCAGCAGCAAAAAAGGCAAATGCAATTCTAGGATGTATTAACAGAAGTATACAGTCTAGATCACGTGAAGTAATTATTTCCCTCTACTCCTCTTTGGTCAGACCTCATCTGGAATATTGTGTCCAATTTTGGGCACCACATTTTAAAAAAGACATCAACAAACTGGAGCAAGTTCAGAAAAGAGCGACCAGAATGGTGACCGGTCTGCAAACCCTGTCTTATGAGGAAAGGTTGCAGGATTTGGGAATGTTTAGTTTGCAAAAGAGAAGACTGAGAGGAGACTTAATAGCTGTCTACAAATATCTAAAGGGCTGTCTCATTGTAGAAGGATCAACTTTATTCTCATTTGCACAAGGAAAGACTAGAAGCAATGGGATGAAGCTGAATGGGAGGAGACACAGATTAGATATTAGAAAAAACTTTTTGACAGTTAGAGTGATCAATGAGTGGAACAGGCTGCCACAAGAAGTGGTGAGTTCTCCTTCAATGGAAGTCTTCAAACAGAGGCTGGACAGACATCTAACTGGGATGATTTAGCGAATCCTGCTTTGAGCAGGGGGTTGGACCAGATGGCCCAGGAGGTCCCTTCCAACTCTACGATTCTATGATTCTATGATTCTATGACAATGGCTGGGAGCTTATTTTCCCGGGGATGCTATATTTCTCCCACCATGTCAGTATCTGCTGAGGTGTTGTCAAGTGGGAAAACTGTTGGTCATAGCAACCAATCACAGCTCATCTTCTTTTAACCAGCTTTGGTGAAATGAGAGATGCTTAGTGATTGGTTGCAAGGAAAACTGTTGCACATAGCAACCAATCACAGCTCAGCTTCTTTTGAACAGCTCTGTTGAAATGAAAGATGCTTCGTGATTGGTTGGTGATAAACACACAAACACACATTCAGTTTTATATATATAGAGATTTTGGTTTGGTTACATAAAAACAACAAGATGTCTAATATACACATATGTTAGGGTGGTCACCTTTTGTTGAGTAATTTATCAAACTAATGGTGAGGTTGGGTGGGTTTGGCATCATGATATATGGATGTGATTGGCATATAATACATGGTTTGGAAACTTGCTAACATAATGAATTAAGATAATTTTTTATTTAAAACAAATAGACATAATACATGTTATGCACATATTAGTTTATTATGTAGTCCTGTAGAAAATACTACTACTCACTTACTGATTTTTGCACCTGTTGCAGGTTATCGGCATAATGGGGGAACATCAGCTTCTGCTGCATCAGGACTCATCGTCTCAACATTCATGCTTCTAGGCATGTTTTTTTTCTAGGTTGCCAGGATGACTATGGTTATGAATTTCCTGCTGTTGACTGATGCAATATTCTGGTTCTTTTTGAAGAACTCTGCATATGATTCGCATGCTAACTTCGTCCCTTTGTCCGGTCTACCCTCCACACCCAAGGTGGCAGAATTGTTTGTTCAACATGTTTTTCGTCTTCATGGTTTACCACTCAATATTGTGTCCGACAGGGGAGTGCAGTTCGTGTGTAAGTTCTGGCGATCCCTCTGCAAACAGCTCGATGTCTCTCTGGACTCCTGCTCGGCATACCACCCGCAATCCAATGGACAGGTGGAATGAGTGAACCAGGTATTCACCAACTACCTTCATCATGTTGTCAACATACAGCATAGTGACTGGGTTGCCTTGCTGCCATGGGCGGAGTTCTCTTACAACAACCATGACAATGAGTCTGATCCTCTGGTCTTCCAGCGGTTGCACTGTCATGTTGAGGATGTGAGCCATGCAAGGCATGTGTGGGCCGCCACCAGGTTTGGACCATTATTGCACATGACCTTCCCCTTGAGTGCAGACAGCTATTGCTCAAACTCAGCATTGATAGCTGTCCACAACTGTTGATCTGTATGACTGCGATGTCCATGGCATATTAATTGTAACATTGCCTGATTGAGGTGACACCTGGCTGCGCAGTATTGCGGTGGGGGGGTTGTCTCTGCCGTGTTGGAACATGTGTTTCAAGGCATAGGTTGAGGGTGAAGGTGGAGGCCCTAGAGGAGGTGGTGGAGGCAGAAGCACTGAAGGAAGTGTTAGATACAGAGGTTTGTTCCACAAGCCCTGGGGATTCCAATACTTGGTTCCTAGTGACACCTTGGTGTCTACAGCTTTAGTTCTCCATTCCCTGGTGTGTACTACTTTAGTTCGCCAACCCAAGCTGTTTAGTAGTTTTGTTCTCCAACCCCAATTGTCTATTAGTTTAGTTCTCCATGTTCTGGTGTTAATTTGTTTTGTTCTGCAATCATAGCTGTTTAGTAGTTTAGTTCTCCAACTCCTGTTGTCCATTATTTTGTTATCCATGTTATGGTGTGTAGTTGTTTAGTTCTACAACCCTACCGGTTTAGAGGTTTACTTCTCCAACCCCTGTTGTCTAGTAGTTTAGTTATCCATTTTACAGTGTACAGTGGTTTATTTCTTCATCCCCAAGCTCCCTGCAAGCCTTGGGGATTGCAAGACTTGTGTATCAGCCCCTTCCCTGACTGCCCCCACAAACACCAAAGTGTTAGGGCTGGCGGAACGCACCAAATATTAAAAGATGGTAATAAGGTGCGCTCGCAGCCCAGGGTCCACCGTGCAGGGGTGGTTAACTGCTGCTCAGTAATGGCGGGCGCTATATGGCTGTATAATAGAAAAACACACACGGGTTAGCGTCACTTGGTGTGTACAGGGGCGGACTCTGTTGCTTCACAGAGCCGCACTACCGCAGAACATAAATGACGAAGCCTGATAAAAGCTCACAGAGCTTGGCAGGGGAGCGCACAGAATGCGGTCACAGAACTCTGCCCCAATGACACGGGGTCAGAGTCCCTCTAGACCTTCTGAGCACGTGGTGCTGCACCTGCGCATGCCTCTATAGATGCTGACTATCGTGGAGTGTCGAGCACGTGCACTGTGGCGTGCAGAGCCAGTGGTGGACACTGATGCCAGTCTCAGACTCTGCCTCTACCTACACCTAAGCCTAGGCGCTTAACAGGCTAGGCTGCACAACACATGCATACCAAAGGTAGGGGTTTCTTAAAGAGTCAGTCACCAGAGAAATTCATACATGCATGCAACACTCACTCCTCATAGTCTGGTAATGCAGTCTATACTAGCTGAGCGGCCATGTGAACTGTTGTGAATTCCCTTGCTCGAAGATCTGAGGTCCCTCTGCTTCCTCTGGTGGTTACTGGGGTAGTGGAGCTGGCCAGGTGGAAGGAAGTTCTCCACCTGATGACAATAAATGGGAACCTGGGATTACTGGCTGCTCTTGGAGGTTGCTGGTGATTTCCTCTGTGATTATTTTGCTAATCGTTTGCATCTAATATGGCTGTGTATTTTTTTGCTTTCTGTTTTGCTGCTAGGGTTCAGCATGCTCCCTGCTGGGGGCAGCGCTGGGCCCTGCTTCATATGTTGCAGCTTGTTCAGTCCCCTATTATGTTAGTATCTTTTTGCTTTGCTGCCAGTTTATACCAGAGTGCTGATCTAGCAGGGGTGAGATCGTGTGATCTCAGGTTTTTTGTATATCAGTAGTGTTGGACTTTTTCAGGGTTTTGTGTGAAGATTGCAGACAGTATCTTTTCTGTCCTGTCCTGTCTAGACAGCTTGGGCCCCACCATTTGCTCAGTTTGTTCTCTGCCTGTGTTTGTGTCTCATCTTGTCTCACCGACAATATATGTTTGGGGGCTGTCTATTCCTTTGGGGATCTGCTCCGGGGCAGTTTAGATTTCATCTTTCTGTCTTTAGGCTTAGTTAGTCCACTGGCTGTGACGAATTGTCTAGGTCATCGTAGGAACGCTCCACGGCTACTGCTAGTTGTGTGGATAGGATCAGGGGTCTGCAATCCGCTTAGTTACCAGCCTCTCTGGTCTTCTGGTGGCTTAGCCTGTTCCTGCCATCCTCTTCGGTGACCCATTCATAACAACGAACCTTTTATAGCAGTGTCCTTCCGGGACCTTCCTGACCTTTCTGATGGTCCAATCCGAGCTGGAGAAGGACCTGCGCATGTGAGCTCCGATCTCCAATGAGAGATCGTCCCACAGGCATGCTCAGTGGACCGAAAGGAGGACTTAGTCCCTGGAGTAGCTCTCTGCTGACCAGCATGCGTTGCTATAGCTGGACCAGAGGTGGCAGCAGCAACCAAGCTCACAGAGCTGGTCTGAGCAGAGCTCCGGGATCGATGAGTCAGCTGTGCAGCCTCCTCTGTGGCCGGAGAGGAATGGGAGTCTGCTGAGTGCAGCGACAGGAACCCGACGCCTAACATTGGCCCCCTCCTCTCTGAGCCTCGCTACGCTCAAATGCCGCAATGAGAAGTGGAGCGCGGATGCTCTCCACTGGCTCCCAGGTCCGAGCCTCTGGACCATGACCCTTCCAGTCCACCAAATAAAAATTTTTACCACGCACCACCCTGCATCCCACAATGGCATAAACCTCAAACTCGTCCGAGGACAGGTCAGATGTCCCGGCAGATGACTCGGAGAACCGGGACTTGAGGACAGGCTTAAGGAGGGACACGCGGAAGGTGTCAGAGATGGCCAAATGTGGTGGAAGGGCCAGACGGTAGACCACAGGGTTGATCTGCTCAAGGACCTTGAAGGGGCCAATGTAGCGAGGTGCGAATTTTGTGGACTCGGCCCGCAGCCTGATGTTAAGGGCGGAGAGCTACACCAAGTCGCCAGGAGCAAAGGGCGGAGCAGTGCGCCGATGCGTGTCGGAGGAGGCCCTCATTCCCTCCTTGGAGGCCCGGATAGCATCCTGACTGCGATCCCAAATGTCACGTGCCTCCACCTCCCAGTCTGCCACCCTGGAATCGGTGGATGACACGGGCATGGGCACAGGGACGCGCGGATGCTGGCCGTAATTTAGGAGGAATGGGGTCTGGCCGGTGGAGTCGGCGACAGCGTATTTCAAAGCAAACTCCACCCACAGCAGCAAAAATGCCCAGTCATCCTGCCTGGCCGAGACAAAATGCCATAGATATGTGACCAGGGTCTGGCTGGCTCTCTCTACCAACCCGTTCGTCTCGGGATGATAGGCCGAGGAGAGATTTAGCTCATTGCTGAGCAGGCTACAGTGCTCTCTCCAGAACTGAGACGCAAACTGGGGACTTAATGCTTAATGAACAACCCTGCCAGGCCCCGTGCAGAAGGTAACCAGGATAGAGGTACCAGGGGCACCATCTTGGAGAAATGGTCGGTGACAACCCAAATGACTATGCTGCTACTGAACTTGGGTAGCCCCACCACAAAGTCCATACCAACCATCTCCCAGGGCCTGTCCGCTACCGGCAGGGGGTAAAGTAGCCCAGCGGGCCGCTGCAGAGAGGACCTATTCTGGGCGCAAGAGACGCACGTCTGAATATAGTCCCTGATGTCATGGGCCATATGCAGCCACCAGTAAGTCCTCGCCAGAAGCTCAGACTTCTGTTTTGTCCCAAAATGTCCAACCACCCTGGACGAATGAGCCCAAGAGAGGACCTCCGGTCACAGACAGGCAGGGACAAATGTCTTGCCCGGAGGTCCTGACTCAAGGGCGACCAGAGCCACAGTGCTCAGGTTCTCGGATGGGACGATTAGATGAGGCTCCTCCTCCTCTTCCTCCGATGACACCACGGAGTGGGAGAGAGCATCGGCCCGGACGTTCTTCTCCCCAGAGAGAAAATGGAGGGTGAAGTGGAACCGGGAGAAGAACGAGGACCATCTGGCCTGGTGAGAATTTAGCCGCTTGGCTGTTTGCAAATATACCAAGTTCTTGCGGTCGGTGAACACCTGGAAAGGGTGGTGAGCCCCCTCCAGGAGGTGTCTCCACTCCGAGAAGGTCAACTTCATCGCTAGCAACTCCCTGTCCTCGATGGAATAATTCCTCTCCGCCCGTGTGAAGGTCTTGGAGAAAAAGAAGCATAGGTGCTTCCGACCTTGCGTGTCCTTCTGAAACAGGCTCCAGCACTGACGGAAGAGGCATACACTTCCAGAATGAAGAGTTTATCTACATCGGGGCGATGTAGAATGGGAGCGCTAGCGAAATGGGACTTAATGGAGGAGAAGGCCTTGGAGACAGGTTCCGACCACAACTTGGGATTTGCACCCTTCTTGGTGAGGGCCACCAAGGGGGCTACCAACGTCGAGAAGAGGTCGGGATTAATTGGCGGTAATAATTTATGAACCCCATAAAGCGCTGCACCGCTTTGAGATAATGGGGCTCCTGCCAATCCATCACTGCCTGTTGCTTGGTAGGATCCATGGCCAATCCCTGGGCGGAGATGATATAGCCCAGGAAAGGCAAGGACTCCTGCTCAAACACACACTTCTCCAACTTCGTGTAGAGGGAGTTTGCCCGTAGGAGGTCGAAAACTTTGCAAACATCTCTCCAGTGAGAGTCAATATCTGGAGAGTAGATGAGGATATCATCTAGATAGACTACAACTGAGGTGGTGAGCATACCCCGGAAGATGTCTTTTACAAAGTCTTGGAAGACAGCTGGAGCATTACAGAGCCTGAAGGGCATCACCAGGTAATCATAGTGCCCATCCCTGGTGTTAAAAGCTGTCTTCCATTCGTCCCCCTCACGGATGCGCATCAGGTTGTAAGCCCCCCACAGATCAAGCTTAGTAAACACTTTCGCAACCCATAGCCTATCGAACAGTTCCGATATCAGGGGCAGAGGATACTTATTCTTAACGGTGATGGCGTTAAGACCCCTGTAATCGATGCAGGGACGTAATTCTCCATTCTTCTTCTGGACGAAGAAGAATCTCGCCCCCCGATGGTGACACAGACTTCCTAATGAATCCTCTTCCCTGATTCTCCCTGATATACTGAGACATGGCCTCTGTCTCAGGGAGAGATAGGGGATAGACTCGACCCTGGGGAGGCTCGGCAACAGGCAAGAGGTCAATAGGACAGTCTTAGGGGCGGTGAGGAGGAAGGGTCTCTGCCGCCTTCTTGGAAAATGCATCTGCATACTGCGATAGCATTTGGGGAGTGAGGAAAGATCTGCGGGGACTTCAGTGAAGACAACCTGAACACACTTCCTCTGACATCTACCCTCACAGGATTTACTCCACCCGAGAATTCTCCCTAAGGACCACTCAATATGGGGAGAGTCATGACGCAACCAGGGGACACCTAAGAGGACTTAGTCAATACCCTCGGGCATGACAAGGAGAGATAGCATCTCCTGATGGGAAGGAGACAGCGAGAGTATCAGCGGGGTGGTCTGGTGGGTGATCTGAGAGGGTAGTGTCACTCCATTCACCACTCTGATCGTGACTGGATGAGGTAGTAAAACCAGAGGAATTGCATGCCGTTGGGCGAAGGTAGGCAACATGGAATTGCCCTCCACCCCGGAATCCACGCAAACCTCCACCCTCAGAGTGGAAGAGCCAAACTCAAGCGTGCCCTCAAAGAACAGCTTGGAGGAAAACATTGCAGTATCTAGTAGGCCTCGTCCGACAGCCACTAGATGCAAGCGTTTTCCTGGCCACTGTGGGCACTTGTTCTTACGGTGACCAGACTGCCAGCAAATGTGACAGACCACAGGTGCTCGCGCAGACCGGGACCTGGATCCCGCGCAAGAATTCCCCATGGCCTCTTGGGGCTCGGACGCCTGATCCAGAGGTTTAGTAAAACTAGGTGTGAACCTAAACCTCTGCCTACACTGGGACCTCTCCAACCTTCGCTCCGAAAAACGAAGATCTATACGGGTGGAGATGATGATAAGCTCCTCCAGTGTGGCGGGAATCTCCCTGGTGACCAGGACACCCTTTACATGGCCAGCCAGACATCTCCAGAACACTGGAATGAGGGTCTCATCTGACCACTCCAGTTCTGAAGCCAGCGTCCGGAACTGGATGGCATAATGGCTGATCAGAGATGAGCCCTGCAATAACGCCAGCAGCTGGAGCACGGTATCATGGGTGACTCGCGGTCCCAAAAAGACCTGCCTAAGAGTGCCCAAGAACCGCGAGACACACTGCACCACATGATCACCACGCTCCCACAGTGGTATTGCCCACTCCAGAGCCCTGCCCGACAAGAGGGAAATAATAAATCCCACTTTAGCCCACTCGGAGGGGAATCGTGCAGCCAGCAGCTCCTGCTGTATGGAACACTGGCTCACGAAACCCGTATAAGAAGCACTATCACTTGAAAACTTCTCGGGCAATGGGAGGCCGGACAAAGTCGGGGCAAGCATGGCAGGTGACACATGGGAGACAGCCTCTGTGGCTGCCTGAACAGCGACTGCGGTAACATCCACAGCTGAGGCTGAGCGCTCAAAAGCCGCCAGACTACCTCCAGCTGCTGAATGTACCGCTGCAGTTGTTGTTCATCCGCCATTACTAGCCAGACCCTGGCGCTAGCATAATGTTAAGGCTGGCAGAACACACCAAATTTTAAAAGATGGTAATAAGGTGATAATTGCTTCACCTGTGCAATACAAAGGAAATCCTGAAAACATGATCTGTTGGTGTGCCTTGAGGACTGGAGTTGGGAAACCCTGCTCTAGACCTCCTGGGCACGTGACGTCGCACCTGCGGACGCCACTATAGACACTGACTATGGTGGAATATCGAGCACGTGTACCATGGCATGCAGAGCCAGAGGTGGACACTGATGCCAGTCTCAGACTCTGCCTCTACCCACACCTAAGCCTGGGTGATTAACAGGCTAGGCTGCACAACACATGCACACCAAAGGTTGGGGTTTCTTAATGAGTCATTCACCATGCATACAACACTCACTCTTCATAGTCTGGTAATGCAGCCTATACTAGCCATGCAAACCTTTTATAGCAGCGTCCTTCCGGGACCTTCCTGATGGTCCAGTCTGAGCTGGAGAAGGACCTGAGCATGTGACCTCCGACCTGCAATGAGAGATCGTCCCACGGGCATGCTCAGTAATAATAATAATCTTTATATAGCGCTAACATATTCCGCAGCGCTTTACAGTTTGCACACATTATCATCACTGTCCCCAATGGGGCTCACAGTCTAAATTCCCTATCAGTATGTCTTTGGAATGTGGGAGAAAACCCACACAAACATGGGGAGAACATACAAACTCCTTGCAGATGTTGTCCTTGGTGGGATTTGAACCCAGGACCCCAGCGCTGCAAGGCTACAGCGCTAACCACTGAGCCACCGTGCTACCCACGTGCAGCTCAGTGGACCGAAAGGAGGACTTAGTTCCTGGAGTAGCTCGCTGCTGACCAACATGCATTGCTATAGCTGGACCAGAGGTGGTAGCAGCAACCAAGCCCACAGAGCTGGTCTGAGCAGAGCGCCGGGATCGATGAGTCTGCTCAACTGCCTCCTCTGCAGTTGGAGAGGAAGAGGAGACTGCCAAATGCAACGCTCTGGATTCCTGCTTTGCAGCGACCGGAACCCGACCTCTAACACAAAGTCACTCAGTGCCCAGTCATCGAGATGTACTGTAACTTGTGCTTATTTATGAAAAAAAAAGTAATTTGGCAAAAGCTTTGAAAATTTTGCAATTTTCAAACTTTTAATTTTTGTACCCTTAAATCAGAGAGTGGTATCACACAAAATAGTTAATAAATAACATTTCTCACTTGTCAGCTTTACATCAGCACAATTTTGGAAACATATTTTTTTTTCGACATTATTAAGGTTAAAAGTTGACCAGTAATTTCTAATTTTTCCAACAAAATTAACAAAACCATTTTTTTAGGGACAACTTCACATTTGAAGTGATTTTGGGGAGTCAATATAAGGGAAAATATCCAAAAGTGACATCATTCTAAAAACTGCACCCCTCAAGGTGGGTAAAACTACATTCCAGAAGTTTACTAACCCTTTGTTAGGGTCTGGCAGAACGCACCAAATAATAAGAAGATGGTAGTAAGGTGCAGCCCGGGGTCCACCGTGCAGAGATGTTAACTGCTGCTCGGTAATGGCGGACACAAAATGGCGATATCGCACTGGACACACGTGGGTTAAACGCCACCTAGTGTCTAGTAGCAACGGGCTCTGTTGCTTCACAAAGCCACAGAACCGCAGAACACAGATGCCGTACCCTGTTGACTGTCACAGGGCACAGCTGCATCAGCACTAGTGTATGGTCACCAGACTCTGCCCCAAGGACACAGGGTGAAAGCCTCTCTAGACCCACTAAGCACACAGCGCTGCTCCTGCGAACACCACTGCGAACCCTAACCCTAGCCCCAACCCTAGCACCAACCATAACCCTTACCCAACCCTAGCCCAATACATTTTTTTATTTTATTATTTTTACCTAACTAAGGGGGTGATAAAGGGAGGCTTTATTTACTATTTTTTTATTTTGATCATTGTGATAGACAATTTCTTATTGTTGCCGGGTGCCGGCTGGCAGATCTCGGCGGGCGTGGAAAAAGATGTCCACGGCTAAGGGACAGGACCAGGGGATGTAGGTGGGTCCAGGGACACCAAAGGTACTGGGCGTCTCATTTCTCTCTACTCTGATGTGTTAGGCTACATCAGAGGAGACAGAAATTAAATGGGAAATCAGACTTTTTTTTTGCAGTCACCATTATTCCGTAATTAAGGTTGATCACAAAACTGGGGTCAGTAAAAACCATTCTGATTCATGTTCTCCAAGGTCTCAGATACCCCCAGAAGTTGAGACCTAAGAGAATTTCTGACACTGGGGGGCACTATGCACTTAAAAAGCGATGCTGAAGAATAAGTACCCTTAACTGCGGCAGTTAAAAGGGCATCGGTGATCATTAAGGGGTTAAAGGGCATCAAACTAAGGTATTTCCAGCCTATAGTGGGCAAAACCTTCTATTTAAGGTATCTCTTCGAATATGGAGGTGCCTCAGCTACTTTGTTGTTTTTCCTTGAATGCTTGCTAGTTGTCAAGTTCTCCAGGTCCGCCCGTTGGTTTGTTTACCCTATACCCGTCTACTCGTACCTGTCTAAGCTCTTCTGTCCATCAGCTTGTCTAGATCGCACCTGCCAGTGCCCATCTGTCTATCACCTTGTCCAGCCCATACCTTCCAGTGCTTTTCTATTCCTCAGCCAGTTCCATCAGCATCCGTGGTTCCAGTGTCCCTACAGTGCCTGCCTGCATTCTTCTTCCCTTCTTTCGGGTCGTGGCAGCCTATCCACTGCAGAAAGTCAGCTTCTACCCTCTGGAGTAGCTGTCACAGCAATCACATCTAATCTGCAGAAAATTCTGCTATTTCTGGGCTACTGTAAAATTTTGTTGGAGTGTCTTATGCAAGTTACTGACACCAGTTAGCTGAAAAACAAAATATTTACCTACAGGCCAGCTATTTTAAACAGGGGCTTAACCGTCACAGTGATCACATCTGAGTGCACAGAAAATTTTGCCTATTGTGAATACTTTTTACCTGGCTTCTGAGTTGGGGCTTCCTCTGGTGGTTGCTGCTGGTAATGGTCCTGGTGTAGCTGACACAAGTCAATCACCTGAGCAGGATGATTGGAGGTCAGGTGTTACAGACTGGGGAGATTTAAGTGAACATCCTTCCCTCAGCTCTTGCCTGTGATTTGGTTTGCTTCCTGAGCATATTTTGAAGTCTGCTTGTCTCCTGCACCATCCTGCATCTTTCATAGAAGTTATTTGTCTTCTTGAATCTTTTTTTGTATTGGATCCATTTTTGCTTGTCTCTGATTGTTGCTTAGCTGGTGTAGTTCAGCCTGGTTCCCTGCTGGCACCTGTGCTGGACCCTGTTCCATATGCCACAGCATATGTTAGTCTTTTTACTAACCAGTTCACAACAGAGTTCTCATTTAGTGGGGGAGAGGTCGTATGGCCTCAGTATTTTTGCATATCAGGCATGTTGGATTTTTCTTAGGGTTTTTTGCATGATTGCAGACAGTATCCTTTCTTGTCCAATTCTATCTAGACAGTTTGGGCCCCATCATTTGCTTACACTATTCTCTGCCTGTGTTTTGTGTTTCATCTTGTCTCACCGGCAATGTATGTTTGGGGGCTATCTATTCCTTTGGGGTTCTACTCCAGGGCAGTTTAGCTTTCCCATTTTTCTCTTTAGGCTTAGTTAGTTCTGTGGCTGTGCTGAGGCGTCTAGGGCATCGTAGGTATGTCCCAGGGCTAATTCTAGTTGTGTTGTCAGTTTAGGGGTCTGCAATCTGCTAAGCTACCAACCTTTCTGGTTATCTGGTTGCCTAGTCTATTTCCCTGTTATCCTCCTCGGTTGCCTAATCATAACATCTGCCATTTCTCGGCTACTGTAAAATTTTGTTGGAGTGTCTTTTACAAATTATTGACACCAGTTTGCTGAAAAAATCTTATATACTCGAGTATAAGCCGACCCGAGTATGCCAAGGCACCTAATTTGGCCACGGAAAAAACTAGGTAAGCTTATTGACTCAAGTATAAGCCAGGTATGCATTGACCCCTTATCCCTGTCCTGCTGTGTGGCTCCCCCATCCTATCCTGCTCTGTGTGGCTATCTCCATCCTGTCCTGCTCTGTGTGGCTCCCCCTGTACTGTCCTGCTCTGTGTGGCACCCCCTGTTGTATACATGGCTCCCTCGTTCTCCCCCTTGTATGCATGGCTCCCCCATACTGCCACATGCATGCATGGCTGTGCTCGGCTCCCCCATCCTCCCTGTCATACTCACCCCCTCCTGGCGCGGTCTCTGCACTTCCCTGCTTCTCCATTGTCCTGGGCCAGCAGATTCTTCCTGTGCAGAGCGGACCACGTGGTACCGCTCATTAAGGTAATGAATATGCGTTCCACGCCTATTGGAGTGGAGACGCGTGCATATTCATTACCTTAATGAGCGGTACCATGTGACTGCTCTGCACAGGAAGAAGCTGCCGGTGCCTGACAGCGGAGATGCAGGGATAGAGATCCAGCGACAGAGGGTGAGTATTGATGTCTGACTCGTGTATAAGCTGAGGGGGGGCGTTTTTAGCACAAAAAAGTGCTGAAAATCTCGAATTATACACAAGTATATACGGTAGTTACCTACAGGCCAGTTATTTTAAACAGGGGTTTGGCCGTCATAGTGATCACATCTGAGTGTGCAGAAAATTCTGCCATTTCTGGTTTTCTGTAAAATTTTGTTGGAGTGTCTTATACAAGTTATTGTCACCAGTTTGCTGGAAAAAAATAGTTACCTACAGGCCATCTATTTTAAACTCATCCTTTTGTAGTGACTGTGCAAAGTATTGTCCTCCATTTAAATGGGCAAGGTGCATTGCAAGGGACAGGGAACTGGACGTGTTGGTGATTCTGTCTCTGAGCTCCTTGGCCCGTTCCTTTGACTTCATGATTCTTAATTGGTCTGACATGCACTGTGAGCTATGAGGTCTTATATAGACAGATGTGTGCCTTTACAAATCAATTCCTATCAGTTTAATTAATCACAGCTGGACTCTACTGAAGGAGTAGAACCATCTCAAGGAGGATCACAAGGAAATGGACAGCATGTGACTTAAATATGAGAGTCCAAGCAAAGGGTATCAATACTTATGACCATGTGATATTTCAGTTTTTCTTTTTTTAATAAATTTTCCAAAATTTCTACATTTCTGTTTTTCTTCAGTCGAGCTGGGGTGCAGAGTGTACATTAATGAGAAAGAAATAAACTTTTTTGAATTTACCAAATGGCTGCAATGAAACAAAGACTGAAAATTTTAAAGGGGTCTGAATCCTTTCCGTACCCACTGTATGTGTGTCACTGACATCTATATATCTATGCATTCTATATGTATATACTGTATTACATCTATTCTATTCTAACTCTGTGGTTTTACTGAACAAGGCACATGAATTGCCAGCTTTTATTCTATCTTTTACCAAATGTTACCAACTTTTTCCGCTTTTAAGAAAAATACTCGTGTTACCGATCACAAATCTGAATGTACCATATTCCTGCCAAAATTATGCTTGGTGATTGTTTTCCGAACATATTCGCTCATTTCTAATTAGGGCTTCCAGCACAGATTCCTATACCAATCCCTCACCCACCTCATCTTACTTTGATGTTCAATTAAAAGCTGTAAATGCTAGCCCAGACCCCGATACCTCATGCCTGGCTGATTGCTGCCGTTCCATGCTACGATTTGAACTGTGGGTGAACTGAGGCCACTTTCCCGGTGTCTCCCCCTAATTTGATGTGTTTTGGTAACATTTTGGGGTCATTTGAAGGTGTTGTGCATGCGTTTATTTTTGCCTCTTATTGACTGTAATGACGTTCGGTTATGCTCTGCGAAAATTCGACGAATAATTCGGCAAATATTGCAAATTCAGCGATCGTAATCCGAACCGAACATTGAAATATTCGTTCATCTCTAGTCATGACCTGTCCCACTCTTTTTGGAACATCTGCTCCAATCTGTTGTGAAAATGGGAAAAGTTGCAAAACTTTTGAACAAATTTGGTTGGAAAACTTTGCAACTTTTCAAAGCATTTTTACACCAGTTTTCTGGCTTAAAATCTTTGATTTATTTGTGCTATTTTCTGTGAAGAGGATATTTTGCCTTATAACTGCAATGTACTGTAATACAATAATTGCACTGTCTGTGTCTAAAGAATTGTCTAAGAATAGATTTTATGTTATATACATATGACCCATTACAGTAGCTAATAAGTTACTATTCTGATGTCACTTGCACCACATCTATTATTATTTAGTGCACTTCAACAAGTTCAGCAATGCAAATCCTTACTCTGTTATACCTGCAATCTAATTGCATTACAATAAAATAAAGTGAATTCATAAAAATGTGTGGGCTTTGACGTAATGTGCTGTATTTCTCTTACTGTATCCTTCTGTTTCACTGAGCAAAACATGTTGTTGACTGTTAAGAAGTGAACACCTGAGGCTTTACTTCACATCATCTTTGCTTAGATTTTGTTTAGATTTCTTTATGCTTGATAAAATACATTTAATTTGCCTAACATTTCAGGCTCTTATTTGAAATAGTTACATAGTTGCTTTGTGTTACAAAAGTAAATATCCCCAAGTGGAAGTTGGCAATAAATTGAGCAAACATTTTGGAATGTCCTATGTTTCAGTGGTGAGTCATATGGAACAATTTTTAATAGAACAGTTCTCCCATAGCCCAATACTGACATTAAAGGTTTCCTTATGAGATACGTGCTTTGTAACTTCAATAGTTAACCTTTGAAACTCAGAACATAAAATAAATCTATGCCATAATGGCTACTCCAAATATTTCATAATCCATTTATTTTTTGCTATTAGTTCTTTATTTTTTATTTTTAGTTAAGATAAACCTGTTACATATTCATTATTAATGATATCTACAATATATTGTTAGCAGAATTATTATTTATTTTTAGAGCAACATTAATTCCATGGAGCTGTACATGAGTGGAGGTTACATACAAAATATAAATATAAATTAATATAAATTACAATTAACAAGCTAACAATGACAGACTGTAACAGAGGGGGAGTAGGCCCTGATCTTGCCTTCTTACAGACTGCAACATAATGTTGAAGGAGGCAAAAGGTTAGGGGAGTTGCAGCGGTTCCGTTGTGGTGAGGTGACAGCGGGGTCATTGCAGGCTGAAAGCTTCCTTGAAGAATTGAGTTTTCAATTTCCATCTGAATGTTCCGAATGTGTTGGATAACTGGATGTGTTAGAACACAGAATTCCAGAGAATGGGAGATACACATAGAGAGAAGTTTTGGAGGCAATTATGTGAGGAACATATCAGTGTGGAAAAGAGATGGAAATCTTGGGAGGACTGAAGAGTATGTGTTGGAAGATATCAAGAGATTAGGTCAAAGATATATGGAGGAGTCAGATTATGGGCCACTTTGTAGGTCAGTATTAGAAGTTTGAACTGGATCCGTTGAGGAACTAGAAGCCAATAAAGAGAATTGTGGAAGGGAGTAGATGGAGTAGCAAGCTGAGAGGTGGAATAATCAAGCAGCAGAGTTGAGGATAGACTGGAGAGGTGTGAAAGTGTTATCTGGAAGCCCACAAAGGAGGATCTTACAATTGTCAAGGAGTGAGTTGATGAGAACATTATTGTGTACATTTGTGCACATTTATCTGTCTACATGACTATATACAATGGATTTAAAAAGTATAAACACCTTTGTTAAAACTCCAGATTTTTGTCATTTAAAATACAAAGAAATAGAAATTTTTGTTATATCAATTTGTTCTTTCAACCAGTCATTTAAAGTGCTGAGAGTTTTTTCTCCTCCTCCAAGAGACGTTGCATAAGCCGCAGAGTGCTACTTGTAGCCTCTCTCTCCCATTTAGCTACAAAATTGGGACACCTATGTCTAGTGCCAGCCGAAACGAAATATTAATCCTTAATCCTCGTGAGTAGAGTTGAGCGATACCGTCCGATACTTCAAAGTATCGGATCGGAATGGATCGGCCGATCTTTAAAAAAAGTATCGGTATCGCCGATTCCGATACCGGAAGTCCCATTCAAGTCTATGGGACTTCCGGTATCGGAATAAGAAAAACCCTGTTTTTGCCTTGTACAGCCTCTCTGGGGTCTGTACGGGCCTTTCGGGGGGCTGTGCCGGCCTGCCAGGGGGTCTGTGCAGGCTCCGGTGGTCTGTGCCGGCCTGCCGGGGGGCTGTGCCGGCCTGCCGGTGGTTTGTGCAGGCTCCGGTGGGCTGTGCCGGCCTGCCGGGGGGCTGTGCAGGCTCCGGGGGGCTGTACCGGCCTGCCGGGGGGCTGTGCCGGCCTGCCGGTGGTCTGTGCAGGCTTCGGGGGTCTGTGCAGGCATCGTCCGATGGGACTACAAGTCCCATCGGGCGATGCCTGCTACCATGACAGTGATTGACACATTAGCCAATGATGGGACAGTAGTCGTCCCATCATCCGGCTAATGTGTTGAATGTAAAAAAAAAAAAAAAAAAAAAAAAAATTACATGCTACATACATGCTACATACATACAACATGCATACTACATACATGCTACATTCATACTACATACTACATACATGCTACATTCATACTACATAAATACTACATGCAACATACATACTACATATATACTACATACATACTACATATATACTACATGCATGCTACATACATACTGCATGCTACATACATACTACATGCTACATACATACCACATATATACTACATACATACTACATGCATGCTACATACATACCACATACATACTACATACATACTACATACATACTACATGCATGCTACATGCTACATACATACTACATATATACTACATGCATGCTACATACATACTACATGCTACATACATACCACATACATACTACATGCATGCTACATACATACTACATGCATGCTACATACATACTACATGCTACATACTACATATATACTACATGCATGCTACATACATACTACATGCTACATACATACTACATATATACTACATGCATGCTACATACGTACTACATGCTACATACATACTACATATATACTACATGCATGCTACATACATACTACATGCTACGTACATACTACATACATACTACATGCATGCTACATACATACTACATGCTACATACATACTACATATATACTACATGCATGCTACATACATACTACATGCTACATACATACTACATATATACTACATGCATGCTACATACTACATGCTACATACACACTACATATATACTACATGCATGCTACATACATACTACATGCTACATACATACCACATACATACTACATATATACTACATGCATGCTACATACATACTGCATGCTACATGCATGCTACATACATACTACATACATACTACATGCTACATACATACCACATATATACTACATACATACAATACATTCATACAATACATACATAGACATACAGTACATATAACATAGAGTAACATACTTACCAATACTTGTCACATTGTTCCCCGAAGCCATTGTCTTTTCCGGAATAAATATTAACAAAACAAACCACAAAAATACTCACCCACGATCCGAAGCAGTCCACGAGTGTGTCCCACGACGATCTTGGGTAGAGAACTGCAGCATTAAAAAAAAAAAAAAAGTCCCTAGTCTCACTTTATGCCATTGCTGTGTGGGAATTTCCCACGCAGCAATGGCATAAAGTGAGACTAGGGACTTTTTTTTTTTTAAGTGGCGGAGGAATACAGTGAGGAAGGATACCTACCTTCTGTCATTGGATTCCTGCAGCCCGTAGAGAACGGCAGCATCATCTGATGCTGCAGTTCTCTACCCAAGATCGTCGTGGGACACACTCGTGGACTGCTTCGGATCGTGGGTGAGTATTTTTGTGGTTTGTTATGTTAATATTTATTCCGGAAAAGACAATGGCTTCGGGGAACAATGTGACAAGTATTGGTAAGTATGTTACTCTATGTTATATGTACTGTATGTCTATGTATGTATTGTATGAATGTATTGTATGTATGTAGTATATATGTGGTATGTATGTAGCATGTAGTATGTATGTAGTATGTATGTAGCATGCATGTAGCATGCAGTATGTATGTAGCATGCATGTAGTATATATGTAGTATGTATGTAGCATGCATGTAGTATATATGTAGTATGTATGTAGCATGTAGCATGTATGTAGTATGTATGTGGTATGTATGTAGCATGTAGTATGTATGTAGCATGCATGTAGTATATATGTAGTATGTATGTAGCATGTAGTATGTATGTAGTATGTATGTAGTATGTATGTGGTATGTATGTAGCATGTAGTATGTATGTAGTATGTATGTAGCATGCATGTAGCATGCAGTATGTATGTAGCATGCATGTAGTATATATGTAGTATGTATGTAGCATGCATGTAGTATATATGTAGTATGTATGTAGCATGTAGCATGTATGTAGTATGTATGTGGTATGTATGTAGCATGTAGTATGTATGTAGCATGCATGTAGTATATATGTAGTATGTATGTAGCATGTAGTATGTATGTAGTATGTATGTAGTATGTATGTGGTATGTATGTAGCATGTAGTATGTATGTAGCATGCATGTAGCATGCATGTAGTATGTATGTAGCATGCATGTAGTATGTATGTAGTATGTATGTAGTATGTATGTAGCATGCATGTAGTATGTATGTAGTATGTATGTAGTATGTATGTAGTATATATGTAGTATGTATGTAGCATGTAGCATGTATGTGGTATGTATGTAGCATGTAGTATGTATGTAGCATGCATGTTGTATATATGTAGTATGTATGTAGCATGTAGTATGTATGTAGTATGTATGTAGTATGTATGTGGTATGTATGTAGCATGTAGCATGCATGTAGCATGCATGTAGTATGTATGTAGCATGCATGTAGTATGTATGTAGCATGCATGTAGTATGTATGTAGTATGTATGTAGCATGCATGTAGCATGCATGTAGTATGTATGTAGTATGTATGTAGTATGCATGTAGTATGTATGTAGCATGCAGTATGTATGTAGCATGTATGTAGCATGTATGTAGTATATATGTAGTATGTATGTAGCATGTAGTATGTAAGTAGCATGCATGTAGTATGTATGTAGTATGTATGTAGTATTTTTTTTTTTTTTTTTTTAACATTACTGTCTACTACTGTCCCATCATTGGCTAATGTGTCAATCACTGTCATGGTAGCAGGCATCGCCAGATGGGACTTGTAGTCCCATCGGACGATGCTTGCACAGACCCCCGGACATCAGCACAGCCCCCCGGCAGGCCGGCACAGCCCCCCGGCAGGCCGGTACAGACCCCCACAGGGTGCACAGACCACCGGCAGGCCGGCACAGCCCCCCGGCAGGCCGGTACAGACCCCCACAGGGTGCACAGACCACCGGCAGGCCGGCACAGCCCCCCGGCAGGCCGGTACAGACCCCGGGCAGTCCACACAGCCCCCCGGCAGGCCGGCAGAGACCCCCGGAAGGCCCGAAATGACGGCGCATCATGATGCGCACACACCGCGCATCATGATGACGTCAGGCTGTCAATCAACTTTGAACTTCCGATTCCGATGCCGAATTCCGATATTGAAAAAATATCGGAAGTCGGTATCGGAATTCCGATACAGCAAGTATCGGCCGATACCCGATACTTGCGGTATCGGAATGCTCAACACTACTCGTGAGACAATGCCTGCCTTCAGGTAATTTTCGAGGCTCTGCATCTCCCACCAGGATGTGATTTGATCCCTGTACACTTTTCTCAATTCTTTAAAAGCTGAATTGCATTTGGGGAGACTTTTTTGTGTGAAAGTCTGCTCAGAAAAAACCTCCTTTGCTTCAGCTAACCATTGGTCGGTATTCTGACATGTGGATAGAAATCCTGCCATACCACTGAAATATATAACCCAAAACAGCAAAAATGGGTTGAACCCACAAATCTCTCACAAATATAGAGTATCAGCAATGAGAAAGAATTAAAACATAACTTTTACTAAGAAATGTATAAAAGCTACCCCAAAGAAAGGGGAGTGTGTAATAAGAACACTAGTTGCTATATATATAGCCAACCACAAAGAGAATGATACAAAAGCTCTATGTCCCAAAAAGACAATTAATCCCATTTCCACATATCAAATAGACTGGATACAATATTGATCTTAAAACCATTTAGGGGTAATAACCGCTCAAAACAGCAGGTAAATCAATATAAATGAAAAAAGTCAAGACCCAAATGAAGGGTACTTACACAATAGAAAGACCATGTAATGGGTGAGAGATATACTCATTTCTAAAAAAGAGCAAGAAAATATAGAACAATCTCACCCAGACATTGAGGGGCGTGAGTTTGCCGAATCCGTCCTTGCACACCAGGATTCATGGAGAGGGGAAGGATAAATTAGCCCTATTAAGCCCTGTCAGAGCTGGCATAATCCTATCACCCAGACTCCCGCCCTTACAAGAGCAGTCCACATCAAGCACTTATGTAAATAGCCCTAAATTCACCCTGTGCATCCCGACGCGATTCTTCTTTCCATGAGTCTACAGGGGATCTATCAGCACACTAAGGGTCTATCAATATCAGAGAGAACAAGGGGGAAGGTTACTCTTGGGCTTTTCCTGGTCTACTTTCTCGTTGCTGATAGTCTATATTTGTGAGAGATTTGTGTGTTTCAACCCATTTTTGCTGTTTTGGATTATATATTTCAGTGGTATGGCAGGATTTCTATCCACAGGTCTGAATACCGACCAACGGTTAGCTGAAGCAAAAGGAGCTGTTTTCTGAGCAGGCTTTCACACAAAAAAAGTATCTCCCCACATACAATTCAGCTTTTAAAGAATTAAGAAAAGTGTACAGGGATCAAATCACATCCTGGTTGGGAGCAGGCATAGAAGCATGAAGAACATGAATGGTGTAGTTTCTCCTAAGACACATGGAGAAATAATGGCTGCTGTTCCGCTCACAGTGTCATAAACAAGACTATGATGTAACAGGAACAATCCCACAATACATTGCAAATTAAACTAGAATCTATGCATTAAACGGCCAGCAGGTGGTGCTGTTACCTTACAGTATGAAATATATGAAGGATTAATACACACAAAATACAATGTCTGTAATAATCAAAGACATAAAAAAAAGACTAGACCTTCTAGACAGCAATTATATGGCTTGACAGAACAAGTATAAAGATGTGAATATTTATGCAGCCACATTATTTTAATTTTTTTATTTTCTTTTTCAAATGAAAACATTTCAGTTTAATTTTTCAATTGAATTGTACAGATGATAGGTGAAAATAAAGGTGGAAAGCATTCAGAAATGACTCCACTTAGTATGATTTCCTTTTTACATGACAAAAACCTGGCATTTTAACATAACAGGAGTGTGCAGACTTTTTATATCAACTGTAAATGGCTTTTTTTTTATACAGTATATCTATGTATATGCTGGCGTATACCTGTATATATGCCTGTATTTATTTATTTATATATGCATGTTGTGAGGCAGTGACTGGTGTTGCAAGTAGAGGTTGCTGTATGTTCCCCCCAGAATGTGCACAGAGGCGTATTGAGGCCATGAGGGGGCATGGCAGTCACAAGTGTAGCTGTGTTTGCAATGCAGCCTAAAGTGATTATAGATTTTAAAAAAACTGACTGTCACATCCAAGCATAAACTAAGTGTGAACAGTGTGAACCTTCTGACTGAGCACTCTACCTCTTAGCTGCAGGCCTTTTTAATCACAGCAGGGCCACTACCCATCCACAGAGATATAGATTTCAGTCTAAGGAGAGGATTTACATAAGTTCACATACAGATGAAGACTTTAGTCTAAGTGAGGATTGGCATAAGGTTAGGATAGTCCAGCACTTCAATGGGGAGATGCACGTTCTGGTCCAATGACCCAATTGGAGCATATACCATCAAATAGAAAAGAAAGAACAGCATCTCTTCCAGGTCATTAGAAGTTTTCAAAAACTTTATTCTGCCAAAATGCATTTTGCATGTTAGATTGCTAATGACTAGAGTTGAGCGACTTTTGGCTTTTTAGGGTCGAGTTTCTTTTCATGAAACCCGACTTTTCCAAAAGTCGGGTCGAGCAAAATCGGCCGACTATAGGGAAAAGTCGGGGTTCCGACCGAAACACGAAACCCAATGTAAGTCAATGGGGAATTAAAGTCGGCAGTGAGAGGAGGACAGAAAACACACCTACAGTGCCCATTTGAATGCCAAAAGCATCAATTCTTATTACTTAAGCTTGTCAACCTTAATTTACTTCATAATACTAGTTACGCACTGAGAAATGGGGGTTATTTGGCTACAGTTGTGGGGGGGTAGGGCTGGATCCAGGTTTTCATGGGCCCAGGGCCAAAGAGCGCCCCTTTAACACATACCACAACTCATGATGCTCCGATACGGCAGAGAAATAGCGGTATAGTACAATGAAAAATACTTCACTTCTTACATCTCATGACTGATATCCATTTTAAATTCTCCAATACCTCCAAAAACAGACAGTATATAACTCCATACAGTATTATGGCCAGCGCTTAGTGCGCTATACAGAGTAATGAGGCCCATATATTTCTCCATATGGAATCATTGATCCCATATAATGTTTCAAACCGTATATGATGAGCTCCACATAATGCTATAGTATATGTTGGTCCCAATGGATGAAGCTCCACTGTCTTATGGGCCCAAATAATGCTCCATATATAATGGGCCCCATTTCTACTGCTCTAGTGTATAATGGGCCCTGTAAGTGCTGCTCCAGTGTCTGATGTCCACCTTTGGAATGCTCCAGTGTATGGTGGGCCCCATATATCATTCACCAGGATATAGTGATCCCCAAAAATTGCTGTCCCAACATTGAAAACAATTACATAAGTCTCCTTGCTAGCGAATCCCAGCACTACTCTGAACTACTTGTCGTCCCCATCTTCCATCTCACTGCACTTGGCTGTTTAGGCCCTCCCTCCGGCAGAGACACTTTTGCGTACTATGCGGTGCCCTGTGCCAGTGCCATCGCCCATGAGTATGCCCCCCCACCTGCTCAAGGAACCTGCACTTTCATCTGCACCTTCCTCTTTGTCACCGTGTAAGGTGGTATAGTATGTGGGAAGGGGAACCTGAGTTTCCTCTGGGTCAGATTCTGGCAGTGTAGAGTGCGAGGGGAATGTAGTGGTCTGGGTCAATGTACCAGCAGCATCATCCAGCAGTGGCTGGGCCTCAGTGCACTTGTGGCGTCCCCAAGAGTATGGTCGCCACTGTGGCATTACCTTCCTCCTAGGGAGTGTGTTGTCAAGCTTGGGAGCAACGAAGGATCTCTCTAGCAGTGAAACCAACACTCAACACATTTCCCACTCCAGGCTAGCAGGAGGCCTCTGAACCTGACTGCTGAGGAGCTGCTCTCTGTGGTCGGGAGGAGGTAAGTTAGGGCACTCTGTGCAGGGAAGGGGAAGTGTGTGGACGTGAGAAGGGAAGCTGGAGGATGAGCAGAGTTAAGGCTCACTCCTAGCTTGAGCTCATGGTCCCGATTCTGGTCTCCGAGTTTGTAGGGACACTGATGTTCCTGCAGCAGAAACCGGGGGAAGTAGCAGCTATAAATGCTCTGTTCCCAACTAAGGCTCGGAGGCCCCAGCATCGACATGTGGGAGCCAGAAGGAAAAGGCTACAGCTGTCTGCCATACAAGTAAAGTCTGAGGAACATCTGTTAGACAGGAGGCGCTTCAGTGAACCACGGTCCTGTGAGAGCTTCCCCCGCAAGCGCTAGAAAGGAGATGTTCAGGAAGGTACATGTTGGCAGAGTGTTGGAAGGGATCTTTCCATTTTGGTCCCGGAGGTTGGCTGAGTTCCTGACCCAGAGGACACAGCACGGAGGCAGGCATCTGTGTAACCTGCAGACTGTGAGTAAAGCTTTGGAACTGCACACTCTGGTGTCCTACAGTTATTCCAGCACCGCTACATCTGGGTACCAGCACCTACACCGCCTGTGCCTTTCCCCCATCACTACATCTACACTTCCATGGGACTCCAGCTCCACCTGTGGGGAGCTTCACCATCTTTGCTGCACAACACCATCAGTCCCAGAGGATCTGCATGCAGCGTCGGCCTAACATCTATGTTGCCGAACACCACAGGTGGCGTCAAACTATCTATATAAACTCTTTACCATTATACCACGCCATTTACATGGGCACCCAGGGCCACTGTCCGGGTCACCGCTGCTGTGACACATCCCACTGACACCGGCCCGGTACCGAGTACCCCACAGCCCTGGGAGGGGGACCCATATGCCGACTGCTGATCGGGCGGCGTTATTCCCATGAACCTCCAAACAGCGTCTATGAAGGCAAAGTTTTTGGTTTCCGGGGGCAGTATGATTGCAAAGCTGAACCTTAAAGGAATGTCCAAAAGGGCACCACCAGGAGTGGAGCCTGTGGCTTAATTGGACTCCACCCGGGAAACCACAACCATGCCACCTAAAGAAAAGATGCACACTTTGAAAGCTTTGTCGATTCTGTGTGTGGTGTGGTATGTGTGTTTGCAGTTGTGCTAGCGATTTCTCAGCTTTATTCCGTTAACAACCTAGACTCCGGCATGCCCCCGCAGTACGCATCAAGCTTACTAAAGGGATAAGCGAGGCTCTGGCACGTGAGATTGAGCAATAACAGGTCTAGCATTCCCGTACATGTCCAGGGCTGCATGCACGCTACACTGAAAGGACCAGCTTTTGTCGCTTACAGGTGCAGATAACCTGCTGAACTCCATTAGTGATGGGGATCTGGGATTCAGATTATTCCCCGCGAACGATGATTTCCCAGTAAGTTCAGGTCAACCGCAATTCCGGAGTTAGGTCTAATCGTCATTCCTGAAAAAATTAAGTGTCCAAACCACAGGTGCTGTAGCTTGCTTAACAGCTCGGCAGCCGTTCTCAGGCCCAGTATGGATTCAACAACATTGTAGAAAGTTGACAAAGGGTACAGTTTCACCAGATAACACGTATATATGTAGCCTAGTTTACACATTAAAAATATATGTCTATAGATCAGGAAGCAGACTCAGATATTCTCAGGCCCAGTATGGATTTGACCAGATTGTACAAAGTTGAGAAAGGGTACTTTATCACTGGATAGCAGGTATATATAGCATAGTTTAAACATGTAAAATCTCCGTGTTCTCAGTATGGATTACACAACAATCTAAAAAGTGGGAAAAAAGGAAATGCATTTGAGGCGTACACAACTATATACTTTTGGTGTTATTTTTAAATCTTCGTATATATTTCTGTCTCAGTAATACAGTCCAGCCTCTCCGCAATAGGAAATGAGATGCATGCAATTACTGACATAAAGGCTAGTGATTGCAGAAATCTAAGAATTACTATTCACGGGAAAAACTTCCGTCACAATTCTCATAGGCGATGGTGACCCTCAATTAATTTGTGTGTTGAGACAGTGAAAATATTTTTTTGTGAATAAAGTCTTGCTGTATCGCAATTCCGTTGATTCCATCACTGTTACTCATCTCAATCCAATTTTTATCACAGGGAGCGATGTAAACATGGTGCTCAATGGCTATCATGATCTGTCACGTAACTTTGGAGTGCAAAAGACAGAAGCCACAGGCCGTAGGCGATTCTATTTGATTGGCATGAGAGGGCACATTTTAAAATGTCCGCCGGAATGTCCCACGTTTGTGAGTAGGAAAACTGTGAAAGCTGATGATAAACCACCACTGCATGTCATTGTGAGTCGACGTCCATAAGAAATGGAAGCCATTGATCATCTGGAGCTAGAGCCCGGCCAGCAGGACAGGGCATAGCTACATCTTAACCATCATCTTTCAGTTCAATCAATTTGTAGTGGCACTCCCAGTGAAGGATTTGACAGCCCAGACTACACAGCGGAGGAGCAGGGAGAGGTAAACATTGCAAATGCTGGGGCCCTGCCCAAGCAAGGGGGGCACACTCGTGGGCGTCGGTACTGGCACTGGGCCAGACACGGCGGTGTGTCTGACGGCGGGTGTGCACCACCACCGTCAGAGACACTTGATTGCACTATGAGGGACCCTGTGCCAGTGCCCGCGCCCAAGAGTCGGCCTACCCACCTGTCCAGGGCAACGGCACTCGCACGGTTTCGTGCGCTAGGTGGTGACCCCGGCCATGGGGGGGGCAGCCCAGTTAGGGTGGTTTACAAAGTAGCATATATTGATGTGGGACATTCAGCTGCTGCAAAAGGCGAAATAGGTCAAGTTCGCAGAATAGGAGGAGGACCAAAGCAAGCCAATTTTTCTGGCAACCTATGTGTCATCAAGGGAAGGTGGGACAAAATCCTTGGAAACCCATGCATGGTTCATTTTAATGAAGGTTAGATCATCCACATTTTGGGTTGACAGACGGGTCCTTTTTTCTGTCAGGATTGATCCAGCTGCACTGAAGACTCTTTCCGATAGCACACTTGCAGCTGGGCAAGCGAGCTCCTGTAAGGCATATTGTGCCAATTCAGGCCAGGTGTCAAGTTTAGCGGCCCAATAGTCAAAGGGGAATGACCTTTGCGGGAGAACATCGATATGGGAGGAAAAGTAGTTGTTAACTGCTGTCTCCTGTCACTTTCCATCGATGCAGTATTACCAGTTGTGTGAGCGGTACTTGAAAAATCAGTCCACAACATTGTCATGAAACCCCTATCTCCAACGCCACTTCTGCTGTGTGCACCACGAACACCTCTGCCAAGCTGCCCCTGGCCCATACGGCTCGTGTGAGAACCATCACCGCTACTGTGTGCTGGGAAAGCCTCAACCAACCGGTTTACCAGAGTTGCTTGTTTATTAGCCAATATTAGGTCAAGTTTCTCCTGTGGCATGATGTTTTGTAATTTGCCTTTATAGCGTGGATCCAGGATGCTGGCCAACCAGTTGTCGTCATCGTTCATCATTTTGGCAATGCGGGGGTCCCTTTTTACGATCTGCAAGGCATAATCTGACATGTGGGCCAATGTTCCCGGTGTCAATGATGCACTGCGAGTGCTGGTTGGAGGAGCACTTTCTGGCAAATCCACATCCCTCCAGTCACGCACAAACCCTGTACCAGACCTTGCCACGCCAACATTTTCACTTGCCCCATGAGATGCATCCTCCTCCCCTAAGTAATCATCCCCATCATCATCCTCCTCCTCCTCTACTTCCTCCACCTCGTCCAGGAGAGGTCCCTGAGCAGACAATGGCTGAATGTCATCAAGGATTCCCTCCTCCTCTTCCTCCTCGTCAACATTGGCTGCAGACGCCTGCTCCTTAAGGTGCGTCAAAGTTTGCATGAGCAGACGCATAAGTGGGATGCTCATGCTTAGGATGGCGTCATCTGCGCTTACCAGCCGTGTGCATTCCTCAAAACACTGAAGGACTTTACAGAGGTCTTTCAGCTTCGACCACTGCACACCTGTCAACTCCATGTCTGCTCTCAAAGTGCCTGGCCGTGTATCCTCCCACAAATGCATTATGGCCTGCCTCTGTTCGCACAGCCGCTCAACCATGTGCTGGGTGGAGTTCCACCTTGTTGCAATGTCAATAATGAGGCGGTGATTGGGAAGGTGGAGCAATCGCTGCAGCTTCTGCATAGGAATGGAGTGTACAGGCGACCGGTGGATGTGCGCGCACAGTCTTCGCACCTTCTGGAGCAGGGCTGTTAACTCTGGATAATTGTTGAGGAAGCACTGCACCACCAGGTTCAATGTATAAGCCAAGCAAGGTATGTGGCTGAGTTTTGAAAGGGCTATGGCTGCCACAAAATTACGGCCGTTATCACTAACTACCTTGCCTGCCTCAAGATGTAGACTGCCCAACCATGACTCAGTTTGTAGCTGAAAGTACTCGGCCAGCACCTCCGTGGTGTGTCTGTCGCCCAAACACATCATCTGCAACACAGCCTGCTGATGCTTTCCACTAGCTGCTCAATAGGGGGACACCTCGTGTGCAACAGTGGCAGCTGCAGATGGAGTGCTCGTACGACTGCGCTCTGTGGACAAGCTTTCACTTCTGGAGTAGGAGGAGGAGGAGTAGGGTCGAATGCCTACAGCCATCTGTTTCCTATACCGTGGGCTAGGCAGCACTGTCCCACCACCGCTGTCCCCTGTGGTCCCTGCATCCACTACATTAACCCAGTGCGCAGTGATGGACACGTAAAGGCCCTGGCCATGCCGACTGGACCATGCATCTGTTGTGAGGTGCACCTTTCCACTCACTGACTGCTTGAGTGCATGGACAATACGGTCTTTCACATGATAGTGTTGGGCTGGGATGGCTTTGCGAGAGAAGAAGTGACGTCTGGGTAGGTCATAGCGTGGTACTGCATAGGCCATGAGTTCGCGGAAAGCTGCGCTTTCCACCAACCGATAGGGCATCATCTCTAACGAGATTAGTTTGGCAAAGTGGGCCTTCAAGCCCAGTGTATGCAGATGAGAGGTTGAGTACTTTCTTGACCTACTCATGGTCTCTGGGAGGGTGAGCTGGACTTGAGACCTGCATATGGTGGAACTAGCAGTGGACAGGGCGGACTGAGAGAGGGTTGATGATGGTGATGGAGTTGGTGTTCTTTCTGATGGCCTAGATTCAGACTTTCGTTGATATAACAGTGGGATTCCCTGACTGCTTTGGCCTTGCAACGACACCTCAACATTTGCTGCTGTGCTAAACGGTGGGCTTACAGTGGGGGAAACAATGTAGCATTGCTGACTACCTTCTTTGTGATCAGTTGCACATGTGGTACTTGAGGTTTGGTGTTGTGTCCACGCTTGCAAGTGCATGCTGGTTAAATGTCTAAGCATGCAACTGGTATTCAAGATTTTTCCCTCGGCTAAAGGTTTTTGCACACTTCTTACAGATAACCTTGGCCTGATCATGAGGATTTTGTTCAAAAAAGTGCCACACTGCACTCTTCCACTTTGGAAGACATTTTGCGGCCTAGCACGCTGTGCTATTTTGACCGTCTGGACAAGCTGTCCAGCAACTCTTTTAATTTTTGGAACCTGTCTTTGGAGTGCTCCGGGCCTGCCAGATAACAGCTGTTGCGATGTCGATGTCTGCTGTGGATGCTCCTCCTCCTCATCTGAGCTATTGGAAGCAGCACCCTCTTCCCCCAATGGATGCCAATCTGGGTCAACAACTGGGTCATCCATCACCTCCTCTTCAATGTCATGTGCACCTTCCTCTGTGCCACCGTGTATGGTGGTATAGTTTGCGGGAAGGGGCACCTGAGTCTCATCAGGGTCAGAATCTGGCTCATTACACTGCGAGGACAATGTAGTGCTCTGAGTGGATGTACCAGCAGAATCATCTATCAGTGGCTGTGCATCAGTGCACTCCATGTCAGATTCATCTTGGCCTGGGTAATTCACCATTTCACTTGATAACCCAGGCATGGTATGTGAAAACAGCTCCATGGAGTAATCAGTTGTATGGCCTGCGTCATCCTTCAATCTTGGTTGGGGTGAAGGACACAAGGAAAGGTGTGGTTCATGAACATGAGCCTCCAATGACGACTCAGTGCTTTTATTTTTTACAACTTCAGAAGAGGAGGTGATAGAGCTGGAGGCTGAGTCAGCAATGTAAGCCAAAACTTTTTCCTGAAGCTCTGGCTTTAAAATCGGTTTGCCAACTACTAGAAAACCAAGCCCTCGAGGCCTTGTGGAGCCAGACGATGATGCAGGCTCAACACCTCCTGCATTCGGTCCTATTTTGCTTTTGCTACTACCATCAGATCCACCACCAACACCATCATTACCAGCTGGCAACCCCCGCCCAATTCCACGGCCTCTTCCACCAGCCTTCCTCATTTTTGGTAAAAATGTACACAAAATCCCACAAACTATATAGTAATGTAAAACAAGGTACAAGGTGTATATAGGACAGGGGAGATGTAGAATTTCTGAACACACTTGTGGACACTGTTGGATTGTGTGAGTCCCAGTGAATATCACACCGCTATGTCACAGTCTCAATGTCGCAGGTGTGAAAAATGTCACTATAGGACAGGGGAGATGTAGAATTTCTGAACACACTTGTGGACACTGTTGGATTGTGTGAGGCCCAGTGAATATCACACCGCTATGTCACAGGCTCAATGTCGCAGGTGTGAAAAATGTCACTATAGGACAGGGGAGATGTAGAATTTCTGAACACACTTGTGGACACTGTTGGATTGTGTGAGGCCCAGTGAATATCACACCGCTATGTCACAGTCTCAATGTCGCAGGTGTGAAAAATGTCACTATAGGACAGGGGAGATGTAGAATTTCTGAACACACTTGTGGACACTGTTGGATTGTGTGAGGCCCAGTGAATATCACACCGCTATGTCGCTATGTCACAGGCTCAATGTCGTAGGTGTGAAAAATGTCACTATAGGACAGGGGAGATGTAGAATTTCTGAACACACTTGTGGACACTGTTGGATTGTGTGAGGCCCAGTGAATATCACACCGCTATGTCACAGGCTCAATGTCGCAGGTGTGAAAAATGTCACTATAGGACTGGGGATATGTAGAATTTCTGAACACACTTGTGGACACTGTTGGATTGTGTGAGGCCCAGTGAATATCACACTGCTATGTCACAGTCTCAATGTTGCAGGTGTGAAAAATGTCACTATAGGACAGGGGAGATGTAGAATTTCTGAACACACTTGTGGACACTGTTGGATTGTGTGAGGCCCAGTGAATATCACACCGCTAGGTCGCTATATCACAGGCTCAATGTCGCAGGTGTGAAAAATGTCACTATAGGACAGGGGAGATGTAGAATTTCTGAACACACTTGTGGACACTGTTGGATTGTGTGAGGCCCAGTGAATATCACACCGCTATGTCACAGGCTCAATGTCACAGTTGTGAAAAATGTCACTATAGGACAGGGGAGATGTAGAATTTCTGAACACACTTGTGGACACTGTTGGATTGTGTGAGGCCCAGTGAATATCACACCGCTATGTCGCTATGTCACAGGCTCAATGTCGTAGGTGTGAAAAATGTCACTATAGGACAGGGGAGATGTAGAATTTCTGAACACACTTGTGGACACTGTTGGATTGTGTGAGGCCCAGTGAATATCACACCGCTATGTCACAGGCTCAATGTCGCAGGTGTGAAAAATGTCACTATAGGACTGGGGATATGTAGAATTTCTGAACACACTTGTGGACACTGTTGGATTGTGTGAGGCCCAGTGAATATCACACTGCTATGTCACAGTCTCAATGTTGCAGGTGTGAAAAATGTCACTATAGGACAGGGGAGATGTAGAATTTCTGAACACACTTGTGGACACTGTTGGATTGTGTGAGGCCCAGTGAATATCACACCGCTATGTCGCTATATCACAGGCTCAATGTCGCAGGTGTGAAAAATGTCACTATAGGACAGGGGAGATGTAGAATTTCTGAACACACTTGTGGACACTGTTGGATTGTGTGAGGCCCAGTGAATATCACACCGCTATGTCACAGGCTCAATGTCACAGTTGTGAAAAATGTCACTATAGGACAGGGGAGATGTAGAATTTCTGAACACACTTGTGGACACTGTTGGATTGTGTGAGGCCCAGTGAATATCACACCGCTATGTCACAGGCTCAATGTCGCAGGTGTGAAAAATGTCACTATAGGACTGGGAATATGTAGAATTTCTGAACACTCTTGTGGACACTGTTGGATTGTGTGAGGCCCAGTGAATAACACACCGTTATGTCACAGTCTCAATGTCACAGGTGTGAAAAATGTCACTATAGGACAGGGGAGAGGTAGAATTTCTGAACACACTTGTGGACATTGTTGGATTGTGTGAAGCCCAGTGAATATCACACCGCTATGTCACAGGCTCAATGTCGCAGGTGTGAAAAATGTCACTATAGGACTGGGGATATGTAGAATTTCTGAACACACTTGTGGACACTGTTGGATTGTGTGAGGCCCAGTGAATATCACACTGCTATGTCACAGTCTCAATGTTGCAGGTGTGAAAAATGTCACTATAGGACAGGGGAGATGTAGAATTTCTGAACACACTTGTGGACACTGTTGGATTGGGTGAGGCCCAGTGAATATCACACCGCTATGTCGCTATATCACAGGCTCAATGTCGCAGGTGTGAAAAATGTCACTATAGGACAGGGGAGATGTAGAATTTCTGAACACACTTGTGGACACTGTTGGATTGTGTGAGGCCCAGTGAATATCACACCGCTATGTCACAGGCTCAATGTCACAGTTGTGAAAAATGTCACTATAGGACAGGGGAGATGTAGAATTTCTGAACACACTTGTGGACACTGTTGGATTGTGTGAGGCCCAGTGAATATCACACCACTATGTCACAGGCTCAATGTCGCATTTGTGAAAAATGTCACTATAGGACTGGGAATATGTAGAATTTCTGAACACTCTTGTGGACACTGTTGGATTGTGTGAGGCCCAGTGAATAACACACCGTTATGTCACAGTCTCAATGTCACAGGTGTGAAAAATGTCACTATAGGACAGGGGAGAGGTAGAATTTCTGAACACACTTGTGGACATTGTTGGATTGTGTGAAGCCCAGTGAATATCACACCGCTATGTCACAGTCTCAATGTCGCAGGTGTGAAAAATGTCACTATAGGACAGGGGAGATGTAGAATTTCTGAACACACTTGTGGACACTGTTGGATTGTGTGAGGCCCAGTGAATATCACACCGCTATGTCACAGTCTCAATGTCGCAGGTGTGAATAATGTCACTGTAGGACAGGGGAGATGTAGAATTTCTGAACACGCTTGTGGACACTGTTGGATTGTGTGAGGCCCAGTGAATATCACACCGCTATGTCACAGTCTCAATGTCGCAGGTGTGTAAAATGTCACTATAGGACAGGGGAGATGTAGAATTTCTGAACACACTTGTGGACACTGTTGGATTGTGTGAGGCCCAGTGAATATCACACCGCTATGACACAGGCTCAATGTCGCAGGTGTGAAAAATGTCACTATAGGACAGGGGAGATGTAGAATTTCTGAACACACTTGTGGACACTGTTGGATTGCGTGAGGCCCAGTGAATATCACACCGCTATGTCACAGGCTCAATGTCGCAGGTGTGAAAAATGTCACTATAGGACACTGGAGATGTTGAATTTCTGAACACACTTGTGGACACTGTTGGATTGTGTGAGGCCCTGTGAATATCACACCGCTATGTCACAGGCAGAAATTGGCTAGTGTATGACAAACTACAAGGTGTATATAAAATTGGGCAGAATAGGAATCTCCCTAGAGTGTATGTCTGTAAGAACGGAACAAGTCACACACAGATAGCTTCACTGTGGCCGTGATAACAGCCGTTACACGGTACTGAGAGGAGCGTGCAGTTTTGAATGTGATCAAACAGCAAATCTACTTAACTGTTTGAAAACCAGACAAAACTAGAAGGTGGAGGTCTGTAAGAACGGAACATGTCCTCAACTTATTCTTACAGAGTCACACACAGATAGCTTCACTGTGGCCGTGATAACAGCCGTTACACGGTACTGAGAGGAGCGTGCAGTTTTGAATGTGATCAAACAGCAAATCTACTTAACTGTTTGAAAACCAGACAAAACTAGAAGGTGGAGGTCTGTAAGAACGGAACATGTCCTCGACTTATTCTTACAGAGTCACACACAGATAGCTTCACTGTGGCCGTGATAACAGCCATTACACGGTACTGAGAGAGGAGCATGCACGTACACCGGTGACCTTTGTCTGTAAAATTGTCAAGCTCCGTTTTTTTTAAGTATACGGACTGACACATGCTGTCTCTCTATAGTTTTGAATGTGATCAAACAGCAAATATACTTAACTGTTTGAAAACCAGACAAAACTAGAAGGTGGAGGTCTGTAAGAATGGAACATGTCCTCGACTTATTCTTACAGAGTCACACACAGATAGCTTCACTGTGGCCGTGATAACAGCCATTACACGGTACTGAGAGAGGAGCATGCACGTACACAAGGTGACCTTTGTCTGTAAAATTGTCAAGCTCCGTGTTTTTTAAGTATACGGACTGACACATGCTGTCTCTCTATAGTTTTGAATGTGATCAAACGGCAAATATACTTAACTGTTTGAAAACCAGACAAAACTAGAAGGTGGAGGTCTGTAAGAACGGAACATGTCCTCGACTTATTCTTACAGAGTCACACACAGATAGCTTCACTGTGGCCGTGATAACAGCCGTTACACGGTACTGTGTGAGGAGCGTACACCGCTGTATGGTGTGAAAAAATGCACGCTCATTACCTCACCAGGACAAAAAAAAAAATTTGGATTGCTTTCAAAAAAGCAGTTTGCAGAGCAGTGGGAAAACAGCAATGCAGCTATCAGGAAGCCTTATAAGGCAGCCTAACAACCAACACAGCTGATCCAGCAAAATATAGCCTCCCCTTGCACTGCACAGTAACTGGTTTGTTGTACAGGCAAAATCGCTAGCAGCAGAAGCAGTTTTTGGCATCTTCTTCCCTGCCTAATGCTCTCCCTACAGAATCAGCAGCAGCAGCTCTCCCTATTCTGAGATCAGCATGAGTAACATGGCGGTCGGCATGCACGCCCTTTTATACCCCCTGTGACGCCCCCAAAGCAAGCCAATCACTTGCATGCCCTTGTCAAAGATGGTGGTGACCCCTGCCTATGTCATCACGTTGTCCACAGTGTCCGTGGATCCTGATTGGCTGAAAAAGGGCGGAAAACAAACTTTTGAAACGCGACTTTGGTGCTAAAGTCGCCGAGCTCGTGGCCGACCTCACCCTAGGGTCGGGTTTCGTTTCATGAAACCCGACTTTACCAAAAGTCGGGGACTTTTGAAATTTTTCGACCCGTTTCACTCAACTCTACTAATGACCAATGTCAGGATTTTACAATAATCTAGAGTAGCATACAAAAATATCTGCCAAAATAGTATAGGTTAATATGGACAAGTCGCAAATAGGGAAAACAACTGATATAAACTCCAAAGAAGACGATCAAAAGTCCAGATAAAATATAAATAATTTATTGCACCTATTTAAAAAAACAGATAACAGACACAAGGGGGTATAGTGGATAATGAAGCACAGATAGTCTGCAAACCTCATGGGTGTACAAGGGGTTACTGGAACAGTGAGAACCACTAGAGTCTTACATATTTTAAGTATATTAGATATAGTAGTTTGCAACAGCAAATATATATTGCTCTGCCAGTTAACAGCTTCATATACCAACCTAAATATATAGCTATGAGGAGACCCTGGACAAAGAGAATCCTCAGATTCACATGTATATATTCCCAGCTATGTTCCAAATTGACCCATGTACAAAGGTATCCATACAAAGAGTGAATGTGAATTACCTAATAGATGGCAGGCACGGGTTCACTCTGTCCAGATACCCACCCTGATGCATGTTTCGAATGGTTAATCCTTCATCAAGGGGCGCGCGTCGGGGCACACAGCAGCTTTATGGCAGAGTGCATAACCTATCACTGTTACTCATTCCAGCTGCGTCCCACCCCTGCGATAATCAGAGCAGAATGGTGGTGGCACTCGTGATCCGGTATTTATACAGGCTGGGTCACGTGCTGTGCCTGACAATTACATTCATGCCAGTACTTGGCTTAGTTGTGATGGCTCCGGAAGTGCCCACAGTCCAAAAAGTTTGAACTGGATATTAAAATCATGTGGTTCCCCATAGCTGTGTGTCTACTAGCCGGGTTCAGTCCTTCTCAGTCCTTATCTAGATGCATGTCACTTGACATATGGTAAGTTTTAATATTTTATTTTATGACCGTCCCAATTAGGGTCATTGTGAAGTGATGGAATGGCTTTTGCATTGCTTTTATTAGTGAAGAGCGAGCAATAAAATGCTTGGGTGCTTGTTGCTCAGTCGAGCAAATTGGAATACTTGGGTACTCGGACAGAACAAGCTCAATGTAAGTCTATGGGAGACCCGAGCATTTTTACCACAATCCCCCGGGGGTCTTTTTAAGGTCTAAAAACATCTGAAAATGATGGAAACACTGCTCAAATGACAAGGGAACATCATGGCAAATGCCCCTGGAAGCATTTCCGACTCCTAGGTCACAGCTCTAAACAATGTTGTCAGAATTTCACGCCCTTTTTACAGGTGCACCAAAAAACCTACATTAACCAAACCAAAATGGATTTTGCTGGGAAATATGTTAAGGAACATCCTTTCCAGGTAATGACTTTTATCTAAGCCAAAATAATTAACCCAAAACAAAAATGTTCCTCCACCACATGGGCTATGTTCACACACAGCATTTTTGATGCCTTTTGCAACTTTAGCATTGCTTTCACCTAATACAAATGCATTCACTGGGAAATGTAATTGTAACATTTAACAACCCTAGCTGGCCATGTGGTGTGTGACACATAAGCAGACACATCTTGTTTCATTTATGAAGGAGGGACTCTTAAAGTCACAGAGCCTATTTTTACAGGGGCATCAGGCAGCATTGATCTTCTTAAAGGGTTATTATTAAACAGTGGGTCTCCTATGCTGTTATTGCCTATGAGGTGAGTGGATGGGCTGCCAGGAATTATGACGCACCCCAATACCTCTTTCCTGAAAAAATGTTGCATTGAATGCAAGGCCCAGCCTGCCCCAAAGGTATTTGCACCCCAATAAGCTTTTCAAGCCACGTACTGGATGGCCACAGGAAAATCCACTTGACATTATTTCTGTTGTACTCCCATACTCTTTTCTTATGCATTGACTGCAAGGCCTGCCCTGCTGCCAAGAAATATGCACCCCAATAAGCCTTTGAACCCAGGTACTGGATGGGCACAGGAAAGTCCACTTCACCTTATTCATTTTGTACTCCCATTCTGTTTTCTTATGCATTGACTGCAAGGCCTGCCCTGCTACCAAGTCATATGCACCCCAATCCCCCTTGAAGGAAACATGGAGGAGGGCCTCATAAAAAATGTCCCATTAAAAAGGAGCGGGTCGTCTAGATTTGTTACGCCCATACACTAAATGTATGGGCTGGCAAACATTTTCCGCTGTGGGGTACACCTCAAACTTTTCCATAACAATTCTTTTACGTTCATCATAACCACCCACCCTTGTTTTGGAATCCGACACTGGCTGTAGCAGCATGTAACACATTAACCCTGGTGAACTAACGGCGGTGGATGGTGAGACATGGGGGAAAGCCATACTTAAATCTATGCCCAAGGTAAAGGAGCGGGTCTCCTACACTTGTAATGCCCATACACTAAGTGTATGGGCTGGCAAACTTTTCTACTGTGGGGTACACCTCAACCTTTTTCTGAACAAGTATTTTATGCCCAGCCTAACCACCCACCCTTGTTAATAATTCGACACTGGCAGTAGCAGCACGGAACACGTTAAACCTGGTGATCTAGTGGCACTGGCAGTGGATGATGAGACATGGAAAAAAGCCTAATTAAAAAATAGGCCCAATGTAAAGCAGCCGGTCTCCTACACTTGTAATGTCCATACACTAAGTGTATGGGCTGGCAAACATTTCCCCTTTGGGGGGGTACATATTTTTTGAAAATTGGTGATGGGCATCATAACACCCTTGCCAAAAAATAGAGTGGCTGGAGCATGAAGGAATACGTTCACCCTGGTGATCGAGTTGTGGTGGACGGTGAGGATGAGAAGGAGGAGTAGGGCACCAAATAGCAAAAATCAGGAAGCATATACCCATGTTAGGGTGTGAAGAGGTGCATGGGAATACACCTCTCAAAAAGACACTACATTGAAGGTTATGTTTCGCTGTCATCATTTGGTGGTGTCGAGACGTCTGGCCCAATCCATCCTTTGTTCATTTTTATAAGAGTCAGCCTTTCTGCATTTTCCGTTGAAAGGTGAATGTGCTTATTTGTGATAATTCCACCAGCGACACTAAAAACCTGCTCTGACAAAACACTAGCGTCAGGGCAGGCCAGGACCTCCAAGGCGTAGAGAGTCATCTCATGCCACTTGTCCAGCTTGGATAGCCAATAATTAAAAGCCACGGAGGAATCACGGAGGAAGTTGGTACGGTCAGCAAGGTACTGCCTCAGCATCTTAGAAAACATTGCATTCCTTGTGAGATTACCCTGCGCCTCAGGGCCAGGGAGATGGGAGTGTCTGAGAAAACTGTCCCAGAACTTTGCCAGTGTTCCCCTGCCTCTGCTGGATTGGAGTTGTGCCTCTCTCGCCTGTCCTCCTTGGTTGGCCAACGAACTGTTATCTCTTCCACCGTCCTGAGATGGGAATTTTTTAATAATTCTGCAACAATGGCCCTCTGGTACTGCACCATTTTAGTCCTCCTGTCTGCCTCTGGAATTGAAAGTTCTCATTGTAGCATGGGTCTAAAAGTGTCACTAACCAGTAATGACTGTTAGTCAGTGCTTTCAGCTTGTGACTGATGTGCTCATTTTGGAGATGGAGGCTGAAGGAGGAGGAGGTGAAGGAGCTATACATAGTGGGGGCATCCCTGATTGACGTAGGGCCAGCAATCCTTGGCGTCGGCAGGATGTGTTCCATACCAAGGTCTGACTGGGTCCTGGCTTCCAATATGTTAACCCAGTGTGCCGTCAGCGAGATGTACCATCCCTGGCCACAAGCACTTGTCCACGTGTCCATGGTTAGGTGTACTTTCCCAGTAACTGCATTGTTGAGGGCATGGGTAATGTTGTGGAACATGTTCTTGTGTAATGCCGAAATAGCACAGCAGGAGAAATAGTGGCGGCTGGGGACCGAGTACCTTGGGATGGCTGCTACCATCAGGTTGCGGAAAGTTTCCATCTCCACGAGCCTAAAAGGCAACATTTGGAGCACAAACAGATGAGAAATATGAGGATTGAGTACTGTGGCTAGTGGGGTGCTGGCTGATTATTTCCACTTACATTCCAATGACTGGGGTATGGACAACTGAAGGCTGCGCTGGGACAAGGACATGGACATGCTTGATGATGGTGCTATTTGATTGTCAGCAATGGCAGGTGCAGAGCAGGAGGCATCTTCACATGCACTGTGGACAGGGAATTGGCTTGCACACACAAGTGGAAGAAGCAGTGATGTCACCCGCAGACACTGTTCCTGGAGCCTGGGATTGGGCCCACAAAGTCAGGTGCTTTCCTGCCATGTGTCTGATCATGCTGGTGGTGGTACGGTTGGTAGTTTTGCTACCCCTGCTGATGCTGGCATGACATGTTTTGGAAATGGCCTGTTTGGGGTTATCGGCAGAGTCTTTAAAAAATTATCAGACTCCGGAAGCCCTAACAGTAGGACTGGCAACGTCCGTCATGTTGGTGTTATGGGGTAGGGTTGCACGCCTTCTGTCTGCAGCCACCACACTGCTTCTTCCTGCCTGAAGGGGTGCTACACCTACCTCCCCCTGTGTGCTGCTGTCTTTGCTCTGCATGTCCTCCTGCCAGGTTGGGTCTGTTGCTATATCATCCACCACCTCATCTTCCACTTCCGCACCCTGGTCCTCCTCCTGACTTTCCGGCAATTGTGTCTCATCATCGTCCACCTCTTTTGACCATGGCTGCTCAAATATTTGTGCATCGCTACATGGAATATCATCTTGACCACCTTCAAGTGGAACAGGCATGAGGCACGAATCTACAAATGGAAAACTGAACAGCTCTTTGGAGTATCTGAGTGTGGGATCAATTGTCTCAGGGCACTCAGCATGGTGGGAGGAAGGAGGATCAGGGTGAGGAATATGCGGTCCAGATTCACGGCTACTCTGACTTGAGCATGTGGAAGACAGGGTGCTGGTGGTGGTGGATAAGTAACTGGAAGTATTATCCGCTATCCAGCCAACAACCTTTTCACACTGCTCGGGCTTCAATAGTGCTGTCTTGCAGCGGTCCCCTTGGACTTCGGATACTAAGGTCCAGCAAGAAGATGTTGGTGCTATTGGTGGCCCAATTTCAGCTTGGCCTCGGCATGCACCATCACCATCACGTCTACTTCCCTGTCCCTTGCCACACGCCTTGCCCATTGTAAATGGACAAGAATATTATACACCTTCACTACAAATGGCTGAATTGGGAGCAAACTTGTATGTGATACGTTTGAGGGAAAACCACACTTTTACCTATCTGGAATTTAGGTAAAAATGATTTTTGGCTTATCAGAATTGTTTCAATAAGTACAGTAATAAACTGCAAAAACACTAGAATATGTAGGCCTAGAATGGCCAAATTTTTTGCACAGATAAATAAGGCCTGATAGGGAGATAACACACTGACAAATCTGTGGCCTGTATTTTCTGCTTTTGTATAGTAAATATTGCTGTATATAACTACAGTTACACACAGGAAAAAAATGGAAAACCGGCCTAGAATGGCCAAACTTGAAGCACACAGATATATGAGCAGACACGGATATACCACACTGACAAATCTGTGGCCTGTATGTTTTGTTTTTTTATGCTAAATAGTGCTGTATATAACTACAGTGACAGACACCAAAAAAAAAATGGAATTTAGGGCTAAAATGCCCAAATTTTTAGTAGAAGGATGGATGAGGCTTGTCACAGACATACCACACTGTAAAATATGAGGCATATATGTATGTTTTTGGGGGTTCAGCAAAATGCTGTCAAGAAATTGTGTAAGACACTCAAAAAAATTCTACTATACTGTACCACATAAAAATTAAAGAATTCTCTGCGTACTCAAAAGTGATTTTTGGGACCCCTTTAAAATTGCTGGATTTACCCGCTGTGCTAGGAAAAGGATTTGGCTCTATTGTGCAGTGTCAAGAAGCAAATGGAGAAAAAAAAGGGCTCTGGATTGCTTTGCAATAAAATAAAATCTATTAACGTGGCCAAAAATTTTTTCCTAGCCAATTAGACCTGGGGCTAGGTATATACGATCAATATATCCTATAAGTAGCAGCAGCAGCAGACAGTAAGGGAATGAACCCTCTTGATGTATGCACTGATATCTATATACACACATACAGTGCCTGCAGGCCTTGCACTGATATGTATAGAGTGACATACTCTCCCCTGCCTACCTAACACTGCAACCTATATACTCCGGAATTAGTTTTTAGAAGGACTATTGGTTTAGTTGGATTTGAGTAGTTTAGGTTGGTAGACCCCACACTAACTAATAAATCCCCAATTCTGACCCTATCTTGGCAGCAGCTCTCCCTACACTTTCTAAATCCGGAGCTGAATGCGCCAAGAAGGGCGGCATCCGGTCTCTTATTCCCCTGATGCTGCTGTGTGGTAAGCCACTCACTGCACAACCACAGCAAAGATGGTTGGCAGACAATCCCTGCATCATGATTGGGTCTCTAAAGACTGCCAAAAAAACTGGGAGGAGACCCGAGTTCCCACCAAACAATCCCTGAAATGCTGGGTGCTCGATGAGTACACCAAGTACCGTGATATTCGGGCAAGTAACGAATAGTGGCGAGCACGTTCACTCATCACTAGTTTTGATCTAAATTATGTCAACTAAATATATTATTTTCATGCACTATTGCTGTATATTTTTTTTACTATAGAGTATTTGCTTATTATGTTTATATCTTATATCAATGGGCAATAACTGCCAATGTTATACTAATTGACAGCTGAATCCCTGCAGATAGCAAAAGAGGAAGAAATGCTGTGATAAGGTGAGGTCAGATGAAGCAGCTGAATCGCTGTTAGTAACAGTCCATGATCGCTCTAAGGGCTCATACTCACTTGCGTGAGACTCACACGATTCTCGTGCGAGTCTCTCGCATGAAAACCTGGCACTGCCACCGGCACTGGGACCGGAGCGTGCGGCTGCATAGAAATACATGTAGCCACACGCTCCGGTCCCAGTGCCAGCGGCAGTGCTAGTCTCTCGCAATTGAGTATGAGTACTAAGTAGGCACATGGTAAACTTTCAAGTAGTTAGCAATTACTTGCCTGTAAGTTATTAGGCCCATGAGAAAAATTAAAAAGTCCAGAATAAACCCTTTAATGTTTTGCAACTCTTTTACTAGACCAATATAGCAAGAGTATGTGACAAAAACAATACTGGTTACTTTCCATGTGCATACCTACATAGTTTTCCTTAACTACGTAGATAAAGTATTTTTTTTGCATAAGTGTAGTACAGGTGTAGTACAATTTTATAAGCATACAAAATACAAAATTACTGCTGTCATAGCTACAAATTATTTTCCATGCATGTACCTACCGAACATATCCTTCTTTACTGTTTTTTATCAAGGAGATAATAAAGTTTGCAGAAAATTTCCAACATTATACATACATTTTACTTTTTGCTTTCCTCTTTAAATAATAGGGCAATTGGTCAACCATATACCCCATAACTATACTGTGGGCTGTTGCAGCATTTTTAATCAGTGTTCCTAGCTTCTGAAATTTGTTGATGCATGGTTCTTTTTGAAAAAAAGGAAATTAATCAGATTGTTTGCAGATTTCTTTGTTTAATTGTTTAAAGTAAACAAAGACAGTTGTTTTTACTATGCAGGTGTGCTATGGCTATATTTTTCCTGGGTTGGCTAAGTGTGGTAAAAATAAATTGTAAACAAATTAAAAGTTATATTTGTGTCAAAAATATATACTGTAGTAAGTCAAATGAGACACTGGAAATGGAGATGGTATTATGAGAAAAAAAAACAAAACCACAGAAAAGTGTGGGAGCATCTAGCAGCAGCATCATTGGCACCTTTAGTAGCAACCATACCGGGAAAAATAGGATACACTTGGCTTTCTTTTTTAGCCAGCTTATTAGTGGAAAGAAACCAGATGGTGTCATGAAATATATGTCAATTCCCTTGTCTCAGTCACAGCAGGATTATGGAGCCTCTGACAGCGGCACTATCAACTTGAGACAGTGTTCTTCTCAGTTTACCTCCTCTGCTTCTTTAAAATTTAATGTGCTGTATACACTCGTGTATAAACCGAGATTTTTATCACAATATTTTGTGCTGAAAACCCCCTTAGCTTATACATAAGTCATTGTCCAGAAAGCCAGCAGGGGAGGGGGAGCGGAGGAGCAGTGGCAGAAGCCGGCGGCTGATGGCACAGTGTCAGCTGCAGCCGCCGGCTTTAAGAAGACATCATACCTACCCTCCTCGCGCCACCGCTGCTTCTCCGTCCCTGCATCTCTGTTGTCCTGGCGCCGGCAGATCTTCCCCTGTGCTGAGCATTCACATGGTACCACTCCTTAAGGTAATGAATATGCACATGTCTCAACTACCATAGGTGTGGAATGTATATTCATTACTAGAGTTGAGCGACTTTTGGTATTTTAGGGTCGAGTTTCATTTCATGAAACCCAACTTTTCCAAAAGTCGGGTCGAGCAAAATCGGCTGACTATAGGGAAAAGTCGGGGTTTCGACCGAAACACGAAACCCAATGTAAGTCAATGGGGAATTAAAGTCGACAGTGAGAGGAGGACAGGAAACACACCTACAGTGCCCATTTGAATGCCAAAAGCATCAATTCTTATTACTTTAGCTTGTCAACCTTAATTTACTTCATAATAGTTACGCACTGAAAAATGGGGGTTATTTGGCTACAGTTGTGGGGGAGAGGGCTGGCTCCAGGTTTCCGTGGGCCCAGGGCCAAAGAGCGCCCCTTTAACACATACCACAACTCATGATGCTCCGATACGGCAGAGAAATAGCAGTATAGTACAGTGAAAAATGCTTAAATTCTTACATCTCATGACTGATATCCATTTTAAATTCTCCAATACCTCCAAAAACGGACAGTATATAACTCCACACAGTATTATAGCCAGCGCTTAGTGCACAATACAGAGTAATGAGGCCCATATATTTCTCCATATGGAATCATTGATCCCATATAATGTTTCAAACCGTATATGATGAGCTCCACATAATGCTACAGTATATGTTGGTCCCCATGGATGAAGCTGCACTGTCTTATGGGCCCAAATAATGCTCCATATATAATGGGCCCCACTTCTACTGCTCTAGTGTATAATGGGCCCTGTAAGTGCTGCTCAAGTGTCTGATGTCCACCTTTGGAATGCTCACGTGTATGGTGGGCCCCATATATCATTCACCAGAGTATAGTGCTTCCCAAAAATTGCCATCCCAACATTGAAAACAATTACATAAGTCTCCTTGCTAGGGAATCCCTGCACTACTCTGAACTCCTTGTCGTCCCCATCTTCCATCTCACTGCACTTGGCTGTTTAGGCCCTCCCACCAGCAGAGACACTTTTGCGTACTATGCAGTGCCCTGTGCCAGTGCCATCGCCCATGAGTATGCCCCCCTCACCTGCTCAAGGAACCTGCACTTTCATCTGCACCTTCCTCTTTGTCACCGTGTAAGGTGGCATAGTATGTGGGAAGGGGAAGCTGAGTTTGCTCTGGGTCAGATTCTGGCAGTGTAGAGTGCGAGGGGAATGTAGTGGTCTGGGTCAATGTACCAGCAGCACCATCCAACAGTGGCTGGGTCTCAGTGCACTTGTGGCGTCCCCAAGAGTACGGTCGCCACTGTGGCATTACCTTCCTCCTAGGGAGTGTGTTGTCAAGCTTGGGAGCAACGAAGGATCTCTCTAGCAGTGAAACCAACACACAACACATTTCCCACTCCAGGCTAGCAGGGAGACCTCTGAACCTGACTGCTGAGGAGCTGCTCTCTGTGGTCGGGAGGAGGTAAGTTAGGGCACTCTGTGCAGGGAAGGGGAAGTGTGTGGACGTGAAAAGGGGAGCTGGAGGATGAGCAGAGTTAAGGCTCACTCCTAGCTGGAGCGCATGGTCTGGATTCCGGTCTCCGAGTTTGTAGGGACACTGACGTTCCTGCAGCAGAAACCAGGGGAAGTAGCAGCTATAAATGCTCTGTACCCAACTAAGGCTTGGAGGCCCCAGCATCGACGTGTGAGAGCCAAAAGGAAAAGGCTACAGCTGTCTGCCATACAAGTAAAGTCTGAGGAACATCTGTTAGACAGGAGGTGCTTCAGTGAACCACGGTCCTGTGAGTGCTTCCCCCACAAGAGCTAGAAAGGAGACATTCAGAAAGGTACATGTTGTTGGAGTGTTGGAAGGGAGCTTTCCATTTTGGTCCCGGAGGTTGGCTGAGGTCCTGACCCGGAGGACACAGCACGGAGGCAGGCATCTGTGTAACCTGCAGACTGTGAGTAAAGCTTTGGAACTGCACGCTCTGGTGTCCTACAGTTATTCCAGCACCGCTACATCTGGGTACCAGCACCTACACCACCTGTGCTTTTCCCCCATCACTACATCTACACTTCTCTGGGATTCCAGCTCCACCTGTGGGGAGCTTCACCATCTTTGCTGCACAACACCATCAGTCCCAGAGGATCTGCATGCAGTGTCGGCCTAACATCTATGTTGCCGAACACCACAGGTGGCGTCAAACTATCTCTATAAACTCTTTACCATTATACCACACCATTTACATGGGCGCCCAGGGCCACCGTCCAGGTCACCGCTGCTGTGACACATCCCACTGACACCGGTCCGGTACCGAGTACCCCACAGCCCTGGGAGGGTGACCCATATGCCGACTGCTGATCGGGCAGCGTTATTCCCACGAACCTCCAAACAGCGTCCATGAAGGCAAAGTTTTTGGTTTCCGGGGAGAGTATGATTGCAAAGCTGAACCTTAAAGGAATGACCAAAAGGGCACCACCAGGAGTGGAGCCTGTGGCTTAATTGGACTCCACCCGGGAAACCACAACCATGCCACCTAAAGAAAAGATTCACACTTTGAAAGCTGTGTCGATTCTGTGTGTGGTGTGGTATGTGTGTTGGTAGTTGTGCTAGCGATTTCTCAGCTTTATTCCGTTAACAACCGAGACTCCGGCATGCCCCCACAGTACGCGTCAAGCTTACTAGAGGGATAAGCGAGGCTCTGGCATGTGAGATCGATCAATAACACGTCTAGCATTCCAATACATGTCCAGGGCTGCATGCACGCTACACTGAAAGGACCAGCTTTTGTCGCTTACAGGTGCAGATAACCTGCTGAACTCCGTTAGTGATGGGGATCTGGGATTCAGATTATTCCCCGCGAACTATGATTTCCCAGTAAGTTCAGGTCAAACGCAATTCCGGAGTTAGGCCTAACCGTCATTCCTGAAGAAACTAAGTGTCCAAACCACAGGTGCTGTAGCTTGCTTAACAGCTCGGCAGCCGTTCTCAGGCCCAGTATGGATTCAACAACATTGTAGAAAGTTGATAAAGGGTACAGTTTCACCGGATAACACGTATATATGTAGCCTAGTTTACACATTAAAAATATATGTCTATAGATCAGGAGGCAGACTCAGATGTTCTCAGGCCCAGTATGGATTTGACCAGATTGTACAAAGTAGAGAAAGGGTACTTTATCACTGGATAGCAGGTATATATAGCATAGTTTAAACATGTAAAATCTCCATGTTCTCAGTATGGATTACACAGCAATCTAAAAAGTGGAAAAAAGGAAATGCATTTGAGGCGTACACAACTATATACTTTTGGTGTTATTTTTAAATCTTCATATATATTTCTGTCTCAGTAATACAGTCCAGCCTCTCCGCAATAGGAAATGAGATGCATACAATTACTGACATAAAGGCTAGTGATTGAAGAAATCTAGGAATTACTATTCACAGGAAAAACTTCCATCACAATTCTCATAGGCGATGCAGACCCTCAATTAATTTGTGTGTTGAGACAGTGAAAACATTTTGTTTGTGAATAAATTCTTGCTGTATCGCACTTCCGTTGATTCCATCGCTGTTACTCATCTCAATCCAATTTTTATCACAGGGTGCGATGTAAACATGGTGCTCACTGGCTATCATGATCTGTCACGTAACTTTGGAGTGCAAAAGACAGAAGCAACAGGCCGTAGGTGATTCTATTTGATTGGCATGAGAGGAAACATTTTAAAATGTGCGCTGGAATGTCACACGTTTGTGAGTAGGAAAACTGTGAAAGCTGATGATAAACCACCACTGCATGTCATTGTGAGTCGAAGTCCATAAGAAATGGAAGCCATTGATCATCTGGAGCTAGAGCCCGGCCAGCAGGACAGGGCACAGCTACATCTTAACCATCATCTTTCAGTTCAATCAATTTGTAGTGGCACTCCCAGTGAAGGATATGACAGCCCTGACTACACAGCAGAGGAGCAGGGAGAGGTAAACATTGCAAATGCTGGGGCCCTGCCCAAGCAAGGGGGGCACACTCGTGGGCATCGGTACTGGCACTGGGCCCCTCATAGTACGGCGGTGTGTCTGATGGTGGGTGTGCACACCACCGTCAGAGACACTTGATTGCACTATGAGGGACCCTGTGCCAGTGCCCGCGCCCAAGAGTCGGCCTACCCACCTGTCCAGGGCAACGGCACTCGCACGGTTTCGTGCTCTAGGTGGTGACCCCGGCCATGGGGGGGCAGCCCAGTTAGGGCGGTTTACAAAGTGGCATATATTGATGTGGGACATTCAGCTGCTGCAAAAGGCGAAATAGGTCAAGTTCACGGAATAGGAGGAGGACCAAAGCAAGCCAATTTTCTGGCAACCTATGTGTCATCAAGGGAAGGTGGGACAAAATCCTTGGAAACCCATGCATGGTTCATTTTAATGAAGGTTAGATCATCCACATTTTGGGTTGACAGACGGGTCCTTTTTTCTGTCAGGATTGATCCAGCTGCACTGAAGACTCTTTCCGATAGCACACTTGCAGCTGGGCAAGCGAGCTCCTGTAAGGCATATTGTGCCAATTCAGGCCAGGTGTCCAGTTTAGTGGCCCAATAGTCAAAGGGGAATGACCTGTGCGGGAGAACATCGATATGGGAGGAAAAGTAGTTTATAACCATAGTGGACAACTGCTGTCTCCTGTCACTTTCCATCGATGCAGTATTACCAGTTGTGTGAGCGGTACTTGAAAAATCAGTCCACAACATTGTCATGAAACCCCTATCTCCAACGCCACTTCTGCTCTGTGCACCACGAACACCTCTGCCAAGCTGCCCCCGGCCCGTAAGGCTCGTGTGAGAACCATCACCGCTGCTGTGTGCTGGGAATGCCTCAACCAACCGGTTTACCAGAGTTGCTTGTTTATTAGCCAATATTAGGTCAAGGTTCTCCTGTGGCATGATGTTTTGTAATTTGCCTTTATAGCGTGGATCCAGGATGCTGGCCAACCAGTAGTCATCATCGTTCATCATTTTGGCAATGCGGGGGTCCCTTTTTAGGATCTGCAAGGCATAATCTGACATGTGGGCCAATGTTCCCGGTGTCAATGATGCACTGCGAGTGCTGGTTGGAGGAGCACTTTCTGGCAAATCCACATCCCTCCAGTCGCGCACAAACCCTGTACCAGACCTTGACACGCCAACATTTTCCCTTGCCACACGAGATGCATCCTCCTCCCCTAAGTAATCATCCCCATCATCATCCTCCTCATCCTCTTCTTCCTCCACATCGTCCAGGAGAGGTCCCTGAGCAGACAATGGCTGAATGTCATCAAGGATTCCCTCCTCCTCTTCCTCCTCATCAACATTGGCTGCAGATGCCTGCTCCTTAAGGTGCGTCAAAGTTTGCATGAGCAGACGCATAAGTGGGATGCTCATGCTTAGGATGGCGTTGTCTGCGCTTACCAGCCGTGTGCATTCCTCAAAACACTGAAGGACTTTACAGAGGTCTTTCAGTTTCGACCACTGCACACCTGTCAACTCCATGTCTGCTCTCAAAGTGCCTGGCCGTGTATCCTCCCACAAATGCATTATGGCCTGCCTCTGTTCGCACAGCCGCTCAGCCATGTACAGGGTGGAGTTCCACCTTGTTGCAATGTCGATAATGAGGCGGTGGTTGGGAAGGTGGAGCAAGGTATGTGGCTGAGTTTTGAAAAGGCTATGGCTGCCACAAAATTACGGCCGTTATCACTAACTACCTTGCCTGCCTCAAGATGTAGACTGCCCAGCCATGACTCAGTTTGTCGCTGAAAGTACTCGGCCAGCACCTCCGCAGTGTGTCTGTCGCCCAAACACATCATCTGCAACACAGCCTGCTGACGCTTTCCACTAGCTGCTCGATAGGGGGACACCTCGTGTGCAACAGTGGCAGCTGCAGATGGAGTGCTCGTACGACTGCGCTCTGTGGACGAGCTTTCGCTTCTGGAGGATGAGGAGGAGGGTCGAACGCCTACAGCCAACTGTTTCCTATACCGTGGGCTAGGCAGCACTGTCCCACCTCCGCTGTCCCCTGTGGACCCTGCATCCACCACATTAACCCAGTGCACAGTGATGGACACGTAACGGCCCTGGCCATGCCGACTGGACCATGCATCTGTTGTAAGGTGCACCTTTCCACTCACTGACTGCTTGAGTGCATGGACATTGCGGTCTTTCACATGATGGTGGAGGGCTGGGATGGCTTTGCGATAGAAGAAGTGGCGACTGGGTAGGTCATAGCGTGGTACTGCATAGGCCATGAGTTCGTGGAAAGCTGTGCTTTCCACCAACCGATAGGGCATCATCTCTAACGAGATTAGTTTGGCAATGTGGGCATTCAAACCCATTGTACACGGATGAGAGACTGAGTACTTTCTTGACCTACTCATAGTCTCTGGGAGGGTGAGCTGGACTTGAGAGCTGCATATGGTGGAACTAGCGGTGGACAGGGCGGACTGAGAGAGGTTTGATGATTGTGATGGAGTTGGTGTTCTTTCTGATGGCCTAGATTCAGTCTTTCGTTGATATAACAGTGGGATTCCCTGACTGCTTTGGCCTTGCAACTACACCTCAACATTTGCTGCTGTGCTAACTGGTGGGCTTACAGTTGAACAAACAATGTAGCGTTGCTGACTACCTTCTTTGTGATCAGTTGCACATGTGGTACTTGAGGTTTGGTGCTGTGTCCATGCTTGCAAGTGCATGTTAGCTAAATGTCTAAGCATGCAAATGGTATTCAAATTTTTCAGATTTTTCCCTCGGCTAAAGGTCTTTGCGCACTTTTTACAGATAACCTTGGCCTGATCATGAGAATTTTGTTAAAAAAAATACCACACTGCACTCTTCCTACTATGGAATACATTTTGCGGCCTAGCACGCTGTGCTATTTTGACCGTCTGGACAAGATGTCCAGCAACTCTTTTGATTTTTGGAACCTGTCTTTGGAGTGATCCGGGCCTGCCAGATAACAGCTATTGCGATGTCGATGTCTGCTGTGGATGCTTCTCCTCCTCATCTGAGCTATTGGAAGCAGCACCCTCTTCCCCCAATGGATGCCAATCTGGGTCAACAACTGGGTCATCCATCACCTCCTCTTCAATGTCATGTGCACCTTCCACTGTGTCACCGTGTATGGTGGTATAGTATGCGGGAAGGGGCACCTGAGTCTCATCAGGGTCAGAATCTGGCTCATTACACTGCGAGGACAATGTAGTGCTCTGAGTGAATGTACCAGCAGAATCATCTATCAGTGGCTGTGCATCAGTGCACTCCATGTCAGATTCATCTTGGCCTGGGTAATTCACCATTTCACTTGATAACCCAGGCATGGTATGTGAAAACAGCTCCATGGAGTAATCAGTTGTATGGCCTGCGTCATCCTTCAATCTTGGTTGGGGTGAAGGACACAAGGAAAGGTGTGGTTCATGAACATGAGCCTCCAATGACGACTCAGTGCTTTTATATTTTACAACTTCAGAAGAGGAGGTGATAGAGCTGGAGGATGAGTCAGTAATGTAAGCCAAAGCTTTTTCCTGAAGCTCTGGCTTTAAAAGCGGTTTGCCAACTCCTAGAAAACTAAGCCTTCGAGGCCTTGTGGAGCCAGACAATGACGCAGGCTCAACCCCTCCTGCATTCGGTCCTATTTTGCTTTTGCCACTACCATCATATCCACCACCAACACCTTCATTTCCAGGTGGCAACCCCCGCCCAATTCCACAGCCTCTTCCACCAGCCTTCCTCATTTTTGGTAAAAATGTGAACAAAATCCCACAAACTATATAGTAATGTAAAACAAGGTACAAGGTGTATATAGGACAGGGGAGATGTAGAATTTCTGAACACACTTGTGGACACTGTTGGATAGTGTGAGGCCCAATGAATATCACAGCGCTATCTCACAGTCTCAATGTCGCAGGTGTGAAAAATGTCACTATAGGACAGGGGAGATGTAGAATTTCTGAACACACTTGTGGACACTGTTGGATTGTGTGAGGCCCAGTGAATATCACACCGCTATGTCACAGTCTCAAAGTCGAAGGTGTGAAAAATGTCACTATAGGACAGGGGAGATGTAGAATTTCTGAACACACTTATGGACACTGTTGGATTGTGTGAGGCCCTGTGTATATCACACCGCTATGTCACAGTCTCAATGTCGCAGGTGTGAAAAATGTCACTATAGGACAGGGGAGATGTAGAATTTCTGAACACACTTGTGGACACTGTTCGATTGTGTGAGGCTCAGTGAATATCACACCGCTATGTCACAGTCTCAATGTCGCAGGTGTGAAGAATGTCACTATCGGACAGGGGAGATGTAGAATTTCTGAACACACTTGTGGACACTGTTGGATTGTGTGAGGCCCTGTGAATATCACACCGCTATGTCACAGTCTCAATGTCGCAGGTGTGAAAAATGTCACTATAGGACAGGGGAGATGTAGAATTTCTGAACACACTTGTGGACACTGTTGGATTGTGTGAGGCCCCGTTAATATCACACCGCTATGTCACAGTCTCAATGTCGCAGGTGTGAAAAATGTCACTATCGGACAGGGGAGATGATGAATTTCTGAACACACTTGTGAACACTGTTGGATTGTGTGAGGCACAGTGAATATCACACCGTTATGTCACAGGCTCAATGTCGCAGGTGTGAAAAATGTCACTATAGGAAAGGGGAGAGGTAGAATTTCTGAACACACTTGTGGACACTGTTGGATTGTGTGAGGCCCAGTGAATATCACACCGCTATGTCACTGGCTCAAGTTTGCTGGTGTGAAAAATGCCTCTACAGGACAGGGGAGATGTTGAATTTCTGAACACACTTGTGGACACTGTTGGATTGTGTGAGGCCCAGTGAATATCACACCGCTATGTCACAATCTCAATGTCGCAAGTGTGGAAAATGTCACTATAGGACAGGGGAGATGTTGAATTTCTGAACACACTTGTGGACACTGTTGGATTGTGTGAGGCCCAGTGAATATCACACCGCTATGTCACAGGCTCAATGTTGCAGGTGTGAAAAATGTCACTATAGGACAGGGGAGATGTAGAATTTCTGAACACACTTGTGGACACTGTTGGATTGTGTGAGGCCCTGTGAATATCACACCGCTATGTCACAGTCTCAATGTTGCAGGTGTGTAAAATATCACAATAGGACAGGGGAGATGTAGAATTTCTGAACACACTTGTGGACACTGTTGGATTGTGTGAGGCCCAGTGAATATCACACAGCTATGTCACAGTCTCAATGTCGCAGGTGTGAAAAATATCACTATAGGGCAGGGGAGATGTAGAATTTCTGAACACACTTGTGGACACTGTTGGATTGTGTGAGGCCCAGTGAATATCACACAGCTATGTCACAGTCTCAATGTCGCAGGTGTGAAAAATATCACTATAGGGCAGGGGAGATGTAGAATTTCTGAACACACTTGTGGACACTGTTGGATTGTGTGAGGCCCAGTGAATATCACACTGCTATGTCACAGTCTCAATGTCGCAGGTGTGAAAAATATCACTATAGGACAGGGGAGATGTAGAATTTCTGAACACACTTGTGGACACGGTTGGATTGTGTGAGGCCCAGTGAATATCATACCGCTATGTCACAGTCTCAATGTCGCAGGTGTGAAAAATATCACTATAGGACAGGGGAGATGTAGAATTTCTGAACACACTTGTGGACACTGTTGGATTGTGTGAGGCCCAGTGAATATCATACCGCTATGTCACAGTCTCAATGTCGCAGGTGTGAAAAATATCACTATAGGACAGGGGAGATGTAGAATTTCTGAACACACTTGTGGACACGGTTGGATTGTGTGAGGCCCAGTGAATATCACACCGCTATGTCACAGTCTCAATGTCGCAGGTGTGAAAAATGTCACTATAGGACAGGGGAGATGTAGAATTTCTGAACACACTTGTGGACACTGTTGGATTGTGTGAGGCCCTGTGAATGTCACACCGCTATGTCACAGTCTCAATGTCGCAGGTGTGTAAAATATCAATATAGGACAGGGGAGATGTTGAATTTCTGAACACACTTGTGGACACTGTTGGATTGTGTGAGGCCCAGTGAATATCACACAGCTATGTCACAGTCTCAATGTCACAGGTGTGAAAAATATCACTATAGGACAGGGGAGATGTAGAATTTCTGAACACACTTGTGGACACTGTTGGATTGTGTGAGGCCCAGTGAATATCATACCGCTATGTCACAGTCGCAATGTCGCAGATGTGAAAAATGTCACTATAGGACAGGGGAGATGTAGAATTTATGAACACACTTGCGGACACTGTTGGATTGTGTGAGGCCCAGTGAATATCACACAGCTATGTCACAGTCTCAATGTCGCAGGTGTGAAAAATATCACTATAGGACAGGGGAGATGAAGCATTTCTGAAAACACTTGTGGACAATGTTGGATTGTGTGAGGCCCAGTGAATATCACACCGCTATGTCACAGTCTCAATGTCGCAGGTGTGAAAAATGTCACTATAGGACAGGGGAGATGTAGAATTTCTGAACACACTTGTGGACACTGTTGGATTGTGTGAGGCCCTGTGAATATTACACCGCTATGTCACAGTCTCAATGTCGCAGGTGTGAAAAATGTCACTATAGGACAGGGGAGATGTAGAATTTCTGAGCACACTTGTGTACACTGTTGGATTGTGTGAGGCCCTGTGAATATCACACCGCTATGTCACAGTCTCAATGTCGAAGGTGTGAAAAATGTCACTATCGGACAGGGGAGATCATGAATTTCTGAACACACTTGTGGACACTGTTGGATTGTGTGAGGCCCAGTGAATATCATACCGCTATGTCACAGTCGCAATGTCGCAGGTGTGAAAAATGTCACTATAGGACAGGGGAGATGTAGAATTTCTGAACACACTTGTGGACACTGTTCGATTGTGTGAGGCTCAGTGAATATCACACCGCTATGTCACAGTCTCAATGTCGCAGGTGTGAAGAATGTCACTATCGGACAGGGGAGATGTAGAATTTCTGAACACACTTGTGGACACTGTTGGATTGTGTGAGGCCCTGTGAATATCACACCGCTATGTCACAGTCTCAATGTCGCAGGTGTGAAAAATGTCACTATAGGACAGGGGAGATGTAGAATTTCTGAACACACTTGTGGACACTGTTGGATTGTGTGAGGCCCCGTTAATATCACACCGCTATGTCACAGTCTCAATGTCGCAGGTGTGAAAAATGTCACTATCGGACAGGGGAGATGATGAATTTCTGAACACACTTGTGAACACTGTTGGATTGTGTGAGGCACAGTGAATATCACACCGTTATGTCACAGGCTCAATGTCGCAGGTGTGAAAAATGTCACTATAGGAAAGGGGAGAGGTAGAATTTCTGAACACACTTGTGGACACTGTTGGATTGTGTGAGGCCCAGTGAATATCACACCGCTATGTCACTGGCTCAAGTTTGCTGGTGTGAAAAATGCCTCTACAGGACAGGGGAGATGTTGAATTTCTGAACACACTTGTGGACACTGTTGGATTGTGTGAGGCCCAGTGAATATCACACCGCTATGTCACAATCTCAATGTCGCAAGTGTGGAAAATGTCACTATAGGACAGGGGAGATGTTGAATTTCTGAACACACTTGTGGACACTGTTGGATTGTGTGAGGCCCAGTGAATATCACACCGCTATGTCACAGGCTCAATGTTGCAGGTGTGAAAAATGTCACTATAGGACAGGGGAGATGTAGAATTTCTGAACACACTTGTGGACACTGTTGGATTGTGTGAGGCCCTGTGAATATCACACCGCTATGTCACAGTCTCAATGTTGCAGGTGTGTAAAATATCACAATAGGACAGGGGAGATGTAGAATTTCTGAACACACTTGTGGACACTGTTGGATTGTGTGAGGCCCAGTGAATATCACACAGCTATGTCACAGTCTCAATGTCGCAGGTGTGAAAAATATCACTATAGGGCAGGGGAGATGTAGAATTTCTGAACACACTTGTGGACACTGTTGGATTGTGTGAGGCCCAGTGAATATCACACAGCTATGTCACAGTCTCAATGTCGCAGGTGTGAAAAATATCACTTTAGGGCAGGGGAGATGTAGAATTTCTGAACACACTTGTGGACACTGTTGGATTGTGTGAGGCCCAGTGAATATCACACTGCTATGTCACAGTCTCAATGTCGCAGGTGTGAAAAATATCACTATAGGACAGGGGAGATGTAGAATTTCTGAACACACTTGTGGACACGGTTGGATTGTGTGAGGCCCAGTGAATATCATACCGCTATGTCACAGTCTCAATGTCGCAGGTGTGAAAAATATCACTATAGGACAGGGGAGATGTAGAATTTCTGAACACACTTGTGGACACTGTTGGATTGTGTGAGGCCCAGTGAATATCATACCGCTATGTCACAGTCTCAATGTCGCAGGTGTGAAAAATATCACTATAGGACAGGGGAGATGTAGAATTTCTGAACACACTTGTGGACACGGTTGGATTGTGTGAGGCCCAGTGAATATCACACCGCTATGTCACAGTCTCAATGTCGCAGGTGTGAAAAATGTCACTATAGGACAGGGGAGATGTAGAATTTCTGAACACACTTGTGGACACTGTTGGATTGTGTGAGGCCCTGTGAATGTCACACCGCTATGTCACAGTCTCAATGTCGCAGGTGTGTAAAATATCAATATAGGACAGGGGAGATGTTGAATTTCTGAACACACTTGTGGACACTGTTGGATTGTGTGAGGCCCAGTGAATATCACACAGCTATGTCACAGTCTCAATGTCACAGGTGTGAAAAATATCACTATAGGACAGGGGAGATGTAGAATTTCTGAACACACTTGTGGACACTGTTGGATTGTGTGAGGCCCAGTGAATATCATACCGCTATGTCACAGTCGCAATGTCGCAGGTGTGAAAAATGTCACTATAGGACAGGGGAGATGTAGAATTTATGAACACACTTGCGGACACTGTTGGATTGTGTGAGGCCCAGTGAATATCACACAGCTATGTCACAGTCTCAATGTCGCAGGTGTGAAAAATATCACTATAGGACAGGGGAGATGAAGCATTTCTGAAAACACTTGTGGACAATGTTGGATTGTGTGAGGCCCAGTGAATATCACACCGCTATGTCACAGTCTCAATGTCGCAGGTGTGAAAAATGTCACTATAGGACAGGGGAGATGTAGAATTTCTGAACACACTTGTGGACACTGTTGGATTGTGTGAGGCCCTGTGAATATTACACCGCTATGTCACAGTCTCAATGTCGCAGGTGTGAAAAATGTCACTATAGGACAGGGGAGATGTAGAATTTCTGAGCACACTTGTGTACACTGTTGGATTGTGTGAGGCCCTGTGAATATCACACCGCTATGTCACAGTCTCAATGTCGAAGGTGTGAAAAATGTCACTATAGGACAGGGAAGATGTAGAATTTCTGAACACACTTGTGGACACTGTTGGATTGTGTGAGGCCCAGTGAATATCACACCGCTATGTCACAGTCTCAATGTCGCAGGTGTGAAAAATGTCACTATAGGACAGGGGAGATGTAGAATTTCTGAACACACTTGCGGACACTGTTGGATTGTGTGAGGCCCTGTGAATATCACACCGCTATGTCACAGTCTCAATGTCGCAGGTGTGAAAAATGTCACTATAGGACAGGGGAGATGCAGAATTTCTGAACACACTTGTGGACACTGTTGGATTGTGTGAGGCCCTGTGAATATCACACCGCTATGTCACAATCTCAATGTCGCAAGTGTGGAAAATGTCACTATAGGACAAGGGAGATGTTGAATTTCTGAACACACTTATGGACACTGTTGGATTGTGTGAGGCCCAGTGTATATCACACCGCTATGTCACAGTCTCAATGTCGCAGGTGTGAAAAATGTCACTATAGGACAAGGGAGATGTAGAATTTCTGAACACACTTGTGGACACTGTTGGATTGTGTGAGGCCCAGTGAATATCACACCGCTATGTCACAGTCTCAATGTCGCAGGTGTGAAAAATGTCACTATAGGACAGGGGAGATGTAGAATTTCTGAACATACTTGTTGACACTGTTGGATTGTGTGAAGCCCTGTGAATATCACACCGCTATGTCACAGTCTCAATGTCGCAGGTGTGAAAAATGTCACTATAGGACAGGGGAGATGTAGAATTTCTGAACACACTTGTGGACACTGTTGGATTGTTTGAGGCCCAGTGAATATCACACCGCTATATCACAGTCTCAATGTCGCAGGTGTGAAAAATATCACTATAGGACAGGGGAGGTGTAGAATTTCTGAACACACTTGTGGACACTGTTGGATTGTGTGAGGCCCAGTGAATATCACACCGCTATGTCACAGTCTCAATGTCGCAGGTGTGAAAAATATCACTATAGGACAGGGGAGATGTAGAATTTCTAAACACACTTGTGGACACTGTTGGATTGTGTGAGACCCAGTGAATAACATACCGCTATGTCACAGTCGCAATGTCACAGGTGTGAAAAATGTCACTATAGGACAGGGGAGATGTAGAATTTCTGAATACACTTGCAGACACTGTTGGATTGTGTGAGGCCCAGTGAATATCACACAGCTATGTCACTGTCTCAATGTCGCAGGTGTGAAAAATATCACTATAGGACAGGGGAGATGTAGAATTTCTGAACACACTTGTGGACAATGTTGGATTGTGTGAGGCCTAGTGAATATCACACCGCTATGTCACAGTCTCAATGTCGCAGGTGTGAAAAATGTCACTATAGGACAGGGGAGATGTAGAATTTCTGAACACACTTGTGGACACTGTTGGATTGTGTGATGCCCTGTGAATATCACACCACTATGTCACAGTCTCAATGTCGCAGGTGTGAAAAATGTCACTATAGGACAGGGGAGATGTAGAATTTCTGAGCACACTTGTGGACACTGTTGGATTGTGTGAGGCCCTGTGAATATCACACCGCTATGTCACAGTCTCAATGTCGAAGGTGTGAAAAATGTCACTATCGGACAGGGGAGATGTAGAATTTCTGAACACACTTGTAGACACTGATGGATTGTGTGAGGCCCAGTGAATATCACACCGCTATGTCACAGTCTCAATGTCGCAGGTGTGAAAAATGTCACTATAGGACAGGGGAGATGTAGAATTTCTGAACACACTTGCGGACACTGTTGGATTGTGTGAGGCCCTGTGAATATCACACCGCTATGTCACAGTCTCAATGTCGCAGGTGTGAAAAATATCACTATAGGACAGGGGAGATGTAGAATTTCTGAACACACTTGTGGACACTGTTGGATTGTGTGAGGCCCCGTTAATATCACACCGCTATGTCACAGTCTCAATGTCGCAGGTGTGAAAAATGTCACTATCGGACAGGGGAGATGATGAATTTCTGAACACACTTGTGAACACTGTTGGATTGTGTGAGGCACAGTGAATATCACACCGTTATGTCACAGGCTGAATGTCACAGGTGTGAAAAATGTCACTATAGGAAAGGGGAGAGGTAGAATTTCTGAACACACTTGTGGACACTGTTGGATTGTGTGAGGCCCAGTGAATATCACACCGCTATGTCACAATCTCAATGTCGCAAGTGTGGAAAATGTCACTACAGGACAGGGGAGATGTTGAATTTCTGAACACACTTGTGGACACTGTTGGATTGTGTGAGGCCCAGTGAATATCACACGGCTATGTCACAGGCTCAATGTTGCAGGTGTGAAAAATGTCACTATAGGACAGGGGAGATGAAGAATTTCTGAACACACTTGTGGACACTGTTGGATTGTGTGAGGCCCTGTGAATATCACACCGCTATGTCATAGTCTCAATGTCGCAGGTGTGTAAAATATCACTATAGGACAGGGTAGATGTAGAATTTCTGAACACACTTGTGGACACTGTTGGATTGTGTGAGGCCCAGTGAATATCACACAGCTATGTCACAGTCTCAATGTCGCAGGTGTGAAAAATATCACTATAGGACAGGGGAGATGTAGAATTTCTGAACACACTTGTGGACACTGTTGGATTGTGTGAGGCCCAGTGAATATCACACCGCTATGTCACAGTCTCAATGTCGCAGGTGTGAAAAATGTCACTATAGGACAGGGGAGATGTAGAATTTCTGAACACACTTGTGGACACTGTTGGATTTTGTGAGGCCCAGTGAATATCACACCGCTATGTCACAGGCTCAATGTCGCAGATGTGAAAAATGTCACTATAGGACAGGGGAGATGTAGAATTTCTGAACATACTTGTTGACACTGTTGGATTGTGTGAAGCCCTGTGAATATCACACCGCTATGTCACAGTCTCAATGTCGCAGGTGTGAAAAATGTCACTATAGGACAGGGGAGATGTAGAATTTCTGAACACACTTGTGGACACTGTTGGATTGTTTGAGGCCCAGTGAATATCACACAGCTATATCACAGTCTCAATGTCGCAGGTGTGAAAAATATCACTATAGGACAGGGGAGGTGTAGAATTTCTGAACACACTTGTGGACACTGTTGGATTGTGTGAGGCCCAGTGAATATCACACCGCTATGTCACAGTCTCAATGTCGCAGGTGTGAAAAATATCACTATAGGACAGGGGAGATGTAGAATTTCTGAACACACTTGTGGACACTGTTGGATTGTGTGAGGCCCAGTGAATATCATACCGCTATGTCACAGTCGCAATGTCACAGGTGTGAAAAATGTCACTATAGGACAGGGGAGATGTAGAATTTCTGAATACACTTGCGGACACTGTTTGATTGTGTGAGGCCCAGTGAATATCACACAGCTATGTCACTGTCTCAATGTCGCAGGTGTGAAAAATATCACTATAGGACAGGGGAGATGTAGAATTTCTGAACACACTTGTGGACAATGTTGGATTGTGTGAGGCCCAGTGAATATCACACTGCTATGTCACAGTCTCAATGTCGCAGGTGTGAAAAATGTCACTATAGGACAGGGGAGATGTAGAATTTCTGAACACACTTGTGGACACTGTTGGATTGTGTGAGGCCCTGTGAATGTCACACCACTATGTCACAGTCTCAATGTCGCAGGTGTGAAAAATGTCACTATAGGACAGGGGAGATGTAGAATTTCTGAGCACACTTGTGGACACTGTTGGATTGTGTGAGGCCCTGTGAATATCACACCGCTATGTCACAGTCTCAATGTCGAAGGTGTGAAAAATGTCACTATCGGACAGGGGAGATGTAGAATTTCTGAACACACTTTTAGACACTGTTGGATTGTGTGAGGCCCAGTGAATATCACACCGCTATGTCACAGTCTCAATGTCGCAGGTGTGAAAAATGTCACTATAGGACAGGGGAGATGTAGAATTTCTGAACACACTTGCAGACACTGTTGGATTGTGTGAGGCCCAGTGAATATCACAGCGCTATGTCACAGTCTCAATGTCGCAGGTGTGAAAAATATCACTATAGGACAGGGGAGATGTAGAATTTCTGAACTCACTTGTGGACACTGTTGGATTGTGTGAGGCCCCGTTAATATCACACCGCTATGTCACAGTCTCAATGTCGCAGGTGTGAAAAATGTCACTATCGGACAGGGGAGATGATGAATTTCTGAACACACTTGTGAACACTGTTGGATTGTGTGAGGCACAGTGAATATCACACCGTTATGTCAAAGGCTCAATGTCGCAGGTGTGAAAAATGTCACTATAGGAAAGGGGAGAGGTAGAATTTCTCAACACACTTGTGGACACTGTTGGATTGTGTGAGGCCCAGTGAATATCACACCGCTATGTCACTGGCTCAAGGTCGCTGGTGTGAAAAATGCCTCTACAGGACAGCGGAGATGTTGAATTTCTGAACACACTTGTGGACACTGTTGGATTGTGTGAGGCCCAGTGAATATCACACCGCTATGTCACAATCTCAATGTCGCAAGTGTGGAAAATGTCACTATACGACAGGGGAGATGTTGAATTTCTGAACACACTTGTGGACACTGTTGGATTGTGTGAGGCCCAGTGAATATCACACCGCTATGTCACAGTCTCAATGTCGCAGGTGTGAAAAATATCACTATAGGACAGGGGAGATGTAGAATTTCTGAACACACTTGTGGACACTGTTGGATTGTGTGAGGCCCTGAGAATATCACACTGCTATGTCACAGTCTCAATGTCGCAGGTGTGAAAAATATCACTATAGGACAGGGGAGATGTAGAATTTCTGAACACACTTGTGGACACTGTTGGATTGTGTGAGGCCCAGTGAATATCACATCGCTATGTCACAGTCTCAATGTCGCAGGTGTGAAAAATGTCACTATAGGACAGGGGAGATGTAGAATTTCTGAACACACTTGTGGACACTGTTGGATTGTGTGAGGCCCTGTGAATGTCACACCGCTATGTCACAGTCTCAATGTCGCAGGTGTGTAAAATATCACTATAGGACAGGGGAGATGTTGAATTTCTGAACACACTTGTGGACACTGTTGGATTGTGTGAGGCCCAGTGAATATCACACAGCTAAGTCACAGTCTCAATGTCGCAGGTGTGAAAAATATCACTATAGAACAGGGGAGGTGTAGAATTTCTGAACACACTTGTGGACACTGTTGGATTGTGTGAGGCCCAGTGTATATCACACCGCTATGTCACAGTCTCAATGTCGCAGGTGTGAAAAATGTCACTATAGGACAGGGGAGATGTAGAATTTCTGAACACACTTGTGGACAATGTTGGATTGTGTGAGGCCCAGTGAATATCACACCGCTACGTCACAGTCTCAATGTCGCAGGTGTGAAAAATGTCACTATAGGACAGGGGAGATGTTGAATTTCTGAACACACTTGTGGACACTGTTGGATTGTGTGAGGCCCTGTGAATATCACACCACTATGTCACAGTCTCAATGTCGCAGGTGTGAAAAATGTCACTATAGGACAGTGGAGATGTAGAATTTCTGAGCACACTTGTGGACACTGTTGGATTGTGTGAGGCCCTGTGAATATCACAACGCTATGTCACAGTCTCAATGTCGAAGGTGTGAAAAATGTCACTATCGGACAGGGGAGATGTAGAATTTCTGAACACACTTGTAGACACTGTTGGATTGTGTGAGGCCCAGTGAATATCACATCGCTATGTCACAGTCTCAATGTCGAAGGTGTGAAAAATGTCACTATAGGACAGGGGAGATGTAGAATTTCTGAACACACTTGCGAACACTCTTGGATTGTGTGAGGCCCTGTGAATATCACACCGCTATGTCACAGTCTCAATGTCGCAGGTGTGAAAAATGTCACTATAGGACAGGGGAGAAGTAGAATTTCTGAACACACTTGCGGACACTGTTGGATTGTGTGAGGCCCTGTGAATATCACACCGCTATGTCACAGTCTCAATGTCGCAGGTGTGAAAAATGTCACTATAGGACAGGGGAGATGTAGAATTTCTGAACACACTTGTGGACACTGTTGGATTGTGTGAGGCCCTGTGAATATCACACCGCTATGTCACAGTCTCAATGTCGCAGGTGTGAAAAATGTCACTATAGGACAGGGGAGATGTAGAATTTCTGAACACACTTGCGGACACTGTTGGATTGTGTGAGGCCCAGTGAATATCACACAGCTATGTCACAGTCTCAATGTCGCAGGTGTGAAAAATATCACTATTGAACAGGGGAGGTGTAGAATTTCTGAACACACTTGTGGACACTGTTGGATTTTGTGAGGCCCAGTGTATATCACACCGCTATGTCACAGTCTCAATGTCGCAGGTGTGAAAAATGTCACTATAGGACAGGGGAGATGTAGAATTTCTGAACACACTTGTGGACAATGTTGGATTGTGTGAGGCCCAGTGAATATCACACCGCTATGTCACAGTCTCAATGTCGCAGGTGTGAAAAATGTCACTATAGGACAGGGGAGATGTAGAATTCCTGAACACACTTGTGGACACTGTTGGATTGTGTGAGGCCCTGTGAATATCACACCACTATGTCACAGTCTCTATGTCGCAGGTGTGAAAAATGTCACTATAGGACAGGGGAGATGTAGAATTTCTGAGCACACTTGTGGACACTGTTGGATTGTGTGAGGCCCTGTGAATATCACAACGCTATGTCACAGTCTCAATGTCGAACGTGTGAAAAATGTCACTATCGGACAGGGGAGATGTAGAATTTCTGAACACACTTGTAGACACTGTTGGATTGTGTGAGGCCCAGTGAATATCACACCGCTATGTCACAGTCTCAATGTCGCAGGTGTGAAAAATGTCACTATAGGACAGGGGAGATGTAGAATTTCTGAACACACTTGCGGACACTGTTGGATTGTGTGAGGCCCTGTGAATATCACACCGCTATGTCACAGTCTCAATGTCGCAGGTGTGAAAAATGTCACTATAGGACAGGGGAGATGTAGAATTTCTGAACACACTTGTGGACACTGTTGGATTGTGTGATGCCCTGTGAATATCACACCGCTATGTCACAATCTCAATGTCGCAAGTGTGGAAAATGTCACTATAGGACAGGGGAGATGTTGAATTTCTGTACACACTTGTGGACACTGTTGGATTGTGTGAGGCCCAGTGTATATCACACCGCTATGTCACAGTCTCAATGTCGCAGGTGTGAAAAATGTCACTATAGGACAGGGGAGATGTAGAATTTCTGAACACACTTGTTGACACTGTTGGATTGTGTGAAGCCCTGTGAATATCACACCGCTATGTCACAGTCTCAATGTCGCAGGTGTGAAAAATGTCACTATAGGACAGGGGAGATGTAGAATTTCTGAACACACTTGCGGACACTGTTGGATTGTGTGAGGCCCTGTGAATATCACACCGCTATGTCACAGTCTCAATGTCGCAGGTGTGAAAAATGTCACTATAGGACAGGGGAGATGTAGAATTTCTGAACACACTTGTGGACAATGTTGGATTGTGTGAAGCCCAGTGAATATCACACCGCTATGTCGCAGTCTCAATGTCGCAGGTGTGAAAAATGTCACTATAGGACAGGGGAGATGTAGAATTCCTGAACACACTTGTGGACACTGTTGGATTGTGTGAGGCCCTGTGAATATCACACCACTATGTCACAGTCTCAATGTCGCAGGTGTGAAAAATGTCACTATAGGACAGGGGAGATGTAGAATTTCTGAGCACACTTGTGGACACTGTTGGATTGTGTGAGGCCCTGTGAATATCACAACGCTATGTCACAGTCTCAATGTCGAACGTGTGAAAAATGTCACTATCGGACAGGGGAGATGTAGAATTTCTGAACACACTTGTAGACACTGTTGGATTGTGTGAGGCCCAGTGAATATCACACCGCTATGTCACAGTCTCAATGTCGCAGGTGTGAAAAATGTCACTATAGGACAGGGGAGATGTAGAATTTCTGAACACACTTGCGGACACTGTTGGATTGTGTGAGGCCCTGTGAATATCACACCGCTATGTCACAGTCTCAATGTCACAGGTGTGAAAAATGTCACTATAGGACAGGGGAGATGTAGAATTTCTGAACACACTTGTGGACACTGTTGGATTGTGTGATGCCCTGTGAATATCACACCGCTATGTCACAATCTCAATGTTGCAAGTGTGGAAAATGTCACTATAGGACAGGGGAGATGTTGAATTTCTGTACACACTTGTGGACACTGTTGGATTGTGTGAGGCCCAGTGTATATCACACCGCTATGTCACAGTCTCAATGTCGCAGGTGTGAAAAATGTCACTATAGGACAGGGGAGATGTAGAATTTCTGAACACACTTGTGGACACTGTTGGATTGTGTGAGGCCCAGTGAATATCACACCGCTATGTCACAGGCTCAATGTCGAAGGTGTGAAAAATGTCACTATAGGACAGGGGAGATGTAGAATTTCTGAACACACTTGTTGACACTGTTGGATTGTGTGAAGCCCTGTGAATATCACACCGCTATGTCACAGTCTCAATGTCGCAGGTGTGAAAAATGTCACTATAGGACAGGGGAGATGTAGAATTTCTGAACACACTTGCGGACACTGTTGGATTGTGTGAGGCCCTGTGAATATCACACCGCTATGTCACAGTCTCAATGTCGCAGGTGTGAAAAATGTCACTATAGGACAGGGGAGATGTAGAATTTCTGAACACACTTGTGGACACTGTTGGATTGTGTGAGGCCCCGTTAATATCACACCGCTATGTCACAGTCTCAATGTCGCAGGTGTGAAAAATGTCACTATCGGACAGGGGAGATGATGAATTTCTGAACACACTTGTGAACACTGTTGGATTGTGTGAGGCACAGTGAATATCACACCGTTATGTCACAGGCTCAATGTCGCAGGTGTGAAAAATGTCACTATAGGAAAGGGGAGAGGTAGAATTTCTGAACACACTTGTGGACACTGTTGGATTGTGTGAGGCCCAGTGAATATCACACCGCTATGTCACTGGCTCAAGTTTGCTGGTGTGAAAAATGCCTCTACAGGACAGGGGAGATGTTGAATTTCTGAACACACTTGTGGACACTGTTGGATTGTGTGAGGCCCAGTGAATATCACACCGCTATGTCACAATCTCAATGTCGCAAGTGTGGAAAATGTCACTATAGGACAGGGGAGATGTTGAATTTCTGAACACACTTGTGGACACTGTTGGATTGTGTGAGGCCCAGTGAATATCACACCGCTATGTCACAGGCTCAATGTTGCAGGTGTGAAAAATGTCACTATAGGACAGGGGAGATGTAGAATTTCTGAACACACTTGTGGACACTGTTGGATTGTGTGAGGCCCTGTGAATATCACACCGCTATGTCACAGTCTCAATGTTGCAGGTGTGTAAAATATCACAATAGGACAGGGGAGATGTAGAATTTCTGAACACACTTGTGGACACTGTTGGATTGTGTGAGGCCCAGTGAATATCACACAGCTATGTCACAGTCTCAATGTCGCAGGTGTGAAAAATATCACTATAGGGCAGGGGAGATGTAGAATTTCTGAACACACTTGTGGACACTGTTGGATTGTGTGAGGCCCAGTGAATATCACACAGCTATGTCACAGTCTCAATGTCGCAGGTGTGAAAAATATCACTATAGGGCAGGGGAGATGTAGAATTTCTGAACACACTTGTGGACACTGTTGGATTGTGTGAGGCCCAGTGAATATCACACTGCTATGTCACAGTCTCAATGTCGCAGGTGTGAAAAATATCACTATAGGACAGGGGAGATGTAGAATTTCTGAACACACTTGTGGACACGGTTGGATTGTGTGAGGCCCAGTGAATATCATACCGCTATGTCACAGTCTCAATGTCGCAGGTGTGAAAAATATCACTATAGGACAGGGGAGATGTAGAATTTCTGAACACACTTGTGGACACTGTTGGATTGTGTGAGGCCCAGTGAATATCATACCGCTATGTCACAGTCTCAATGTCGCAGGTGTGAAAAATATCACTATAGGACAGGGGAGATGTAGAATTTCTGAACACACTTGTGGACACGGTTGGATTGTGTGAGGCCCAGTGAATATCACACCGCTATGTCACAGTCTCAATGTCGCAGGTGTGAAAAATGTCACTATAGGACAGGGGAGATGTAGAATTTCTGAACACACTTGTGGACACTGTTGGATTGTGTGAGGCCCTGTGAATGTCACACCGCTATGTCACAGTCTCAATGTCGCAGGTGTGTAAAATATCAATATAGGACAGGGGAGATGTTGAATTTCTGAACACACTTGTGGACACTGTTGGATTGTGTGAGGCCCAGTGAATATCACACAGCTATGTCACAGTCTCAATGTCACAGGTGTGAAAAATATCACTATAGGACAGGGGAGATGTAGAATTTCTGAACACACTTGTGGACACTGTTGGATTGTGTGAGGCCCAGTGAATATCATACCGCTATGTCACAGTCGCAATGTCGCAGGTGTGAAAAATGTCACTATAGGACAGGGGAGATGTAGAATTTATGAACACACTTGCGGACACTGTTGGATTGTGTGAGGCCCAGTGAATATCACACAGCTATGTCACAGTCTCAATGTCGCAGGTGTGAAAAATATCACTATAGGACAGGGGAGATGAAGCATTTCTGAAAACACTTGTGGACAATGTTGGATTGTGTGAGGCCCAGTGAATATCACACCGCTATGTCACAGTCTCAATGTCGCAGGTGTGAAAAATGTCACTATAGGACAGGGGAGATGTAGAATTTCTGAACACACTTGTGGACACTGTTGGATTGTGTGAGGCCCTGTGAATATTACACCGCTATGTCACAGTCTCAATGTCGCAGGTGTGAAAAATGTCACTATAGGACAGGGGAGATGTAGAATTTCTGAGCACACTTGTGTACACTGTTGGATTGTGTGAGGCCCTGTGAATATCACACCGCTATGTCACAGTCTCAATGTCGAAGGTGTGAAAAATGTCACTATAGGACAGGGAAGATGTAGAATTTCTGAACACACTTGTGGACACTGTTGGATTGTGTGAGGCCCAGTGAATATCACACCGCTATGTCACAGTCTCAATGTCGCAGGTGTGAAAAATGTCACTATAGGACAGGGGAGATGTAGAATTTCTGAACACACTTGCGGACACTGTTGGATTGTGTGAGGCCCTGTGAATATCACACCGCTATGTCACAGTCTCAATGTCGCAGGTGTGAAAAATGTCACTATAGGACAGGGGAGATGCAGAATTTCTGAACACACTTGTGGACACTGTTGGATTGTGTGAGGCCCTGTGAATATCACACCGCTATGTCACAATCTCAATGTCGCAAGTGTGGAAAATGTCACTATAGGACAAGGGAGATGTTGAATTTCTGAACACACTTATGGACACTGTTGGATTGTGTGAGGCCCAGTGTATATCACACCGCTATGTCACAGTCTCAATGTCGCAGGTGTGAAAAATGTCACTATAGGACAAGGGAGATGTAGAATTTCTGAACACACTTGTGGACACTGTTGGATTGTGTGAGGCCCAGTGAATATCACACCGCTATGTCACAGTCTCAATGTCGCAGGTGTGAAAAATGTCACTATAGGACAGGGGAGATGTAGAATTTCTGAACATACTTGTTGACACTGTTGGATTGTGTGAAGCCCTGTGAATATCACACCGCTATGTCACAGTCTCAATGTCGCAGGTGTGAAAAATGTCACTATAGGACAGGGGAGATGTAGAATTTCTGAACACACTTGTGGACACTGTTGGATTGTTTGAGGCCCAGTGAATATCACACCGCTATATCACAGTCTCAATGTCGCAGGTGTGAAAAATATCACTATAGGACAGGGGAGGTGTAGAATTTCTGAACACACTTGTGGACACTGTTGGATTGTGTGAGGCCCAGTGAATATCACACCGCTATGTCACAGTCTCAATGTCGCAGGTGTGAAAAATATCACTATAGGACAGGGGAGATGTAGAATTTCTAAACACACTTGTGGACACTGTTGGATTGTGTGAGGCCCAGTGAATAACATACCGCTATGTCACAGTCGCAATGTCACAGGTGTGAAAAATGTCACTATAGGACAGGGGAGATGTAGAATTTCTGAATACACTTGCAGACACTGTTGGATTGTGTGAGGCCCAGTGAATATCACACAGCTATGTCACTGTCTCAATGTCGCAGGTGTGAAAAATATCACTATAGGACAGGGGAGATGTAGAATTTCTGAACACACTTGAGGACAATGTTGGATTGTGTGAGGCCTAGTGAATATCACACCGCTATGTCACAGTCTCAATGTCGCAGGTGTGAAAAATGTCACTATAGGACAGGGGAGATGTAGAATTTCTGAACACACTTGTGGACACTGTTGGATTGTGTGATGCCCTGTGAATATCACACCACTATGTCACAGTCTCAATGTCGCAGGTGTGAAAAATGTCACTATAGGACAGGGGAGATGTAGAATTTCTGAGCACACTTGTGGACACTGTTGGATTGTGTGAGGCCCTGTGAATATCACACCGCTATGTCACAGTCTCAATGTCGAAGGTGTGAAAAATGTCACTATCGGACAGGGGAGATGTAGAATTTCTGAACACACTTGTAGACACTGATGGATTGTGTGAGGCCCAGTGAATATCACACCGCTATGTCACAGTCTCAATGTCGCAGGTGTGAAAAATGTCACTATAGGACAGGGGAGATGTAGAATTTCTGAACACACTTGCGGACACTGTGGGATTGTGTGAGGCCCTGTGAATATCACACCGCTATGTCACAGTCTCAATGTCGCAGGTGTGAAAAATATCACTATAGGACAGGGGAGATGTAGAATTTCTGAACACACTTGTGGACACTGTTGGATTGTGTGAGGCCCCGTTAATATCACACCGCTATGTCACAGTCTCAATGTCGCAGGTGTGAAAAATGTCACTATCGGACAGGGGAGATGATGAATTTCTGAACACACTTGTGAACACTGTTGGATTGTGTGAGGCACAGTGAATATCACACCGTTATGTCACAGGCTGAATGTCGCAGGTGTGAAAAATGTCACTATAGGAAAGGGGAGAGGTAGAATTTCTGAACACACTTGTGGACACTGTTGGATTGTGTGAGGCCCAGTGAATATCACACCGCTATGTCACAATCTCAATGTCGCAAGTGTGGAAAATGTCACTACAGGACAGGGGAGATGTTGAATTTCTGAACACACTTGTGGACACTGTTGGATTGTGTGAGGCCCAGTGAATATCACACGGCTATGTCACAGGCTCAATGTTGCAGGTGTGAAAAATGTCACTATAGGACAGGGGAGATGAAGAATTTCTGAACACACTTGTGGACACTGTTGGATTGTGTGAGGCCCTGTGAATATCACACCGCTATGTCATAGTCTCAATGTCGCAGGTGTGTAAAATATCACTATAGGACAGGGGAGATGTAGAATTTCTGAACACACTTGTGGACACTGTTGGATTGTGTGAGGCCCAGTGAATATCACACAGCTATGTCACAGTCTCAATGTCGCAGGTGTGAAAAATATCACTATAGGACAGGGGAGATGTAGAATTTCTGAACACACTTGTGGACACTGTTGGATTGTGTGAGGCCCAGTGAATATCACACCGCTATGTCACAGTCTCAATGTCGCAGGTGTGAAAAATGTCACTATAGGACAGGGGAGATGTAGAATTTCTGAACACACTTGTGGACACTGTTGGATTTTGTGAGGCCCAGTGAATATCACACCGCTATGTCACAGGCTCAATGTCGCAGATGTGAAAAATGTCACTATAGGACAGGGGAGATGTAGAATTTCTGAACATACTTGTTGACACTGTTGGATTGTGTGAAGCCCTGTGAATATCACACCGCTATGTCACAGTCTCAATGTCGCAGGTGTGAAAAATGTCACTATAGGACAGGGGAGATGTAGAATTTCTGAACACACTTGTGGACACTGTTGGATTGTTTGAGGCCCAGTGAATATCACACAGCTATATCACAGTCTCAATGTCGCAGGTGTGAAAAATATCACTATAGGACAGGGGAGGTGTAGAATTTCTGAACACACTTGTGGACACTGTTGGATTGTGTGAGGCCCAGTGAATATCACACCGCTATGTCACAGTCTCAATGTCGCAGGTGTGAAAAATATCACTATAGGACAGGGGAGATGTAGAATTTCTGAACACACTTGTGGACACTGTTGGATTGTGTGAGGCCCAGTGAATATCATACCGCTATGTCACAGTCGCAATGTCACAGGTGTGAAAAATGTCACTATAGGACAGGGGAGATGTAGAATTTCTGAATACACTTGCGGACACTGTTTGATTGTGTGAGGCCCAGTGAATATCACACAGCTATGTCACTGTCTCAATGTCGCAGGTGTGAAAAATATCACTATAGGACAGGGGAGATGGAGAATTTCTGAACACACTTGTGGACAATGTTGGATTGTGTGAGGCCCAGTGAATATCACACTGCTATGTCACAGTCTCAATGTCGCAGGTGTGAAAAATGTCACTATAGGACAGGGGAGATGTAGAATTTCTGAACACACTTGTGGACACTGTTGGATTGTGTGAGGCCCTGTGAATATCACACCACTATGTCACAGTCTCAATGTCGCAGGTGTGAAAAATGTCACTATAGGACAGGGGAGATGTAGAATTTCTGAGCACACTTGTGGACACTGTTGGATTGTGTGAGGCCCTGTGAATATCACACCGCTATGTCACAGTCTCAATGTCGAAGGTGTGAAAAATGTCACTATCGGACAGGGGAGATGTAGAATTTCTGAACACACTTTTAGACACTGTTGGATTGTGTGAGGCCCAGTGAATATCACACCGCTATGTCACAGTCTCAATGTCGCAGGTGTGAAAAATGTCACTATAGGACAGGGGAGATGTAGAATTTCTGAACACACTTGCAGACACTGTTGGATTGTGTGAGGCCCAGTGAATATCACACCGCTATGTCACAGTCTCAATGTCGCAGGTGTGAAAAATATCACTATAGGACAGGGGAGATGTAGAATTTCTGAACTCACTTGTGGACACTGTTGGATTGTGTGAGGCCCCGTTAATATCACACCGCTATGTCACAGTCTCAATGTCGCAGGTGTGAAAAATGTCACTATCGGACAGGGGAGATGATGAATTTCTGAACACACTTGTGAACACTGTTGGATTGTGTGAGGCACAGTGAATATCACACCGTTATGTCAAAGGCTCAATGTCGCAGGTGTGAAAAATGTCACTATAGGAAAGGGGAGAGGTAGAATTTCTCAACACACTTGTGGACACTGTTGGATTGTGTGAGGCCCAGTGAATATCACACCGCTATGTCACTGGCTCAAGGTCGCTGGTGTGAAAAATGCCTCTACAGGACAGCGGAGATGTTGAATTTCTGAACACACTTGTGGACACTGTTGGATTGTGTGAGGCCCAGTGAATATCACACCGCTATGTCACAATCTCAATGTCGCAAGTGTGGAAAATGTCACTATACGACAGGGGAGATGTTGAATTTCTGAACACACTTGTGGACACTGTTGGATTGTGTGAGGCCCAGTGAATATCACACCGCTATGTCACAGTCTCAATGTTGCAGGTGTGAAAAATATCACTATAGGACAGGGGAGATGTAGAATTTCTGAACACACTTGTGGACACTGTTGGATTGTGTGAGGCCCTGAGAATATCACACTGCTATGTCACAGTCTCAATGTCGCAGGTGTGAAAAATATCACTATAGGACAGGGGAGATGTAGAATTTCTGAACACACTTGTGGACACTGTTGGATTGTGTGAGGCCCAGTGAATATCACATCGCTATGTCACAGTCTCAATGTCGCAGGTGTGAAAAATGTCACTATAGGACAGGGGAGATGTAGAATTTCTGAACACACTTGTGGACACTGTTGGATTGTGTGAGGCCCTGTGAATGTCATACCGCTATGTCACAGTCTCAATGTCGCAGGTGTGTAAAATATCACTATAGGACAGGGGAGATGTTGAATTTCTGAACACACTTGTGGACACTGTTGGATTGTGTGAGGCCCAGTGAATATCACACAGCTATGTCACAGTCTCAATGTCGCAGGTGTGAAAAATATCACTATAGAACAGGGGAGGTGTAGAATTTCTGAACACACTTGTGGACACTGTTGGATTGTGTGAGGCCCAGTGTATATCACACCGCTATGTCACAGTCTCAATGTCGCAGGTGTGAAAAATGTCACTATAGGACAGGGGAGATGTAGAATTTCTGAACACACTTGTGGACAATGTTGGATTGTGTGAGGCCCAGTGAATATCACACCGCTACGTCACAGTCTCAATGTCGCAGGTGTGAAAAATGTCACTATAGGACAGGGGAGATGTTGAATTTCTGAACACACTTGTGGACACTGTTGGATTGTGTGAGGCCCTGTGAATATCACACCACTATGTCACAGTCTCAATGTCGCAGGTGTGAAAAATGTCACTATAGGACAGTGGAGATGTAGAATTTCTGAGCACACTTGTGGACACTGTTGGATTGTGTGAGGCCCTGTGAATATCACAACGCTATGTCACAGTCTCAATGTCGAAGGTGTGAAAAATGTCACTATCGGACAGGGGAGATGTAGAATTTCTGAACACACTTGTAGACACTGTTGGATTGTGTGAGGCCCAGTGAATATCACATCGCTATGTCACAGTCTCAATGTCGAAGGTGTGAAAAATGTCACTATAGGACAGGGGAGATGTAGAATTTCTGAACACACTTGCGAACACTCTTGGATTGTGTGAGGCCCTGTGAATATCACACCGCTATGTCACAGTCTCAATGTCGCAGGTGTGAAAAATGTCACTATAGGACAGGGGAGAAGTAGAATTTCTGAACACACTTGCGGACACTGTTGGATTGTGTGAGGCCCTGTGAATATCACACCGCTATGTCACAGTCTCAATGTCGCAGGTGTGAAAAATGTCACTATAGGACAGGGGAGATGTAGAATTTCTGAACACACTTGTGGACACTGTTGGATTGTGTGAGGCCCTGTGAATATCACACCGCTATGTCACAGTCTCAATGTCGCAGGTGTGAAAAATGTCACTATAGGACAGGGGAGATGTAGAATTTCTGAACACACTTGCGGACACTGTTGGATTGTGTGAGGCCCAGTGAATATCACACAGCTATGTCACAGTCTCAATGTCGCAGGTGTGAAAAATATCACTATTGAACAGGGGAGGTGTAGAATTTCTGAACACACTTGTGGACACTGTTGGATTTTGTGAGGCCCAGTGTATATCACACCGCTATGTCACAGTCTCAATGTCGCAGGTGTGAAAAATGTCACTATAGGACAGGGGAGATGTAGAATTTCTGAACACACTTGTGGACAATGTTGGATTGTGTGAGGCCCAGTGAATATCACACCGCTATGTCACAGTCTCAATGTCGCAGGTGTGAAAAATGTCACTATAGGACAGGGGAGATGTAGAATTCCTGAACACACTTGTGGACACTGTTGGATTGTGTGAGGCCCTGTGAATATCACACCACTATGTCACAGTCTCTATGTCGCAGGTGTGAAAAATGTCACTATAGGACAGGGGAGATGTAGAATTTCTGAGCACACTTGTGGACACTGTTGGATTGTGTGAGGCCCTGTGAATATCACAACGCTATGTCACAGTCTCAATGTCGAACGTGTGAAAAATGTCACTATCGGACAGGGGAGATGTAGAATTTCTGAACACACTTGTAGACACTGTTGGATTGTGTGAGGCCCAGTGAATATCACACCGCTATGTCACAGTCTCAATGTCGCAGGTGTGAAAAATGTCACTATAGGACAGGGGAGATGTAGAATTTCTGAACACACTTGCGGACACTGTTGGATTGTGTGAGGCCCTGTGAATATCACACCGCTATGTCACAGTCTCAATGTCGCAGGTGTGAAAAATGTCACTATAGGACAGGGGAGATGTAGAATTTCTGAACACACTTGTGGACACTGTTGGATTGTGTGATGCCCTGTGAATATCACACCGCTATGTCACAATCTCAATGTCGCAAGTGTGGAAAATGTCACTATAGGACAGGGGAGATGTTGAATTTCTGTACACACTTGTGGACACTGTTGGATTGTGTGAGGCCCAGTGTATATCACACCGCTATGTCACAGTCTCAATGTCGCAGGTGTGAAAAATGTCACTATAGGACAGGGGAGATGTAGAATTTCTGAACACACTTGTTGACACTGTTGGATTGTGTGAAGCCCTGTGAATATCACACCGCTATGTCACAGTCTCAATGTCGCAGGTGTGAAAAATGTCACTATAGGACAGGGGAGATGTAGAATTTCTGAACACACTTGCGGACACTGTTGGATTGTGTGAGGCCCTGTGAATATCACACCGCTATGTCACAGTCTCAATGTCGCAGGTGTGAAAAATGTCACTATAGGACAGGGGAGATGTAGAATTTCTGAACACACTTGTGGACAATGTTGGATTGTGTGAAGCCCAGTGAATATCACACCGCTATGTCGCAGTCTCAATGTCGCAGGTGTGAAAAATGTCACTATAGGACAGGGGAGATGTAGAATTCCTGAACACACTTGTGGACACTGTTGGATTGTGTGAGGCCCTGTGAATATCACACCACTATGTCACAGTCTCAATGTCGCAGGTGTGAAAAATGTCACTATAGGACAGGGGAGATGTAGAATTTCTGAGCACACTTGTGGACACTGTTGGATTGTGTGAGGCCCTGTGAATATCACAACGCTATGTCACAGTCTCAATGTCGAACGTGTGAAAAATGTCACTATCGGACAGGGGAGATGTAGAATTTCTGAACACACTTGTAGACACTGTTGGATTGTGTGAGGCCCAGTGAATATCACACCGCTATGTCACAGTCTCAATGTCGCAGGTGTGAAAAATGTCACTATAGGACAGGGGAGATGTAGAATTTCTGAACACACTTGCGGACACTGTTGGATTGTGTGAGGCCCTGTGAATATCACACCGCTATGTCACAGTCTCAATGTCGCAGGTGTGAAAAATGTCACTATAGGACAGGGGAGATGTAGAATTTCTGAACACACTTGTGGACACTGTTGGATTGTGTGATGCCCTGTGAATATCACACCGCTATGTCACAATCTCAATGTCGCAAGTGTGGAAAATGTCACTATAGGACAGGGGAGATGTTGAATTTCTGTACACACTTGTGGACACTGTTGGATTGTGTGAGGCCCAGTGTATATCACACCGCTATGTCACAGTCTCAATGTCGCAGGTGTGAAAAATGTCACTATAGGACAGGGGAGATGTAGAATTTCTGAACACACTTGTGGACACTGTTGGATTGTGTGAGGCCCAGTGAATATCACACCGCTATGTCACAGGCTCAATGTCGCAGGTGTGAAAAATGTCACTATAGGACAGGGGAGATGTAGAATTTCTGAACACACTTGTTGACACTGTTGGATTGTGTGAAGCCCTGTGAATATCACACCGCTATGTCACAGTCTCAATGTCGCAGGTGTGAAAAATGTCACTATAGGACAGGGGAGATGTAGAATTTCTGAACACACTTGCGGTCACTGTTGGATTGTGTGAGGCCCTGTGAATATCACACCGCTATGTCACAGTCTCAATGTCGCAGGTGTGAAAAATGTCACTATAGGACAGGGGAGATGTAGAATTTCTGAACACACTTGTGGACACTGTTGGATTGTGTGAGGCCCTGTGAATATCACACCGCTATGTCACAATCTCAATGTTGCAAGTGTGGAAAATGTCACTATAGGACAGGGGAGATGTTGAATTTCTGAACACACTTGTGGACACTGTTAGATTGTGTGAGGCCCAGTGTATATCACACTGCTATGTCACAGTCTCAATGTCGCAGGTGTGAAAAATGTCACTATAGGACAGGGGAGATGTAGAATTTCTGAACACACTTGTGGACACTGTTGGATTGTGTGAGGCCCAGTGAATATCACACCGCTATGTCACAGGCTCAATGTCGCAGGTGTGAAAAATGTCACTATAGGACAGGGGAGATGTAGAATTTCTGAACACACTTGTTGACACTGTTGGATTGTGTGAAGCCCTGTGAATATCAAACCGCTATGTCACAGTCTCAATGTCGCAGGTGTGAAAAATGTCACTATTGGACAGGGGAGATGTAGAATTTCTGAACACACTTGTGGACACTGTTGGATTGTGTGAGGCCCTGTGAATATCACACTGCTATGTCACAGTCTCAATGTCGCAGGTGTGAAAAATATCACTATAGGACAGGGGAGATGTAGAATTTCTTAACACACTTGTGGACACTGTTGGATTGTGTGAGGCCCAGTGAATATCATACCGCTATGTCACAGTCTCAATGTCGCAGGTGTGAAAAATATCACTATAGGACAGGGGAGATGTAGAATTTCTGAACACACTTGTGGACACGGTTGGATTGTGTGAGGCCCAGTGAATATCACACCGCTATGTCACAGTCTCAATGTCGCAGGTGTGAAAAATGTCACTATAGGACAGGGGAGATGTAGAATTTCTGAACACACTTGTGGACACTGTTGGATTGTGTGAGGCCCAGTGAATATCACATCGCTATGTCACAGTCTCAATGTCGCAGGTGTGAAAAATGTCACTATAGGACAGGGGAGATGTAGAATTTCTGAACACACTTGTGGACACTGTTGGATTGTGTGAGGCTCAGTGAATGTCACACCGCTATGTCACAGTCTCAATGTCGCAGGTGTGAAAAATATCACTATAGGACAGGGTAGATGTAGAATTTCTGAACACACTTGTGGACACTGTTGGATTGTGTGAGGCCCAGTGAATATCATACCGCTATGTCACAGTCGCAATGTCGCAGGTGTGAAAAATGTCACTATAGGACAGGGGAGATGTAGAATTTCTGAACACACTTGCGGACACTGTTGGATTGTGTGAGGCCCAGTGAATATCATACAGCTATGTCACAGTCTCAATGTCGCAGGTGTGAAAAATATCACTATAGGACAGGGGAGATGTAGAATTTCTGAACACACTTGTGGACCATGTTGGATTGTGTGAGGCCCAGTGAATATCACACCGCTATGTCACAGTCTCAATGTCGCAGGTGTGAAAAATGTCACTATAGGACAGGGGAGATGTAGAATTTCTGAACACACTTGTGGACACTATTGGATTGTGTGAGGCCCTGTGAATATCACACCGCTATGTCACAGTCTCAATGTCGCAGGTGTGAAAAATGTCACTATAGGACAGGGGAGATGTAGAATTTCTGAGCACACTTGTGGACACTGTTGGATTGTGTGAGGCCCAGTGAATATCACACCGCTATGTCACAGTCTCAATGTCGCAGGTGTGAAAAATGTCACTATAGGACAGGGGAGATGTAGAATTTCTGAACACACTTGTGGACACTGTTGGATTGTGTGAGGCCCTGTGAATATCACACCGCTATGTCACAATCTCAATGTCGCAAGTGTGGAAAATGTCACTAAAGGACAGGGGAGATGATGAATTTCTGAAAACACTTGTGGACACTGTTGGATTGTGTGAGGCCCAGTGTACATCACACCGCTATGTCACAGTCTCAATGTCGCAGGTGTGAAAAATGTCACTATAGGACAGGGGAGATGTAGAATTTCTGAACACACTTGTGGACACTGTTGGATTGTGTGAGGCCCAGTGAATATCACAACGCTATGTCACAGGCTCAATGTCGCAGGTGTGAAAAATGTCACTATAGGACAGGGGAGATGTAGAATTTCTGAACACACTTGTTGACACTGTTGGATTGTGTGAAGCCCTGTGAATATCACACCGCTATGTCACAGTCTCAATGTCGCAGGTGTGAAAAATGTCACTATAGGACAGGGGAGATGTAGAATTTCTGAACACACTTGCAGACACAGTTGGATTATGTGAGGCCCTGTGAATATCACACCGCTATGTCACAGTCTCAATGTCGCAGGTGTGAAAAATGTCACTATAGGACAGGGGAGATGTAGAATTTCTGAACACACTTGTGGACACTGTTGGATTGTGTGAGGCCCTGTGAATATGACACTGCTATGTCACAATCTCCATGTCGCAAGTGTGGAAAATGTCACTATAGGACAGGGGAGATGTTGAATTTCTGAACACACTTGTGGACACTCTTGGATTGTGTGAGGCCCAGTGTATATCACACCGCTATGTCACAGTCTCAATGTCGCAGGTGTGAAAAATGTCACTATAGGACAGGGGAGATGAAGAATTTCTGAACACACTTGTGGACACTGTTGGATTGTGTGAGGCCCAGTGAATATAACACCGCTATGTCACAGGCTCAATGTCGCAGGTGTGAAAAATGTCACTATAGGACAGGGGAGATGTAGAATTTCTGAACACACTTGTTGACACTGTTGGATTGTGTGAAGCCCTGTGAATATCACACCGCTATGTCACAGTCTCAATGTCGCAGGTGTGAAAAATGTCACTATAGGACAGGGGAGATGTAGAATTTCTGAACACACTTGTGGACACTGTTGGATTGTGTGAGGCCCTGTGAATATCACACTGCTATGTCACAGTCTCAATGTCGCAGGTGTGAAAAATATCACTATAGGACAGGGGAGATGTAGAATTTCTTAACACACTTGTGGACACTGTTGGATTGTGTGAGGCCCAGTGAATATCATACCGCTATGTCACAGTCTCAATGTCGCAGGTGTGAAAAATATCACTATAGGACAGGGGAGATGTAGAATTTCTGAACACACTTGTGGACACGGTTGGATTGTGTGAGGCCCAGTGAATATCACACCGCTATGTCACAGTCTCAATGTCGCAGGTGTGAAAAATATCACTATAGGACAGGGTAGATGTAGAATTTCTGAACACACTTGTGGACACTGTTGGATTGTGTGAGGCCCAGTGAATATCATACCGCTATGTCACAGTCGCAATGTCGCAGGTGAGAAAAATGTCACTATAGGACAGGGGAGATGTAGAATTTCTGAACACACTTGCGGACACTGTTGGATTGTGTGAGGCCCAGTGAATATCATACAGCTATGTCACAGTCTCAATGTCGCAGGTGTGAAAAATATCACTATAGGACAGGGGAGATGTAGAATTTCTGAACACACTTGTGGACCATGTTGGATTGTGTGAGGCCCAGTGAATATCACACCGCTATGTCACAGTCTCAATGTCGCAGGGGGGAAAAATGTCACTATAGGACAGGGGAGATGTAGAATTTCTGAACACACTTGTGGACACTATTGGATTGTGTGAGGCCCTGTGAATATCACACCGCTATGTCACAGTCTCAATGTCGCAGGTGTGAAAAATGTCACTATAGGACAGGGGAGATGTAGAATTTCTGAGCACACTTGTTTACACTGTTGGATTGTGTGAGGCCCAGTGAATATCACACCGCTATGTCACAGTCTCAATGTCGCAGGTGTGAAAAATGTCACTATAGGACAGGGGAGATGTAGAATTTCTGAACACACTTGTGGACACTGTTGGATTGTGTGAGGCCCTGTGAATATCACACCGCTATGTCACAATTTCAATGTCGCAAGTGTGGAAAATGTCACTATAGGACAGGGGAGATGTTGAATTTCTGAACACACTTGTGGACACTGTTGGAATGTGTGAGGCCCAGTGAATATCACACCGCTATGTCACAGTCTCAATGTCGCAGGTGTGAAAAATGTCACTATAGGACAGGGGAGATGTAGAATTTCTGAACATACTTGTTGACACTGTTGGATTGTGTGAAGCCCTGTGAATATCACACCGCTATGTCACAGTCTCAATGTCGCAGGTGTGAAAAATATCACTATAGGACAGGGGAGATGTAGAATTTCTGAACACACTTGTGGACACTGTTGGATTGTGTGAGGCCCAGTGAATATCATACCGCTATGTCACAGTCGCAATGTCGCAGGTGTGAAAAATGTCACTATAGGACAGGGGAGATGTAGAATTTCTGAACACACTTGCGGACACTGTTGGATTGTGTGAAGCCCTGTGAATATCACACCGCTATGTCACAGTCTCAATGTCGCAGGTGTGAAAAATATCACTATAGGACAGGGGAGATGTAGAATTTCTGAACACACTTGTGGACACTGTTGGATTGTGTGAGGCCCAGTGAATATCATACCGCTATGTCACAGTCGCAATGTCGCAGGTGTGAAAAATGTCACTATAGGACAGGGGAGATGAAGAATTTCTGAACACACTTGTGGACAATGTTGGATTGTGTGAGGCCCAGTGAATATCACACCGCTATGTCACAGTCTCAATGTCGCAGGTGTGAAAAATGTCACTATAGGACAGGGGAGATGAAGAATTTCTGAACACACTTGCGGACACTGTTGGATTGTGTGAGTCCTTTTGAATATCACACCGCTATGTCACAGTCTCAATGTCCCAGGTGTGAAAAATGTCACTATAGGACAGGGGAGATGTAGAATTTCTAAACACACTTGTGGACACTGTTGGATTGTGTGAGGCCCAGTGAATATCACACAGCTATGTCACAGTCTCAATGTCGCAGGTGTGAAAAATATCACTATAGAACAGGGGAGGTGTAGAATTTCTGAACAAACTTGTGGACACTGTTGGATTGTGTGAGGCCCAGTGTATATCACACCGCTATGTCACAGTCTCAATGTCGCAGGTGTGAAAAATGTCACTATAGGACAGGGGAGATGTAGAATTTCTGAATACACTTGTGGACAATGTTGGATTGTGTGAGGCCCAGTGAATATAACACCGCTATGTCACTGTCTCAATGTCGCAGGTGTGAAAAATGTCACTATAGGACAGGGGAGATGTAGAATTTCTGAACACACTTTTGGAAACTGTTGGATTGTGTGAGGCCCTGTGAATATCACACCACTATGTCACAGTCTCAATGTCGCAGGTGTGAAAAATGTCACTATAGGACAGGGGAAATGTAGAATTTCTGAGCACACTTTTGGACACTGTTGGATTGTGTGAGGCCCTGTGAATATCACAACGCTATGTCACAGTCTCAATGTCGAAGGTGTGAAAAATGTCACTATCGGACAGGGGAGATGTAGAATTTCTGAACACACTTGCGGACACTGTTGGATTGCGTGAGGCCCTGTGAATATCACTCCGCTATGTCACAGTCTCAATGTCGCAGGTGTGAAAAATGTCACTATAGGACAGGGGAGATGTAGAATTTGTGATCACACTTGTGGACACTGTTGGATTGTGTGAGGCCCTGTGAATATCACACCGCTATGTCACAATCTCAATGTCGCAAGTGTGGAAAATGTCACTATAGGACAGGGGAGATGTTGAATTTCTGAACACACTTGTGGACACTGTTGGATTGTGTGAGGCCCAGTGTATATCACACCGCTATGTCACAGTCTCAATGTCGCAGGTGTGAAAAATGTCACTATAGGACAGGGGAGATGTAGAATTTCTGAACACACTTGTGGACACTGTTGGATTGTGTGAGGCCCAGTGAATATCACACCGCTATGTCACAGGCTCAATGTCGCAGGTGTGAAAAATGTCACTATAGGACAGGGGAGATGTAGAATTTCTGAACACACTTGTTGACACTGTTGGATTGTGTGAAGCCCTGTGAATATCACACCGCTATGTCACAGTCTCAATGTCGCAGGTGTGAAAAATGTCACTATAGGACAGGGGAGATGTAGAATTTCTGAACACACTTGCGGACACTGTTGGATTGTGTGAGGCCCTGTGAATATCACACCGCTATGTCACAGTCTCAATGTCGCAGGTGTGAAAAATGTCACTATAGGACAGGGGAGATGTAGAATTTCTGAACACACTTGTTGACACTGTTGGATTGTGTGAGGCCCTGTGAATATCACACCGCTATGTCACAGTCTCAATGTCGCAGGTGTGAAAAATGTCACTATAGGACAGGGGAGATGTAGATTTTCTGAACACACTTGCGGACACTGTTGGATTGTGTGAGGCCCAGTGAATATCACACAGCTATGTCACAGTCTCAATGTCTCAGGTGTGAAAAATATCACTATAGAACAGGGGAGGTGTAGAATTTCTGAACACACTTGTGGACACTGTTGGATTGTGTGAGGCCCAGTGTATATCACACCGCTATGTCACAGTCTCAATGTCGCAGGTGTGAAAAATGTCACTATAGGACAGGGGAGATGTAGAATTTCTGAACACACTTGTGGACAATGTTGGATTGTGTGAGGCCCAGTGAATATCACACCGCTATGTCACAGTCTCAATGTCGCAGGTGTGAAAAATGTCACTATAGGACAGGGGAGATGTAGAATTTCTGAACACACTTGTGGACACTGTTGGATTGTGTGAGGCCCTGTGAATATCACACCACTATGTCACAGTCTCAATGTCGCAGGTGTGAAAAATGTCACTATAGGACAGGGGAGATGTAGAATTTCTGAGCACACTTGTGGACACTGTTGGATTGTGTGAGGCCCTGTGAATATCACAACGCTATGTCACAGTCTCAATGTCGAAGGTGTGAAAAATGTCACTATTGGACAGGGGAGATGTAGAATTTCTGAACACACTTGTAGACACTGTTGGATTGTGTGAGGCCCAGTGAATATCATACCGCTATGTCACAGTCTCAATGTCGCAGGTGTGAAAAATGTCACTATAGGACAGGGGAGATGTAGAATTTCTGAACACACTTGCGGACACTGTTGGATTGTGTGAGGCCCTGTGAATATCACACCGCTATGTCACAGTCTCAATGTCGCAGGTGTGAAAAATGTCACTATAGGACAGGGGAAATGTAGAATTTCTGAACACACTTGTGGACACTGTTGGATTGTGTGAGGCCCTGTGAATATCACACCGCTATGTCACAATCTCAATGTCGCAAGTGTGGAAAATGTCACTATAGGACAGGGGAGATGTTGAATTTCTGAACGCACTTGTGGACACTGTTGGATTGTGTGAGGCCCAGTGTATATCACACCGCTATGTCACAGTCTCAATGTCGCAGGTGTGAAAAATGTCACTATAGGACAAGGGAGATGTAGAATTTCTGAACACACTTGTGGACACTGTTGGATTGTGTGAGGCCCAGTGAATATCACACCGCTATGTCACAGGCTCAATGTCGCAGGTGTGAAAAATGTCACTATAGGACAGGGGAGATGTAGAATTTCTGAACACACTTGTTGACACTGTTGGATTGTGTGAAGCCCTGTGAATATCACACCGCTATGTCACAGTCTCAATGTCGCAGGTGTGAAAAATGTCACTATAGGACAGGGGAGATGTAGAATTTCTGAACACACTTGCGGACACAGTTGGATTGTGTGAGGCACTGTGAATATCACACCGCTATGTCACAGTCTCAATGTCGCAGGTGTGAAAAATGTCACTAGGACAGGGGAGATGTAGAATTTCTGAACACACTTGTGGACACTGTTGGATTGTGTGAGGCCCTGTGAATATCACACCGCTATGTCACAATCTCAATGTCGCAAGTGTGGAAAATGTCACTATAGGACAGGGGAGATGTTGAATTTCTGAACACACTTGTGGACACTGTTGGATTGTGTGAGGCCCAGTGTATATCACACCGCTATGTCACAGTCTCAATGTCGCAGGTGTGAAAAATGTCACTATAGGACAGGGGAGATGTAGAATTTCTGAACACACTTGTGGACACTGTTGGATTGTGTGAGGCCCAGTGAATATCACACCGCTATGTCACAGGCTCAATGTCGCAGGTGTGAAAAATGTCACTATAGGACAGGGGAGATGTAGAATTTCTGAACACACTTGTTGACACTGTTGGATTGTGTGAAGCCCTGTGAATATCACACCGCTATGTCACAGTCTCAATGTCGCAGGTGTGAAAAATGTCACTATAGGACAGGGGAGATGTAGAATTTCTGAACACACTTGTGGACACGGTTGGATTGTGTGAGGCCCAGTGAATATCAAACCGCTATGTCACAGTCTCAATGTCGCAGGTGTGAAAAATGTCACTATAGGACAGGGGAGATGTAGAATTTCTGAACACACTTGTGTACACTGTTGGATTGTGTGAGGCCCAGTGAATATCACACCGCTATGTCACAGTCTCAATGTCGCAGGTGTGAAAAATGTCACTATAGGACAGGGGAGATGTAGAATTTCTGAACACACTTGTGGACACTGTTGGATTGTGTGAGGCCCTGTGAATGTCACACCGCTATGTCACAGTCTCAATGTCGCAGGTGTGAAAAATATCACTATAGGACAGGGTAGATGTAGAATTTCTGAACACACTTGTGGACACTGTTGGATTGTGTGAGGCACAGTGAATATCATACCGCTATGTCACAGTCGCAATGTCGCAGGTGTGAAAAATGTCACTATAGGACAGGGGAGATGTAGAATTTCTGAACACACTTGCGGACACTGTTGGATTGTGTGAGGCCCAGTGAATATCATACAGCTATGTCACAGTCTCAATGTCGCAGGTGTGAAAAATATCACTATAGGACAGGGGAGATGTAGAATTTCTGAACACACTTGTGGACCATGTTGGATTGTGTGAGGCCCAGTGAATATCACACCGCTATGTCACAGTCTCAATGTCGCAGGTGTGAAAAATGTCACTATAGGACAGGGGAGATGTAGAATTTCTGAACACACTTGTGGACACTATTGGATTGTGTGAGGCCCTGTGAATATCACACCGCTATGTCACAGTCTCAATGTCGCAGGTGTGAAAAATGTCACTATAGGACAGAGGAGATGTAGAATTTCTGAGCACACTTGTGGACACTGTTGGATTGTGAGGCCCAGTGAATATCACACCGCTATGTCACAGTCTCAATGTCGCAGGTGTGAAAAATGTCACTATAGGACAGGGGAGATGTAGAATTTCTGAACATACTTGTTGACACTGTTGGATTGTGTGAAGCCCTGTGAATATCACACCGCTATGTCATAGTCTCAATGTCGCAGGTGTGAAAAATATCACTATAGGACAGGGGAGATGTAGAATTTCTGAACACACTTGTGGACACTGTTGGATTGTGTGAGGCCCAGTGAATATCATACCGCTATGTCACAGTCGCAATGTCGCAGGTGTGAAAAATGTCACTATAGGACAGGGGAGATGTAGAATTTCTGAACACACTTGCGGACACTGTTGGATTGTGTGAGGCCCAGTGAATATCACACCGCTATGTCACAGTCTCAATGTCGCAGGTGTGAAAAATGTCACTATAGGACAGGGGAGATGTAGAATTTCTGAGCACACTTGTGGACACTGTTGGATTGTGTGAGGCCCTGTGAATATCACACCGCTATGTCACAGTCTCAATGTCGAAGGTGTGAAAAATGTCACTATCGGACAGGGGAGACGTAGAATTTCTGAACACACTTGTGGACACTGTTGGATTGTGTGAGGCCCAGTGAATATCACACCGCTATGTCACAGTCTCAATGTCGCAGGTGTGAAAAATGTCACTATAGGACAGGGGAGATGTAGAATTTCTGAACACACTTGCGGACACTGTTGGATTGTGTGAGGCCCTGTGAATATCACACCGCTATGTCACAGTCTCAATGTCCCAGGTGTGAAAAATGTCACTATAGGACAGGGGAGATGTAGAATTTCTGAACACACTTGTGGACACTGTTGGATTGTGTGAGGCCCAGTGAATATCACACCGCTATGTCACAGGCTCAATGTCGCAGGTGTGAAAAATGTCACTATAGGACAGGGGAGATGTAGAATTTCTGAACACACTTGTTGACACTGTTGGATTGTGTGAAGCCCTGTGAATATCACACTGCTATGTCACAGTCTCAATGTCGCAGGTGTGAAAAATGTCACTATTGGACAGGGGAGATGTAGAATTTCTGAACACACTTGTGGACACTGTTGGATTGTGTGAGGCCCTGTGAATATCACACTGCTATGTCACAGTCTCAATGTCGCAGGTGTGAAAAATATCACTATAGGACAGGGGAGATGTAGAATTTCTTAACACACTTGTGGACACTGTTGGATTGTGTGAGGCCCAGTGAATATCATACCGCTATGTCACAGTCTCAATGTCGCAGGTGTGAAAAATATCACTATAGGACAGGGGAGATGTAGAATTTCTGAACACACTTGTGGACACGGTTGGATTGTGTGAGGCCCAGTGAATATCACACCGCTATGTCACAGTCTCAATGTCGCAGGTGTGAAAAATGTCACTATAGGACAGGGGAGATGTAGAATTTCTGAACACACTTGTGGACACTGTTGGATTGTGTGAGGCCCAGTGAATATCACACCGTTATGTCACAGTCTCAATGTCGCAGGTCTGAAAAATGTCACTATAGGACAGGGGAGATGTAGAATTTCTGAACACACTTGTGGACACTGTTGGATTGTGTGAGGCACAGTGAATGTCACACCGCTATGTCACAGTCTCAATGTCGCAGGTGTGAAAAATATCACTATAGGACAGGGTAGATGTAGAATTTCTGAACACACTTGTGGACACTGTTGGATTGTGTGAGGCCCAGTGAATATCATACCGCTATGTCACAGTCGCAATGTCGCAGGTGTGAAAAATGTCACTATAGGACAGGGGAGATGTAGAATTTCTGAACACACTTGCGGACACTGTTGGATTGTGTGAGGCCCAGTGAATATCATACAGCTATGTCACAGTCTCAATGTCGCAGGTGTGAAAAATATCACTATAGGACAGGGGAGATGTAGAATTTCTGAACACACTTGTGGACCATGTTGGATTGTGTGAGGCCCAGTGAATATCACACCGCTATGTCACAGTCTCAATGTCGCAGGTGTGAAAAATGTCACTATAGGACAGGGGAGATGTAGAATTTCTGAACACACTTGTGGACACTATTGGATTGTGTGAGGCCCTGTGAATATCACACCGCTATGTCACAGTCTCAATGTCGCAGGTGTGAAAAATGTCACTATAGGACAGGGGAGATGTAGAATTTCTGAGCATACTTGTGGACACTGTTGGATTGTGTGAGGCCCAGTGAATATCACACCGCTATGTCACAGTCTCAATGTCGCAGGTGTGAAAAATGTCACTATAGGACAGGGGAGATGTAGAATTTCTGAACACACTTGTGGACACTGTTGGATTGTGTGAGGCCCTGTGAATATCACACCGCTATGTCACAATCTCAATGTCGCAAGTGTGGAAAATGTCACTAAAGGACAGGGGAGATGATGAATTTCTGAAAACACTTGTGGACACTGTTGGATTGTGTGAGGCCCAGTGTACATCACACCGCTATGTCACAGTCTCAATGTCGCAGGTGTGAAAAATGTCACTATAGGACAGGGGAGATGTAGAATTTCTGAACACACTTGTGGACACTGTTGGATTGTGTGAGGCCCAGTGAATATCACACCGCTATGTCACAGGCTCAATGTCGCAGGTGTGAAAAATGTCACTATAGGACAGTGGAGATGTAGAATTTCTGAACACACTTGTTGACACTGTTGGATTGTGTGAAGCCCTGTGAATATCACACCGCTATGTCACAGTCTCAATGTCGCAGGTGTGAAAAATGTCACTATAGGACAGGGGAGATGTAGAATTTCTGAACACACTTGCAGACACAGTTGGATTGTGTGAGGCCCTGTGAATATCACACCGCTATGTCACAGTCTCAATGTCGCAGGTGTGAAAAATGTCACTATAGGACAGGGGAGATGTAGAATTTCTGAACACACTTGTGGACACTGTTGGATTGTGTGAGGCCCTGTGAATATGACACTGCTATGTCACAATCTCAATGTCGCAAGTGTGGAAAATGTCACTATAGGACAGGGGAGATGTTGAATTTCTGAACACACTTGTGGACACTCTTGGATTGTGTGAGGCCCAGTGTATATCACACCGCTATGTCACAGTCTCAATGTCGCAGGTGTGAAAAATGTCACTATAGGACAGGGGAGATGTAGAATTTCTGAACACACTTGTGGACACTGTTGGATTGTGTGAGGCCCCGTGAATATCACACCGCTATGTCACAGGCTCAATGTCGCAGGTGTGAAAAATGTCACTATAGGACAGGGGAGATGTAGAATTTCTGAACACACTTGTTGACACTGTTGGATTGTGTGAAGCCCTGTGAATATCACACCGCTATGTCACAGTCTCAATGTCGCAGGTGTGAAAAATGTCACTATAGGACAGGGGAGATGTAGAATTTCTGAACACACTTGTGGACACTGTTGGATTGTGTGAGGCCCTGTGAATATCACACTGCTATGTCACAGTCTCAATGTCGCAGGTGTGAAAAATATCACTATAGGACAGGGGAGATGTAGAATTTCTTAACACACTTGTGGACACTGTTGGATTGTGTGAGGCCCAGTGAATATCATACCGCTATGTCACAGTCTCAATGTCGCAGGTGTGAAAAATATCACTATAGGACAGGGGAGATGTAGAATTTCTGAACACACTTGTGGACACGGTTGGATTGTGTGAGGCCCAGTGAATATCACACCGCTATGTCACAGTCTCAATGTCGCAGGTGTGAAAAATATCACTATAGGACAGGGTAGATGTAGAATTTCTGAACACACTTGTGGACACTGTTGGATTGTGTGAGGCCCAGTGAATATCATACCGCTATGTCACAGTCGCAATGTCGCAGGTGTGAAAAATGTCACTATAGGACAGGGGAGATGTAGAATTTCTCAACACACTTGCGGACACTGTTGGATTGTGTGAGGCCCAGTGAATATCATACAGCTATGTCACAGTCTCAATGTCGCAGGTGTGAAAAATATCACTATAGGACAGGGGAGATGTAGAATTTCTGAACACACTTGTGGACCATGTTGGATTGTGTGAGGCCCAGTGAATGTCACACCGCTATGTCACAGTCTCAATGTCGCAGGTGTGAAAAATATCACTATAGGACAGGGTAGATGTAGAATTTCTGAACACACTTGTGGACACTGTTGGATTGTGTGAAGCCCTGTGAATATCACACCGCTATGTCACAGTCTCAATGTCGCAGGTGTGAAAAATGTCACTATAGGACAGGGGAGATGTAGAATTTCTGAACACACTTGTGGACACGGTTGGATTGTGAGAGGCCCAGTGAATATCACACCGCTATGTCACAGTCTCAATGTCGCAGGTGTGAAAAATGTCACTATAGGACAGGGGAGATGTAGAATTTCTGAACACACTTGTGTACACTGTTGGATTGTGTGAGGCCCAGTGAATATCACACCGCTATGTCACAGTCTCAATGTCGCAGGTGTGAAAAATGTCACTATAGGACAGGGGAGATGTAGAATTTCTGAACACACTTGTGGACACTGTTGGATTGTGTGAGGCCCTGTGAATGTCACACCGCTATGTCACAGTCTCAATGTCGCAGGTGTGAAAAATATCACTATAGGACAGGGTAGATGTAGAATTTCTGAACACACTTGTGGACACTGTTGGATTGTGTGAGGCACAGTGAATATCATACCGCTATGTCACAGTCGCAATGTCGCAGGTGTGAAAAATGTCACTATAGGACAGGGGAGATGTAGAATTTCTGAACACACTTGCGGACACTGTTGGATTGTGTGAGGCCCTGTGAATATCATACAGCTATGTCACAGTCTCAATGTCGCAGGTGTGAAAAATATCACTATAGGACAGCGGAGATGTAGAATTTCTGAACACACTTGTGGACCATGTTGGATTGTGTGAGGCTCAGTGAATATCACACCGCTATGTCACAGTCTCAATGTCGCAGGTGTGAAAAATGTCACTATAGGACAGGGGAGATGTAGAATTTCTGAACACACTTGTGGACACTATTGGATTGTGTGAGGCCCTGTGAATATCACACCGCTATGTCACAGTCTCAATGTCGCAGGTGTGAAAAATGTCACTATAGGACAGAGGAGATGTAGAATTTCTGAGCACACTTGTGGACACTGTTGGATTGTGAGGCCCAGTGAATATCACACCGCTATGTCACAGTCTCAATGTCGCAGGTGTGAAAAATGTCACTATAGGACAGGGGAGATGTAGAATTTCTGAACATACTTGTTGACACTGTTGGATTGTGTGAAGCCCTGTGAATATCACACCGCTATGTCATAGTCTCAATGTCGCAGGTGTGAAAAATATCACTATAGGACAGGGGAGATGTAGAATTTCTGAACACACTTGTGGACACTGTTGGATTGTGTGAGGCCCAGTGAATATCATACTGCTATGTCACAGTCGCAATGTCGCAGGTGTGAAAAATGTCACTATAGGACAGGGGAGATGTAGAATTTCTGAACACACTTGTGGACACTGTTGGATTGTGTGAGGCCCAGTGAATATCACACCGCTATGTCACAGTCTCAATGTCGCAGGTGTGAAAAATGTCACTATAGGACAGGGGAGATGTAGAATTTCTGAGCACACTTGTGGACACTGTTGGATTGTGTGAGGCCCTGTGAATATCACACCGCTATGTCACAGTCTCAATGTCGAAGGTGTGAAAAATGTCACTATCGGACAGGGGAGACGTAGAATTTCTGAACACACTTGTGGACACTGTTGGATTGTGTGAGGCCCAGTGAATATCACACCGCTATGTCACAGTCTCAATGTCGCAGGTGTGAAAAATGTCACTATAGGACAGGGGAGATGTAGAATTTCTGAACACACTTGCGGACACTGTTGGATTGTGTGAGGCCCTGTGAATATCACACCGCTATGTCACAGTCTCAATGTCCCAGGTGTGAAAAATGTCACTATAGGACAGGGGAGATGTAGAATTTCTGAACACACTTGTGGACACTGTTGGATTGTGTGAGGCCCAGTGAATATCACACCGCTATGTCACAGGCTCAATGTCGCAGGTGTGAAAAATGTCACTATAGGACAGGGGAGATGTAGAATTTCTGAACACACTTGTTGACACTGTTGGATTGTGTGAAGCCCTGTGAATATCACACCGCTATGTCACAGTCTCAATGTCGCAGGTGTGAAAAATGTCACTATTGGACAGGGGAGATGTAGAATTTCTGAACACACTTGTGGACACTGTTGGATTGTGTGAGGCCCTGTGAATATCACACTGCTATGTCACAGTCTCAATGTCGCAGGTGTGAAAAATATCACTATAGGACAAGGGAGATGTAGAATTTCTTAACACACTTGTGGACACTGTTGGATTGTGTGAGGCCCAGTGAATATCATACCGCTATGTCACAGTCTCAATGTCGCAGGTGTGAAAAATATCACTATAGGACAGGGGAGATGTAGAATTTCTGAACACACTTGTGGACACGGTTGGATTGTGTGAGGCCCAGTGAATATCACACCGCTATGTCACAGTCTCAATGTCGCAGGTGTGAAAAATGTCACTATAGGACAGGGGAGATGTAGAATTTCTGAACACACTTGTGGACACTGTTGGATTGTGTGAGGCCCAGTGAATATCACACCGTTATGTCACAGTCTCAATGTCGCAGGTCTGAAAAATGTCACTATAGGACAGGGGAGATGTAGAATTTCTGAACACACTTGTGGACACTGTTGGATTGTGTGAGGCACAGTGAATGTCACACCGCTATGTCACAGTCTCAATGTCGCAGGTGTGAAAAATATCACTATAGGACAGGGTAGATGTAGAATTTCTGAACACACTTGTGGACACTGTTGGATTGTGTGAGGCCCAGTGAATATCATACCGCTATGTCACAGTCGCAATGTCGCAGGTGTGAAAAATGTCACTATAGGACAGGGGAGATGTAGAATTTCTGAACACACTTGCGGACACTGTTGGATTGTGTGAGGCCCAGTGAATATCATACAGCTATGTCACAGTCTCAATGTCGCAGGTGTGAAAAATATCACTATAGGACAGGGGAGATGTAGAATTTCTGAACACACTTGTGGACCATGTTGGATTGTGTGAGGCCCAGTGAATATCACACCGCTATGTCACAGTCTCAATGTCGCAGGTGTGAAAAATGTCACTATAGGACAGGTGAGATGTAGAATTTCTGAACACACTTGTGGACACTATTGGATTGTGTGAGGCCCTGTGAATATCACACCGCTATGTCACAGTCTCAATGTCGCAGGTGTGAAAAATGTCACTATAGGACAGGGGAGATGTAGAATTTCTGAGCATACTTGTGGACACTGTTGGATTGTGTGAGGCCCTGTGAATATCACACCGCTATGTCACAGTCTCAATGTCGCAGGTGTGAAAAATGTCACTATAGGACAGGGGAGATGTAGAATTTCTGAACACACTTGTGGACACTGTTGGATTTTGTGAGGCCCTGTGAATATCACACCGCTATGTCACAATCTCAATGTCGCAAGTGTGGAAAATGTCACTAAAGGACAGGGGAGATGATGAATTTCTGAAAACACTTGTGGACACTGTTGGATTGTGTGAGGCCCAGTGTACATCACACCGCTATGTCACAGTCTCAATGTCGCAGGTGTGAAAAATGTCACTATAGGACAGGGGAGATGTAGAATTTCTGAACACACTTGTGGACACTGTTGGATTGTGTGAGGCCCAGTGAATATCACACCGCTATGTCACAGGCTCAATGTCGCAGGTGTGAAAAATGTCACTATAGGACAGTGGAGATGTAGAATTTCTGAACACACTTGTTGACACTGTTGGATTGTGTGAAGCCCTGTGAATATCACACCGCTATGTCACAGTCTCAATGTCGCAGGTGTGAAAAATGTCACTATAGGACAGGGGAGATGTAGAATTTCTGAACACACTTGCAGACACAGTTGGATTGTGTGAGGCCCTGTGAATATCACACCGCTATGTCACAGTCTCAATGTCGCAGGTGTGAAAAATGTCACTATAGGACAGGGGAGATGTAGAATTTCTGAACACACTTGTGGACACTGTTGGATTGTGTGAGGCCCTGTGAATATGACACTGCTATGTCACAATCTCAATGTCGCAAGTGTGGAAAATGTCACTATAGGACAGGGGAGATGTTGAATTTCTGAACACACTTGTGGACACTCTTGGATTGTGTGAGGCCCAGTGTATATCACACCGCTATGTCACAGTCTCAATGTCGCAGGTGTGAAAAATGTCACTATAGGACAGGGGAGATGTAGAATTTCTGAACACACTTGTGGACACTGTTGGATTGTGTGAGGCCCAGTGAATATCACACCGCTATGTCACAGGCTCAATGTCGCAGGTGTGAAAAATGTCACTATAGGACAGGGGAGATGTAGAGTTTCTGAACACACTTGTTGACACTGTTGGATTGTGTGAAGCCCTGTGAATATCACACCGCTATGTCACAGTCTCAATGTCGCAGGTGTGAAAAATGTCACTATAGGACAGGGGAGATGTAGAATTTCTGAACACACTTGTGGACACTGTTGGATTGTGTGAGGCCCTGTGAATATCACACTGCTATGTCACAGTCTCAATGTCGCAGGTGTGAAAAATATCACTATAGGACAGGGGAGATGTAGAATTTCTTAACACACTTGTGGACACTGTTGGATTGTGTGAGGCCCAGTGAATATCATACCGCTATGTCACAGTCTCAATGTCGCAGGTGTGAAAAATATCACTATAGGACAGGGGAGATGTAGAATTTCTGAACACACTTGTGGACACGGTTGGATTGTGTGAGGCCCAGTGAATATCACACCGCTATGTCACAGTCTCAATGTCGCAGGTGTGAAAAATATCACTATAGGACAGGGTAGATGTAGAATTTCTGAACACACTTGTGGACACTGTTGGATTGTGTGAGGCCCAGTGAATATCATACCGCTATGTCACAGTCGCAATGTCGCAGGTGTGAAAAATGTCACTATAGGACAGGGGAGATGTAGAATTTCTCAACACACTTGCGGACACTGTTGGATTGTGTGAGGCCCAGTGAATATCATACAGCTATGTCACAGTCTCAATGTCGCAGGTGTGAAAAATATCACTATAGGACAGGGGAGATGTAGAATTTCTGAACACACTTGTGGACCATGTTGGATTGTGTGAGGCCCAGTGAATATCACACCGCTATGTCACAGTCTCAATGTCGCAGGGGGGAAAAATGTCACTATAGGACAGGGGAGATGTAGAATTTCTGAACACACTTGTGGACACTATTGGATTGTGTGAGGCCCTGTGAATATCACACCGCTATGTCACAGTCTCAATGTCGCAGGTGTGAAAAATGTCACTATAGGACAGGGGAGATGTAGAATTTCTGAGCACACTTGTTTACACTGTTGGATTGTGTGAGGCCCAGTGAATATCACACCGCTATGTCACAGTCTCAATGTCGCAGGTGTGAAAAATGTCACTATAGGACAGGGGAGATGTAGAATTTCTGAACACACTTGTGGACACTGTTGGATTGTGTGAGGCCCTGTGAATATCACACCGCTATGTCACAATTTCAATGTCGCAAGTGTGGAAAATGTCACTATAGGACAGATGAGTTGTTGAATTTCTGAACACACTTGTGGACACTGTTGGAATGTGTGAGGCCCAGTGAATATCACACCGCTATGTCACAGTCTCAATGTCGCAGGTGTGAAAAATGTCACTATAGGACAGGGGAGATGTAGAATTTCTGAACATACTTGTTGACACTGTTGGATTGTGTGAAGCCCTGTGAATATCACACCGCTATGTCACAGTCTCAATGTCGCAGGTGTGAAAAATATCACTATAGGACAGGGGAGATGTAGAATTTCTGAACACACTTGTGGACACTGTTGGATTGTGTGAGGCCCAGTGAATATCATACCGCTATGTCACAGTCGCAATGTCGCAGGTGTGAAAAATGTCACTATAGGACAGGGGAGATGTAGAATTTCTGAACACACTTGCGGACACTGTTGGATTGTGTGAGGCCCAGTGAATATCACACAGCTATGTCACAGTCTCAATTGCGCAGGTGTGAAAAATATCACTATAGGACAGGGGAGATGAAGAATTTCTGAACACACTTGTGGACAATGTTGGATTGTGTGAGGCCCAGTGAATATCACACCGCTATGTCACAGTCTCAATGTCGCAGGTGTGAAAAATGTCACTATAGGACAGGGGAGATGTAGAATTTCTGAACACACTTGTGGACACTGTTGGATTTTGTGAGGCCCTGTGAATATCACACCGCTATGTCACAGTCTCAATGTTGCAGGTGTGAAAAATGTCACTATAGGACAGGGGAGATGTAGAATTTCTGAGCACACTTGTGGACAATGTTGGATTGTGTGAGGCCCTGTGAATATCACACCGCTATGTCACAGTCTCAATGTCGAAGGTGTGAAAAATGTCACTATCGGACAGGGGAGATGTAGAATTTCTGAACACACTTGTGGACACTGTTGGATTGTGTGAGGCCCAGTGAATATCACACCGCTATGTCACAGTCTCAATGTCGCAGGTGTGAAAAATGTCACTATAGGACAGGGGAGATGAAGAATTTCTGAACACACTTGCGGACACTGTTGGATTGTGTGAGGCCCTGTGAATATCACACCGCTATGTCACAGTCTCAATGTCCCAGGTGTGAAAAATGTCACTATAGGACAGGGGAGATGTAGAATTTCTGAACACACTTGTGGACACTGTTGGATTGTGTGAGGCCCAGTGAATATCACACAGCTATGTCACAGTCTCAATGTCGCAGGTGTGAAAAATATCACTATAGAACAGGGGAGGTGTAGAATTTCTGAACAAACTTGTGGACACTGTTGGATTGTGTGAGGCCCAGTGTATATCACACCGCTATGTCACAGTCTCAATGTCGCAGGTGTGAAAAATGTCACTATAGGACAGGGGAGATGTAGATTTTCTGAACACACTTGTGGACAATGTTGGATTGTGTGAGGCCCAGTGAATATGACACCGCTATGTCACTGTCTCAATGTCGCAGGTGTGAAAAATGTCACTATAGGACAGGGGAGATGTAGAATTTCTGAACACACTTTTGGAAACTGTTGGATTGTGTGAGGCCCTGTGAATATCACACCACTATGTCACAGTCTCAATGTCGCAGGTGTGAAAAATGTCACTATAGGACAGGGGAAATGTAGAATTTCTGAGCACACTTTTGGACACTGTTGGATTGTGTGAGGCCCTGTGAATATCACAACGCTATGTCACAGTCTCAATGTCGAAGGTGTGAAAAATGTCACTATCGGACAGGGGAGATGTAGAATTTCTCAACACACTTGTAGACACTGTTGGATTGTGTGTGGCCCAGTGAATATCACACCGCTATGTCACAGTCTCAATGTCGCAGGTGTGAAAAATGTCACTATAGGACAGGGGAGATGTAGAATTTCTGAACACACTTGCGGACACTGTTGGATTGCGTGAGGCCCTGTGAATATCACACCGCTATGTCACAGTCTCAATGTCGCAGGTGTGAAAAATGTCACTATAGGACAGGGGAGATGTAGAATTTGTGATCACACTTGTGGACACTGTTGGATTGTGTGAGGCCCTGTGAATATCACACCGCTATGTCACAATCTCAATGTCGCAAGTGTGGAAAATGTCACTATAGGACAGGGGAGATGTTGAATTTCTGAACACACTTGTGGACACTGTTGGATTGTGTGAGGCCCAGTGTATATCACACCGCTATGTCACAGTCTCAATGTCGCAGGTGTGAAAAATGTCACTATAGGACAGGGGAGATGTAGAATTTCTGAACACACTTGTGGACACTGTTGGATTGTGTGAGGCCCAGTCAATATCACACCGCTATGTCACAGGCTCAATGTCGCAGGTGTGAAAAATGTCACTATAGGACAGGGGAGATGTAGAATTTCTGATCACACTTGTTGACACTGTTGGATTGTGTGAAGCCCTGTGAATATCACACCGCTATGTCACAGTCTCAATGTCGCAGGTGTGAAAAATGTCACTATAGGACAGGGGAGATGTAGAATTTCTGAACACACTTGCGGACACTGTTGGATTGTGTGAGGCCCTGTGAATATCACACCGCTATGTCACAGTCTCAATGTCGCAGGTGTGAAAAATGTCACTATAGGACAGGGGAGATGTAGAATTTCTGAACACACTTGTTGACACTGTTGGATTGTGTGAGGCCCTGTGAATATCACACCGCTATGTCACAGTCTCAATGTCGCAGGTGTGAAAAATGTCAATATAGGACAGGGGAGATGTAGATTTTCTGAACACACTTGCGGACACTGTTGGATTGTGTGAGGCCCTGTGAATATCACACCGCTATGTCACAGTCTCAATGTCGCAGGTGTGAAAAATGTCACTATAGGACAGGGGAAATGTAGAATTTCTGAACACACTTGTGGACACTGTTGGATTGTGTGAGGCCCTGTGAATATCACACCGCTATGTCACAATCTCAATGTCGCAAGTGTGGAAAATGTCACTATAGGACAGGGGAGATGTTGAATTTCTGAACGCACTTGTGGACACTGTTGGATTGTGTGAGGCCCAGTGTATATCACACCGCTATGTCACAGTCTCAATGTCGCAGGTGTGAAAAATGTCACTATAGGACAGGGGAGATGTAGAATTTCTGAACACACTTGTGGACACTCTTGGATTGTGTGAGGCCCAGTGAATATCACACCGCTATGTCACAGGCTCAATGTCGCAGGTGTGAAAAATGTCACTATAGGACAGGGGAGATGTAGAATTTCTGAACACACTTGTTGACACTGTTGGATTGTGTGAAGCCCTGTGAATATCACACCGCTATGTCACAGTCTCAATGTCGCAGGTGTGAAAAATGTCACTATAGGACAGGGGAGATGTAGAATTTCTGAACACACTTGCGGACACTGTTGGATTGTGTGAGGCACTGTGAATATCACACCGCTATGTCACAGTCTCAATGTCGCAGGTGTGAAAAATGTCACTAGGACAGGGGAGATGTAGAATTTCTGAACACACTTGTGGACACTGTTGGATTGTGTGAGGCCCTGTGAATATCACACCGCTATGTCACAATCTCAATGTCGCAAGTGTGGAAAATGTCACTATAGGACAGGGGAGATGTTGAATTTCTGAACACACTTGTGGACACTGTTGGATTGTGTGAGGCCCAGTGTATATCACACCGCTATGTCACAGTCTCAATGTCGCAGGTGTGAAAAATGTCACTATAGGACAGGGGAGATGTAGAATTTCTGAACACACTTGTGGACACTGTTGGATTGTGTGAGGCCCAGTGAATATCACACCGCTATGTCACAGGCTCAATGTCGCAGGTGTGAAAAATGTCACTATAGGACAGGGGAGATGTAGAATTTCTGAACACACTTGTTGACACTGTTGGATTGTGTGAAGCCCTGTGAATATCACACCGCTATGTCACAGTCTCAATGTCGCAGGTGTGAAAAATGTCACTATAGGACAGGGGAGATGTAGAATTTCTGAACACACTTGTGGACACGGTTGGATTGTGTGAGGCCCAGTGAATATCACACCGCTATGTCACAGTCTCAATGTCGCAGGTGTGAAAAATGTCACTATAGGACAGGGGAGATGTAGAATTTCTGAACACACTTGTGTACACTGTTGGATTGTGTGAGGCCCAGTGAATATCACACCGCTATGTCACAGTCTCAATGTCGCAGGTGTGAAAAATGTCACTATAGGACAGGGGAGATGTAGAATTTCTGAACACACTTGTGGACACTGTTGGATTGTGTGAGGCCCTGTGAATGTCACACCGCTATGTCACAGTCTCAATGTCGCAGGTGTGAAAAATATCACTATAGGACAGGGTAGATGTAGAATTTCTGAACACACTTGTGGACACTGTTGGATTGTGTGAGGCACAGTGAATATCATACCGCTATGTCACAGTCGCAATGTCGCAGGTGTGAAAAATGTCACTATAGGACAGGGGAGATGTAGAATTTCTGAACACACTTGCGGACACTGTTGGATTGTGTGAGGCCCAGTGAATATCATACAGCTATGTCACAGTCTCAATGTCGCAGGTGTGAAAAATATCACTATAGGACAGGGGAGATGTAGAATTTCTGAACACACTTGTGGACCATGTTGGATTGTGTGAGGCCCAGTGAATATCACATCGCTATGTCACAGTCTCAATGTCGCAGGTGTGAAAAATGTCACTATAGGACAGGGGAGATGTAGAATTTCTGAACACACTTGTGGACACTATTGGATTGTGTGAGGCCCAGTGAATATCACACCGCTATGTCACAGTCTCAATGTCGCAGGTGTGAAAAATGTCACTATAGGACAGAGGAGATGTAGAATTTCTGAGCACACTTGTGGACACTGTTGGATTGTGAGGCCCAGTGAATATCACACCGCTATGTCACAGTCTCAATGTCGCAGGTGTGAAAAATGTCACTATAGGACAGGGGAGATGTAGAATTTCTGAGCACACTTGTGGAAACTGTTGGATTGTGTGAGGCCCTGTGAATATCACACCGCTATGTCACAGTCTCAATGTCGAAGATGTGAAAAATGTCACTATCGGACAGGGGAGACGTAGAATTTCTGAACACACTTGTGGACACTGTTGGATTGTGTGAGGCCCAGTGAATATCACACCGCTATGTCACAGTCTCAATGTCGCAGGTGTGAAAAATGTCACTATAGGACAGGGGAGATGTAGAATTTCTGAACACACTTGCGGACACTGTTGGATTGTGTGAGGCCCTGTGAATATCACACCGCTATGTCACAGTCTCAATGTCCCAGGTGTGAAAAATGTCACTATAGGACAGGGGAGATGTAGAATTTCTGAACACACTTGCGGACACTGTTGGATTGTGTTAGGCCCAGTGAATATCACACAGCTATGTCACAGTCTCAATGTCGCAGGTGTGAAAAATATCACTATATAACAGGGGAGGTGTAGAATTTCTGAACAAACTTGTGGACACTGTTGGATTGTGTGAGGCCCAGTGAATATCACACCGCTATGTCACAGTCTCAATGTCGCAGGTGTGAAAAATGTCACTATAGGACAGGGGAGATGTAGAATTTCTGAGCACACTTGTGGACACTGTTGGATTGTGTGAGGCCCTGTGAATATCACACCGCTATGTCACAGTCTCAATGTCGAAGGTGTGAAAAATGTCACTATCGGACAGGGGAGACGTAGAATTTCTGAACACACTTGTGGACACTGTTGGATTGTGTGAGGCCCAGTGAATATCACACCGCTATGTCACAGTCTCAATGTCGCAGGTGTGAAAAATGTCACTATAGGACAGGGGAGATGTAGAATTTCTGAACACACTTGCGGACACTGTTGGATTGTGTGAGGCCCTGTGAATATCACACCGCTATGTCACAGTCTCAATGTCCCAGGTGTGAAAAATGTCACTATAGGACAGGGGAGATGTAGAATTTCTGAACACACTTGTGGACACTGTTGGATTGTGTGAGGCCCAGTGAATATCACACCGCTATGTCACAGGCTCAATGTCGCAGGTGTGAAAAATGTCACTATAGGACAGGGGAGATGTAGAATTTCTGAACACACTTGTTGACACTGTTGGATTGTGTGAAGCCCTGTGAATATCACACCGCTATGTTACAGTCTCAATGTCGCAGGTGTGAAAAATGTCACTATTGGACAGGGGAGATGTAGAATTTCTGAACACACTTGTGGACACTGTTGGATTGTGTGAGGCCCTGTGAATATCACACTGCTATGTCACAGTCTCAATGTCGCAGGTGTGAAAATTATCACTATAGGACAGGGGAGATGTAGAATTTCTTAACACACTTGTGGACACTGTTGGATTGTGTGAGGCCCAGTGAATATCATACCGCTATGTCACAGTCTCAATGTCGCAGGTGTGAAAAATATCACTATAGGACAGGGGAGATGTAGAATTTCTGAACACACTTGTGGACACGGTTGGATTGTGTGAGGCCCAGTGAATATCACACCGCTATGTCACAGTCTCAATGTCGCAGGTGTGAAAAATGTCACTATAGGACAGGGGAGATGTAGAATTTCTGAACACACTTGTGGACACTGTTGGATTGTGTGAGGCCCAGTGAATATCACACCGTTATGTCACAGTCTCAATGTCGCAGGTCTGAAAAATGTCACTATAGGACAGGGGAGATGTAGAATTTCTGAACACACTTGTGGACACTGTTGGATTGTGTGAGGCACAGTGAATGTCACACCGCTATGTCACAGTCTCAATGTCGCAGGTGTGAAAAATATCACTATAGGACAGGGTAGATGTAGAATTTCTGAACACACTTGTGGACACTGTTGGATTGTGTGAGGCCCAGTGAATATCATACCGCTATGTCACAGTCGCAATGTCGCAGGTGTGAAAAATGTCACTATAGGACAGGGGAGATGTAGAATTTCTGAACACACTTGCGGACACTGTTGGATTGTGTGAGGCCCAGTGAATATCATACAGCTATGTCACAGTCTCAATGTCGCAGGTGTGAAAAATATCACTATAGGACAGGGGAGATGTAGAATTTCTGAACACACTTGTGGACCATGTTGGATTGTGTGAGGCCCAGTGAATATCACACCGCTATGTCACAGTCTCAATGTCGCAGGTGTGAAAAATGTCACTATAGGACAGGGGAGATGTAGAATTTCTGAACACACTTGTGGACACTTTTGGATTGTGTGAGGCCCTGTGAATATCACACCGCTATGTCACAGTCTCAATGTCGCAGGTGTGAAAAATGTCACTATAGGACAGGGGAGATGTAGAATTTCTGAGCATACTTGTGGACACTGTTGGATTGTGTGAGGCCCAGTGAATATCACACCGCTATGTCACAGTCTCAATGTCGCAGGTGTGAAAAATGTCACTATAGGACAGGGGAGATGTAGAATTTCTGAACACACTTGTGGACACTGTTGGATTTTGTGAGGCCCTGTGAATATCACACCGCTATGTCACAATCTCAATGTCGCAAGTGTGGAAAATGTCACTAAAGGACAGGGGAGATGATGAATTTCTGAAAACACTTGTGGACACTGTTGGATTGTGTGAGGCCCAGTGTACATCACACCGCTATGTCACAGTCTCAATGTCGCAGGTGTGAAAAATGTCACTATAGGACAGGGGAGATGTAGAATTTCTGAACACACTTGTGGACACTGTTGGATTGTGTGAGGCCCAGTGAATATCACACCGCTATGTCACAGGCTCAATGTCGCAGGTGTGAAAAATGTCACTATAGGACAGTGGAGATGTAGAATTTCTGAACACACTTGTTGACACTGTTGGATTGTGTGAAGCCCTGTGAATATCACACCGCTATGTCACAGTCTCAATGTCGCAGGTGTGAAAAATGTCACTATAGGACAGGGGAGATGTAGAATTTCTGAACACACTTGCAGACACAGTTGGATTGTGTGAGGCCCTGTGAATATCACACCGCTATGTCACAGTCTCAATGTCGCAGGTGTGAAAAATGTCACTATAGGACAGGGGAGATGTAGAATTTCTGAACACACTTGTGGACACTGTTGGATTGTGTGAGGCCCTGTGAATATGACACTGCTATGTCACAATCTCAATGTCGCAAGTGTTGAAAATGTCACTATAGGACAGGGGAGATGTTGAATTTCTGAACACACTTGTGGACACTCTTGGATTGTGTGAGGCCCAGTGTATATCACACCGCTATGTCACAGTCTCAATGTCGCAGGTGTGAAAAATGTCACTATAGGACAGGGGAGATGTAGAATTTCTGAACACACTTGTGGACACTGTTGGATTGTGTGAGGCCCAGTGAATATCACACCGCTATGTCACAGGCTCAATGTCGCAGGTGTGAAAAATGTCACTATAGGACAGGGGAGATGTAGAATTTCTGAACACACTTGTTGACACTGTTGGATTGTGTGAAGCCCTGTGAATATCACACCGCTATGTCACAGTCTCAATGTCGCAGGTGTGAAAAATGTCACTATAGGACAGGGGAGATGTAGAATTTCTGAACACACTTGTGGACACTGTTGGATTGTGTGAGGCCCTGTGAATATCACACTGCTATGTCACAGTCTCAATGTCGCAGGTGTGAAAAATATCACTATAGGACAGGGGAGATGTAGAATTTCTTAACACACTTGTGGACACTGTTGGATTGTGTGAGGCCCAGTGAATATCATACCGCTATGTCACAGTCTCAATGTCGCAGGTGTGAAAAATATCACTATAGGACAGGGGAGATGTAGAATTTCTGAACACACTTGTGGACACGGTTGGATTGTGTGAGGCCCAGTGAATATCACACCGCTATGTCACAGTCTCAATGTCGCAGGTGTGAAAAATATCACTATAGGACAGGGTAGATGTAGAATTTCTGAACACACTTGTGGACACTGTTGGATTGTGTGAGGCCCAGTGAATATCATACCGCTATGTCACAGTCGCAATGTCGCAGGTGTGAAAAATGTCACTATAGGACAGGGGAGATGTAGAATTTCTCAACACACTTGCGGACACTGTTGGATTGTGTGAGGCCCAGTGAATATCATACAGCTATGTCACAGTCTCAATGTCGCAGGTGTGAAAAATATCACTATAGGACAGGGGAGATGTAGAATTTCTGAACACACTTGTGGACCATGTTGGATTGTGTGAGGCCCAGTGAATATCACACCGCTATGTCACAGTCTCAATGTCGCAGGGGGGAAAAATGTCACTATAGGACAGGGGAGATGTAGAATTTCTGAACACACTTGTGGACACTATTGGATTGTGTGAGGCCCTGTGAATATCACACCGCTATGTCACAGTCTCAATGTCGCAGGTGTGAAAAATGTCACTATAGGACAGGGGAGATGTAGAATTTCTGAGCACACTTGTTTACACTGTTGGATTGTGTGAGGCCCAGTGAATATCACACCGCTATGTCACAATTTCAATGTCGCAAGTGTGGAAAATGTCACTATAGGACAGGGGAGTTGTTGAATTTCTGAACACACTTGTGGACACTGTTGGAATGTGTGAGGCCCAGTGAATATCACACCGCTATGTCACAGTCTCAATGTCGCAGGTGTGAAAAATGTCACTATAGGACAGGGGAGATGTAGAATTTCTGAACATACTTGTTGACACTGTTGGATTGTGTGAAGCCCTGTGAATATCACACCGCTATGTCACAGTCTCAATGTCGCAGGTGTGAAAAATATCACTATAGGACAGGGGAGATGTAGAATTTCTGAACACACTTGTGGACACTGTTGGATTGTGTGAGGCCCAGTGAATATCATACCGCTATGTCACAGTCGCAATGTCGCAGGTGTGAAAAATGTCACTATAGGACAGGGGAGATGTAGAATTTCTGAACACACTTGCGGACACTGTTGGATTGTGTGAGGCCCAGTGAATATCACACAGCTATGTCACAGTCTCAATTGCGCAGGTGTGAAAAATATCACTATAGGACAGGGGAGATGAAGAATTTCTGAACACACTTGTGGACAATGTTGGATTGTGTGAGGCCCAGTGAATATCACACCGCTATGTCACAGTCTCAATGTCGCAGGTGTGTAAAATGTCACTATAGGACAGGGGAGATGTAGAATTTCTGAACACACTTGTGGACACTGTTGGATTGTGTGAGGCCCTGTGAATATCACACCGCTATGTCACAGTCTCAATGTTGCAGGTGTGAAAAATGTCACTATAGGACAGGGGAGATGTAGAATTTCTGAGCACACTTGTGGACAATGTTGGATTGTGTGAGGCCCTGTGAATATCACACCGCTATGTCACAGTCTCAATGTCGAAGGTGTGAAAAATGTCACTATCGGACAGGGGAGATGTAGAATTTCTGAACACACTTGTGGACACTGTTGGATTGTGTGAGGCCCAGTGAATATCACACCGCTATGTCACAGTCTCAATGTCGCAGGTGTGAAAAATGTCACTATAGGACAGGGGAGATGAAGAATTTCTGAACACACTTGCGGACACTGTTGGATTGTGTTAGGCCCTGTGAATATCACACCGCTATGTCACAGTCTCAATGTCCCAGGTGTGAAAAATGTCACTATAGGACAGGGGAGATGTAGAATTTCTGAACACACTTGTGGACACTGTTGGATTGTGTGAGGCCCAGTGAATATCACACAGCTATGTCACAGTCTCAATGTCGCAGGTGTGAAAAATATCACTATAGAACAGGGGAGGTGTAGAATTTCTGAACAAACTTGTGGACACTGTTGGATTGTGTGAGGCCCAGTGTATATCACACCGCTATGTCACAGTCTCAATATCGCAGGTGTGAAAAATGTCACTATAGGACAGGGGAGATGTAGATTTTCTGAACACACTTGTGGACAATGTTGGATTGTGTGAGGCCCAGTGAATATGACACCGCTATGTCACTGTCTCAATGTCGCAGGTGTGAAAAATGTCACTATAGGACAGGGGAGATGTAGAATTTCTGAACACACTTTTGGAAACTGTTGGATTGTGTGAGGCCCTGTGAATATCACACCACTATGTCACAGTCTCAATGTCGCAGGTGTGAAAAATGTCACTATAGGACAGGGGAAATGTAGAATTTCTAAGCACACTTTTGGACACTGTTGGATTGTGTGAGGCCCTGTGAATATCACAACGCTATGTCACAGTCTCAATGTCGAAGGTGTGAAAAATGTCACTATCGGACAGGGGAGATGTAGAATTTCTGAACACACTTGTAGACACTGTTGGATTGTGTGTGGCCCAGTGAATATCACACCGCTATGTCACAGTCTCAATGTCGCAGGTGTGAAAAATGTCACTATAGGACAGGGGAGATGTAGAATTTCTGAACACACTTGCGGACACTGTTGGATTGCGTGAGGCCCTGTGAATATCACACCGCTATGTCACAGTCTCAATGTCGCAGGTGTGAAAAATGTCACTATAGGACAGGGGAGATGTAGAATTTGTGATCACACTTGTGGACACTGTTGGATTGTGTGAGGCCCTGTGAATATCACACCGCTATGTCACAATCTCAATGTCGCAAGTGTGGAAAATGTCACTATAGGACAGGGGAGATGTTGAATTTCTTAACACACTTGTGGACACTGTTGGATTGTGTGAGGCCCAGTGTATATCACACCGCTATGTCACAGTCTCAATGTCGCAGGTGTGAAAAATGTCACTATAGGACAGGGGAGATGTAGAATTTCTGAACACACTTGTGGACACTGTTGGATTGTGTGAGGCCCAGTCAATATCACACCGCTATGTCACAGGCTCAATGTCGCAGGTGTGAAAAATGTCACTATAGGACAGGGGAGATGTAGAATTTCTGATCACACTTGTTGACACTGTTGGATTGTGTGAAGCCCTGTGAATATCACACCGCTATGTCACAGTCTCAATGTCGCAGGTGTGAAAAATGTCACTATAGGACAGGGGAGATGTAGAATTTCTGAACACACTTGCGGACACTGTTGGATTGTGTGAGGCCCTGTGAATATCACACCGCTATGTCACAGTCTCAATGTCGCAGGTGTGAAAAATGTCACTATAGGACAGGGGAGATGTAGAATTTCTGAACACACTTGTTGACACTGTTGGATTGTGTGAGGCCCTGTGAATATCACACCGCTATGTCACAGTCTCAATGTCGCAGGTGTGAAAAATGTCACTATAGGACAGGGGAGATGTAGAATTTCTGAGCACACTTGTGGAAACTGTTGGATTGTGTGAGGCCCTGTGAATATCACACCGCTATGTCACAGTCTCAATGTCGAAGGTGTGAAAAATGTCACTATCGGACAGGGGAGACGTAGAATTTCTGAACACACTTGTGGACACTGTTGGATTGTGTGAGGCCCAGTGAATATCACACCGCTATGTCACAGTCTCAATGTCGCAGGTGTGAAAAATGTCACTATAGGACAGGGGAGATGTAGAATTTCTGAACACACTTGTGTACACTGTTGGATTGTGTGAGGCCCAGTGAATATCACACCGCTATGTCACAGTCTCAATGTCGCAGGTGTGAAAAATGTCACTATAGGACAGGGGAGATGTAGAATTTCTGAACACACTTGTGGACACTGTTGGATTGTGTGAGGCCCTGTGAATGTCACACCGCTATGTCACAGTCTCAATGTCGCAGGTGTGAAAAATATCACTATAGGACAGGGTAGATGTAGAATTTCTGAACACACTTGTGGACACTGTTGGATTGTGTGAGGCACAGTGAATATCATACCGCTATTTCACAGTCGCAATGTCGCAGGTGTGAAAAATGTCACTATAGGACAGGGGAGATGTAGAATTTCTGAACACACTTGCGGACACTGTTGGATTGTGTGAGGCCCAGTGAATATCATACAGCTATGTCACAGTCTCAATGTCGCAGGTGTGAAAAATATCACTATAGGACAGGGGAGATGTAGAATTTCTGAACACACTTGTGGACCATGTTGGATTGTGTGAGGCCCAGTGAATATCACATCGCTATGTCACAGTCTCAATGTCGCAGGTGTGAAAAATGTCACTATAGGACAGGGGAGATGTAGAATTTCTGAACACACTTGCGGACACTGTTGGATTGTGTGAGGCCCTGTGAATATCACACCGCTATGTCACAGTCTCAATGTCGCAGGTGTGAAAAATGTCACTATAGGACAGGGGAGATGTAGAATTTCTGAGCACACTTGTGGACACTGTTGGATTGTGAGGCCCAGTGAATATCACACCGCTATGTCACAGTCTCAATGTCGCAGGTGTGAAAAATGTCACTATAGGACAGGGGAGATGTAGAATTTCTGAGCACACTTGTGGAAACTGTTGGATTGTGTGAGGCCCTGTGAATATCACACCGCTATGTCACAGTCTCAAAGTCGAAGGTGTGAAAAATGTCACTATAGGACACGGGAGACGTAGAATTTCTGAACACACTTGTGGACACTGTTGGATTGTGTGAGGCCCAGTGAATATCACACCGCTATGTCACAGTCTCAATGTCGCAGGTGTGAAAAATGTCACTATAGGACAGGGGAGATGTAGAATTTCTGAACACACTTGTGTACACTGTTGGATTGTGTGAGGCCCAGTGAATATCACACCGCTATGTCACAGTCTCAATGTCGCAGGTGTGAAAAATGTCACTATAGGACAGGGGAGATGTAGAATTTCTGAACACACTTGTGGACACTGTTGGATTGTGTGAGGCCCTGTGAATGTCACACCGCTATGTCACAGTCTCAATGTCGCAGGTGTGAAAAATATCACTATAGGACAGGGGAGATGTAGAATTTCTGAACACACTTGTGGACCATGTTGGATTGTGTGAGGCCCAGTGAATATCACATCGCTATGTCACAGTCTCAATGTCGCAGGTGTGAAAAATGTCACTATAGGACAGGGGAGATGTAGAATTTCTGAACACACTTGTGGACACTATTGGATTGTGTGAGGCCCAGTGAATATCACACCGCTATGTCACAGTCTCAATGTCGCAGGTGTGAAAAATGTCACTATAGGACAGCGGAGATGTAGAATTTCTGAGCACACTTGTGGACACTGTTGGATTGTGAGGCCCAGTGAATATCACACCGCTATGTCACAGTCTCAATGTCGCAGGTGTGAAAAATGTCACTATAGGACAGGGGAGATGTAGAATTTCTGAGCACACTTGTGGAAACTGTTGGATTGTGTGAGGCCCTGTGAATATCACACCGCTATGTCACAGTCTCAATGTCGAAGGTGTGAAAAATGTCACTATCGGACAGGGGAGACGTAGAATTTCTGAACACACTTGTGGACACTGTTGGATTGTGTGAGGCCCAGTGAATATCACACCGCTATGTCACAGTCTCAATGTCGCAGGTGTGAAAAATGTCACTATAGGACAGGGGAGATGTAGAATTTCTGAACACACTTGTGTACACTGTTGGATTGTGTGAGGCCCAGTGAATATCACACCGCTATGTCACAGTCTCAATGTCGCAGGTGTGAAAAATGTCACTATAGGACAGGGGAGATGTAGAATTTCTGAACACACTTGTGGACACTGTTGGATTGTGTGAGGCCCTGTGAATGTCACACCGCTATGTCACAGTCTCAATGTCGCAGGTGTGAAAAATATCACTATAGGACAGGGTAGATGTAGAATTTCTGAACACACTTGTGGACACTGTTGGATTGTGTGAGGCACAGTGAATATCATACCGCTATGTCACAGTCGCAATGTCGCAGGTGTGAAAAATGTCACTATAGGACAGGGGAGATGTAGAATTTCTGAACACACTTGCGGACACTGTTGGATTGTGTGAGGCCCAGTGAATATCATACAGCTATGTCACAGTCTCAATGTCGCAGGTGTGAAAAATATCACTATAGGACAGGGGAGATGTAGAATTTCTGAACACACTTGTGGACCATGTTGGATTGTGTGAGGCCCAGTGAATATCACATCGCTATGTCACAGTCTCAATGTCGCAGGTGTGAAAAATGTCACTATAGGACAGGGGAGATGTAGAATTTCTGAACACACTTGTGGACACTATTGGATTGTGTGAGGCCCAGTGAATATCACACCGCTATGTCACAGTCTCAATGTCGCAGGTGTGAAAAATGTCACTATAGGACAGAGGAGATATAGAATTTCTGAGCACACTTGTGGACACTGTTGGATTGTGAGGCCCAGTGAATATCACACCGCTATGTCACAGTCTCAATGTCGCAGGTGTGAAAAATGTCACTATAGGACAGGGGAGATGTAGAATTTCTGAGCACACTTGTGGAAACTGTTGGATTGTGTGAGGCCCTGTGAATATCACACCGCTATGTCACAGTCTCAATGTCGAAGGTGTGAAAAATGTCACTATCGGACAGGGGAGACGTAGAATTTCTGAACACACTTGTGGACACTGTTGGATTGTGTGAGGCCCAGTGAATATCACACCGCTATGTCACAGTCTCAATGTCGCAGGTGTGAAAAATGTCACTATAGGACAGGGGAGATGTAGAATTTCTGAACACACTTGTGTACACTGTTGGATTGTGTGAGGCCCAGTGAATATCACACCGCTATGTCACAGTCTCAATGTCGCAGGTGTGAAAAATGTCACTATAGGACAGGGGAGATGTAGAATTTCTTAACACACTTGTGGACACTGTTGGATTGTGTGAGGCCCAGTGAATATCATACCGCTATGTCACAGTCTCAATGTCGCAGGTGTGAAAAATATCACTATAGGACAGGGGAGATGTAGAATTTCTGAACACACTTGTGGACACGGTTGGATTGTGTGAGGCCCAGTGAATATCACACCGCTATGTCACAGTCTCAATGTCGCAGGTGTGAAAAATGTCACTATAGGACAGGGGAGATGTAGAATTTCTGAACACACTTGTGGACACTGTTGGATTGTGTGAGGCCCAGTGAATATCACACCGTTATGTCACAGTCTCAATGTCGCAGGTCTGAAAAATGTCACTATAGGACAGGGGAGATGTAGAATTTCTGAACACACTTGTGGACACTGTTGGATTGTGTGAGGCACAGTGAATGTCACACCGCTATGTCACAGTCTCAATGTCGCAGGTGTGAAAAATATCACTATAGGACAGGGTAGATGTAGAATTTCTGAACACACTTGTGGACACTGTTGGATTGTGTGAGGCCCAGTGAATATCATACCGCTATGTCACAGTCGCAATGTCGCAGGTGTGAAAAATGTCACTATAGGACAGGGGAGATGTAGAATTTCTGAACACACTTGCGGACACTGTTGGATTGTGTGAGGCCCAGTGAATATCATACAGCTATGTCACAGTCTCAATGTCGCAGGTGTGAAAAATGTCACTATAGGACAGGGGAGATGTAGAATTTCTGAACACACTTGTGGACCATGTTGGATTGTGTGAGGCCCAGTGAATATCACACCGCTATGTCACAGTCTCAATGTCGCAGGTGTGAAAAATGTCACTATAGGACAGGGGAGATGTAGAATTTCTGAACACACTTGTGGACACTATTGGATTGTGTGAGGCCCTGTGAATATCACACCGCTATGTCACAGTCTCAATGTCGCAGGTGTGAAAAATGTCACTATAGGACAGGGGAGATGTAGAATTTCTGAGCATACTTGTGGACACTGTTGGATTGTGTGAGGCCCAGTGAATATCACACCGCTATGTCACAGTCTCAATGTCGCAGGTGTGAAAAATGTCACTATAGGACAGGGGAGATGTAGAATTTCTGAACACACTTGTGGACACTGTTGGATTTTGTGAGGCCCTGTGAATATCACACCGCTATGTCACAATCTCAATGTCGCAAGTGTGGAAAATGTCACTAAAGGACAGGGGAGATGATGAATTTCTGAAAACACTTGTGGACACTGTTGGATTGTGTGAGGCCCAGTGTACATCACACCGCTATGTCACAGTCTCAATGTCGCAGGTGTGAAAAATGTCACTATAGGACAGGGGAGATGTAGAATTTCTGAACACACTTGTGGACACTGTTGGATTGTGTGAGGCCCAGTGAATATCACACCGCTATGTCACAGGCTCAATGTCGCAGGTGTGAAAAATGTCACTATAGGACAGTGGAGATGTAGAATTTCTGAACACACTTGTTGACACTGTTGGATTGTGTGAAGCCCTGTGAATATCACACCGCTATGTCACAGTCTCAATGTCGCAGGTGTGAAAAATGTCACTATAGGACAGGGGAGATGTAGAATTTCTGAACACACTTGCAGACACAGTTGGATTGTGTGAGGCCCTGTGAATATCACACCGCTATGTCACAGTCTCAATGTCGCAGGTGTGAAAAATGTCACTATAGGACAGGGGAGATGTAGAATTTCTGAACACACTTGTGGACACTGTTGGATTGTGTGAGGCCCTGTGAATATGACACTGCTATGTCACAATCTCAATGTCGCAAGTGTGGAAAATGTCACTATAGGACAGGGGAGATGTTGAATTTCTGAACACACTTGTGGACACTCTTGGATTGTGTGAGGCCCAGTGTATATCACACCGCTATGTCACAGTCTCAATGTCGCAGGTGTGAAAAATGTCACTATAGGACAGGGGAGATGTAGAATTTCTGAACACACTTGTGGACACTGTTGGATTGTGTGAGGCCCAGTGAATATCACACCGCTATGTCACAGGCTCAATGTCGCAGGTGTGAAAAATGTCACTATAGGACAGGGGAGATGTAGAATTTCTGAACACACTTGTTGACACTGTTGGATTGTGTGAAGCCCTGTGAATATCACACCGCTATGTCACAGTCTCAATGTCGCAGGTGTGAAAAATGTCACTATAGGACAGGGGAGATGTAGAATTTCTGAACACACTTGTGGACACTGTTGGATTGTGTGAGGCCCTGTGACTATCACACTGCTATGTCACAGTCTCAATGTCGCAGGTGTGAAAAATATCACTATAGGACAGGGGAGATGTAGAATTTCTTAACACACTTGTGGACACTGTTGGATTGTGTGAGGCCCAGTGAATATCATACCGCTATGTCACAGTCTCAATGTCGCAGGTGTGAAAAATATCACTATAGGACAGGGGAGATGTAGAATTTCTGAACACACTTGTGGACACGGTTGGATTGTGTGAGGCCCAGTGAATATCACACCGCTATGTCACAGTCTCAATGTCGCAGGTGTGAAAAATATCACTATAGGACAGGGTAGATGTAGAATTTCTGAACACACTTGTGGACACTGTTGGATTGTGTGAGGCCCAGTGAATATCATACCGCTATGTCACAGTCGCAATGTCGCAGGTGTGAAAAATGTCACTATAGGACAGGGGAGATGTAGAATTTCTGAACACACTTGCGGACACTGTTGGATTGTGTGAGGCCCAGTGAATATCATACAGCTATGTCACAGTCTCAATGTCGCAGGTGTGAAAAATATCACTATAGGACAGGGGAGATGTAGAATTTCTGAACACACTTGTGGACCATGTTGGATTGTGTGAGGCCCAGTGAATATCACACCGCTATGTCACAGTCTCAATGTCGCAGGGGGGAAAAATGTCACTATAGGACAGGGGAGATGTAGAATTTCTGAACACACTTGTGGACACTATTGGATTGTGTGAGGCCCTGTGAATATCACACCGCTATGTCACAGTCTCAATGTCGCAGGTGTGAAAAATGTCACTATAGGACAGGGGAGATGTAGAATTTCTGAGCACACTTGTTTACACTGTTGGATTGTGTGAGGCCCAGTGAATATCACACCGCTATGTCACAGTCTCAATGTCGCAGGTGTGAAAAATGTCACTATAGGACAGGGGAGATGTAGAATTTCTGAACACACTTGTGGACACTGTTGGATTGTGTGAGGCCCTGTGAATATCACACCGCTATGTCACAATTTCAATGTCGCAAGTGTGGAAAATGTCACTATAGGACAGGGGAGTTGTTGAATTTCTGAACACACTTGTGGACACTGTTGGAATGTGTGAGGCCCAGTGAATATCACACCGCTATGTCACAGTCTCAATGTCGCAGGTGTGAAAAATGTCACTATAGGACAGGGGAGATTTAGAATTTCTGAACATACTTGTTGACACTGTTGGATTGTGTGAAGCCCTGTGAATATCACACCGCTATGTCACAGTCTCAATGTCGCAGGTGTGAAAAATATCACTATAGGACAGGGGAGATGTAGAATTTCTGAACACACTTGTGGACACTGTTGGATTGTGTGAGGCCCAGTGAATATCATACCGCTATGTCACAGTCGCAATGTCGCAGGTGTGAAAAATGTCACTATAGGACAGGGGAGATGTAGAATTTCTGAACACACTTGCGGACACTGTTGGATTGTGTGAGGCCCAGTGAATATCACACAGCTATGTCACAGTCTCAATTGCGCAGGTGTGAAAAATATCACTATAGGACAGGGGAGATGAAGAATTTCTGAACACACTTGTGGACAATGTTGGATTGTGTGAGGCCCAGTGAATATCACACCGCTATGTCACAGTCTCAATGTCGCAGGTGTGAAAAATGTCACTATAGGACAGGGGAGATGTAGAATTTCTGAACACACTTGTGGACACTGTTGGATTGTGTGAGGCCCTGTGAATATCACACCGCTATGTCACAGTCTCAATGTTGCAGGTGTGAAAAATGTCACTATAGGACAGGGGAGATGTAGAATTTCTGAGCACACTTGTGGACAATGTTGGATTGTGTGAGGCCCTGTGAATATCACACCGCTATGTCACAGTCTCAATGTCGAAGGTGTGAAAAATGTCACTATCGGACAGGGGAGATGTAGAATTTCTGAACACACTTGTGGACACTGTTGGATTGTGTGAGGCCCAGTGAATATCACACCGCTATGTCACAGTCTCAATGTCGCAGGTGTGAAAAATGTCACTATAGGACATGGGAGATGAAGAATTTCTGAACACACTTGCGGACACTGTTGGATTGTGTGAGGCCCTGTGAATATCACACCGCTATGTCACAGTCTCAATGTCCCAGGTGTGAAAAATGTCACTATAGGACAGGGGAGATGTAGAATTTCTGAACACACTTGTGGACACTGTTGGATTGTGTGAGGCCCAGTGAATATCACACAGCTATGTCACAGTCTCAATGTCGCAGGTGTGAAAAATATCACTATAGAACAGGGGAGGTGTAGAATTTCTGAACAAACTTGTGGACACTGTTGGATTGTGTGAGGCCCAGTGTATATCACACCGCTATGTCACAGTCTCAATGTCGCAGGTGTGAAAAATGTCACTATAGGACAGGGGAGATGTAGAATTTCTGAACACACTTGTGGACAATGTTGGATTGTGTGAGGCCCAGTGAATATGACACCGCTATGTCACTGTCTCAATGTCGCAGGTGTGAAAAATGTCACTATAGGACAGGGGAGATGTAGAATTTCTGAACACACTTTTGGAAACTGTTGGATTGTGTGAGGCCCTGTGAATATCACACCACTATGTCACAGTCTCAATGTCGCAGGTGTGAAAAATGTCACTATAGGACAGGGGAAATGTAGAATTTCTGAGCACACTTTTGGACACTGTTGGATTGTGTGAGGCCCTGTGAATATCACAACGCTATGTCACAGTCTCAATGTCGCAGGGGGGAAAAATGTCACTATAGGACAGGGGAGATGTAGAATTTCTGAACACACTTGTGGACACTATTGGATTGTGTGAGGCCCTGTGAATATCACACCGCTATGTCACAGTCTCAATGTCGCAGGTGTGAAAAATGTCACTATAGGACAGGGGAGATGTAGAATTTCTGAGCACACTTGTTTACACTGTTGGATTGTGTGAGGCCCAGTGAATATCACACCGCTATGTCACAGTCTCAATGTCGCAGGTGTGAAAAATGTCACTATAGGACAGGGGAGATGTAGAATTTCTGAACACACTTGTGGACACTGTTGGATTGTGTGAGGCCCTGTGAATATCACACCGCTATGTCACAATTTCAATGTCGCAAGTGTGGAAAATGTCACTATAGGACATGGGAGTTGTTGAATTTCTGAACACACTTGTGGACACTGTTGGAATGTGTGAGGCCCAGTGAATATCACACCGCTATGTCACAGTCTCAATGTCGCAGGTGTGAAAAATGTCACTATAGGACAGGGGAGATTTAGAATTTCTGAACATACTTGTTGACACTGTTGGATTGTGTGAAGCCCTGTGAATATCACACCGCTATGTCACAGTCTCAATGTCGCAGGTGTGAAAAATATCACTATAGGACAGGGGAGATGTAGAATTTCTGAACACACTTGTGGACACTGTTGGATTGTGTGAGGCCCAGTGAATATCATACCGCTATGTCACAGTCGCAATGTCGCAGGTGTGAAAAATGTCACTATAGGACAGGGGAGATGTAGAATTTCTGAACACACTTGCGGACACTGTTGGATTGTGTGAGGCCCAGTGAATATCACACAGCTATGTCACAGTCTCAATTGCGCAGGTGTGAAAAATATCACTATAGGACAGGGGAGATGAAGAATTTCTGAACACACTTGTGGACAATGTTGGATTGTGTGAGGCCCAGTGAATATCACACCGCTATGTCACAGTCTCAATGTCGCAGGTGTGAAAAATGTCACTATAGGACAGGGGAGATGTAGAATTTCTGAACACACTTGTGGACACTGTTGGATTGTGTGAGGCCCTGTGAATATCACACCGCTATGTCACAGTCTCAATGTTGCAGGTGTGAAAAATGTCACTATAGGACAGGGGAGATGTAGAATTTCTGAGCACACTTGTGGACAATGTTGGATTGTGTGAGGCCCTGTGAATATCACACCGCTATGTCACAGTCTCAATGTCGAAGGTGTGAAAAATGTCACTATCGGACAGGGGAGATGTAGAATTTCTGAACACACTTGTGGACACTGTTGGATTGTGTGAGGCCCAGTGAATATCACACCGCTATGTCACAGTCTCAATGTCGCAGGTGTGAAAAATGTCACTATAGGACATGGGAGATGAAGAATTTCTGAACACACTTGCGGACACTGTTGGATTGTGTGAGGCCCTGTGAATATCACACCGCTATGTCACAGTCTCAATGTCCCAGGTGTGAAAAATGTCACTATAGGACAGGGGAGATGTAGAATTTCTGAACACACTTGTGGACACTGTTGGATTGTGTGAGGCCCAGTGAATATCACACAGCTATGTCACAGTCTCAATGTCGCAGGTGTGAAAAATATCACTATAGAACAGGGGAGGTGTAGAATTTCTGAACAAACTTGTGGACACTGTTGGATTGTGTGAGGCCCAGTGTATATCACACCGCTATGTCACAGTCTCAATGTCGCAGGTGTGAAAAATGTCACTATAGGACAGGGGAGATGTAGAATTTCTGAACACACTTGTGGACAATGTTGGATTGTGTGAGGCCCAGTGAATATGACACCGCTATGTCACTGTCTCAATGTCGCAGGTGTGAAAAATGTCACTATAGGACAGGGGAGATGTAGAATTTCTGAACACACTTTTGGAAACTGTTGGATTGTGTGAGGCCCTGTGAATATCACACCACTATGTCACAGTCTCAATGTCGCAGGTGTGAAAAATGTCACTATAGGACAGGGGAAATGTAGAATTTCTGAGCACACTTTTGGACACTGTTGGATTGTGTGAGGCCCTGTGAATATCACAACGCTATGTCACAGTCTCAATGTCGAAGGTGTGAAAAATGTCACTATCGGACAGGGGAGATGTAGAATTTCTGAACACACTTGTAGACACTGTTGGATTGTGTGTGGCCCAGTGAATATCACACCGCTATGTCACAGTCTCAATGTCGCAGGTGTGAAAAATGTCACTATAGGACAGGGGAGATGTAGAATTTCTGAACACACTTGCGGACACTGTTGGATTGCGTGAGGCCCTGTGTATATCACACCGCTATGTCACAGTCTCAATGTCGCAGGTGTGAAAAATGTCACTATAGGACAGGGGAGATGTAGAATTTGTGATCACACTTGTGGACACTGTTGGATTGTGTGAGGCCCTGTGAATATCACACCGCTATGTCACAATCTCAATGTCGCAAGTGTGGAAAATGTCACTATAGGACAGGGGAGATGTTGAATTTCTGAACACACTTGTGGACACTGTTGGATTGTGTGAGGCCCAGTGTATATCACACCGCTATGTCACAGTCTCAATGTCGCAGGTGTGAAAAATGTCACTATAGGACAGGGGAGATGTAGAATTTCTGAACACACTTGTGGACACTGTTGGATTGTGTGAGGCCCAGTCAATATCACACCGCTATGTCACAGGCTCAATGTCGCAGGTGTGAAAAATGTCACTATAGGACAGGGGAGATGTAGAATTTCTGATCACACTTGTTGACACTGTTGGATTGTGTGAAGCCCTGTGAATATCACACCGCTATGTCACAGTCTCAATGTCGCAGGTGTGAAAAATGTCACTATAGGACAGGGGAGATGTAGAATTTCTGAACACACTTGTGGACACTGTTGGATTTTGTGAGGCCCTGTGAATATCACACCGCTATGTCACAGTCTCAATGTCGCAGGTGTGAAAAATGTCACTATAGGACAGGGGAGATGTAGAATTTCTGAACACACTTGTTGACACTGTTGGATTGTGTGAGGCACTGTGAATATCACACCGCTATGTCACAGTCTCAATGTCGCAGGTGTGAAAAATGTCAATATAGGACAGGGGAGATGTAGATTTTCTGAACACACTTGCGGACACTGTTGGATTGTGTGAGGCCCTGTGAATATCACACCGCTATGTCACAGTCTCAATGTCGCAGGTGTGAAAAATGTCACTATAGGACAGGGGAAATGTAGAATTTCTGAACACACTTGTGGACACTGTTGGATTGTGTGAGGCCCTGTGAATATCACACCGCTATGTCACAATCTCAATGTCGCAAGTGTGGAAAATGTCACTATAGGACAGGGGAGATGTTGAATTTCTGAACGCACTTGTGGACACTGTTGGATTGTGTGAGGCCCAGTGTATATCACACCGCTATGTCACAGTCTCAATGTCGCAGGTGTGAAAAATGTCACTATAGGACAGGGGAGATGTAGAATTTCTGAACACACTTGTGGACACTCTTGGATTGTGTGAGGCCCAGTGAATATCACACCGCTATGTCACAGGCTCAATGTCGCAGGTGTGAAAAATGTCACTATAGGACAGGGGAGATGTAGAATTTCTGAACACACTTGTTGACACTGTTGGATTGTGTGAAGCCCTGTGAATATCACACCGCTATGTCACAGTCTCAATGTCGCAGGTGTGAAAAATGTCACTATAGGACAGGGGAGATGTAGAATTTCTGAACACACTTGCGGACACTGTTGGATTGTGTGAGGCACTGTGAATATCACACCGCTATGTCACAGTCTCAATGTCGCAGGTGTGAAAAACGTCACTAGGACAGGGGAGATGTAGAATTTCTGAACACACTTGTGGACACTGTTGGATTGTGTGAGGCCCTGTGAATATCACACCGCTATGTCACAATCTCAATGTCGCAAGTGTGGAAAATGTCACTATAGGACAGGGGAGATGTTGAATTTCTGAACACACTTGTGGACACTGTTGGATTGTGTGAGGCCCAGTGTATATCACACCGCTATGTCACAGTCTCAATGTCGCAGGTGTGAAAAATGTCACTATAGGACAGGGGAGATGTAGAATTTCTGAACACACTTGTGGACACTGTTGGATTGTGTGAGGCCCAGTGAATATCACACCGCTATGTCACAGGCTCAATGTCGCAGGTGTGAAAAATGTCACTATAGGAGAGGGGAGATGTAGAATTTCTGAACACACTTGTTGACACTGTTGGATTGTGTGAAGCCCTGTGAATATCACACCGCTATGTCACAGTCTCAATGTCGCAGGTGTGAAAAATGTCACTATAGGACAGGGGAGATGTAGAATTTCTGAACACACTTGTGGACACGGTTGGACTGTGTGAGGCCCAGTGAATATCACACCGCTATGTCACAGTCTCAATGTCGCAGGTGTGAAAAATGTCACTATAGGACAGGGGAGATGTAGAATTTCTGAACACACTTGTGTACACTGTTGGATTGTGTGAGGCCCAGTGAATATCACACCGCTATGTCACAGTCTCAATGTCGCAGGTGTGAAAAATGTCACTATAGGACAGGGGAGATGTAGAATTTCTGAACACACTTGTGGACACTGTTGGATTGTGTGAGGCCCTGTGAATGTCACACCGCTATGTCACAGTCTCAATGTCGCAGGTGTGAAAAATATCACTATAGGACAGGGTAGATGTAGAATTTCTGAACACACTTGTGGACACTGTTGGATTGTGTGAGGCACAGTGAATATCATACCGCTATGTCACAGTCGCAATGTCGCAGGTGTGAAAAATGTCACTATAGGACAGGGGAGATGTATAATTTCTGAACACACTTGCGGACACTGTTGGATTGTGTGAGGCCCAGTGAATATCATACAGCTATGTCACAGTCTCAATGTCGCAGGTGTGAAAAATATCACTATAGGACAGGGGAGATGTAGAATTTCTGAACACACTTGTGGACCATGTTGGATTGTGTGAGGCCCAGTGAATATCACATCGCTATGTCACAGTCTCTATGTCGCAGGTGTGAAAAATGTCACTATAGGACAGGGGAGATGTAGAATTTCTGAACACACTTGTGGACACTATTGGATTGTGTGAGGCCCAGTGAATATCACACCGCTATGTCACAGTCTCAATGTCGCAGGTGTGAAAAATGTCACTATAGGACAGAGGAGATGTAGAATTTCTGAGCACACTTGTGGACACTGTTGGATTGTGAGGCCCAGTGAATATCACACCGCTATGTCACAGTCTCAATGTCGCAGGTGTGAAAAATGTCACTATAGGACAGGGGAGATGTCGAATTTCTGAGCACACTTGTGGACACTGTTGGATTGTGTGAGGCCCTGTGAATATCACACCGCTATGTCACAGTCTCAATGTCGAAGGTGTGAAAAATGTCACTATCGGACAGGGGAGACGTAGAATTTCTGAACACACTTGTGGACACTGTTGGATTGTGTGAGGCCCAGTGAATATCACACCGCTATGTCACAGTCTCAATGTCGCAGGTGTGAAAAATGTCACTATAGGACAGGGGAGATGTAGAATTTCTGAACACACTTGCGGACACTGTTGGATTGTGTGAGGCCCTGTGAATATCACACCGCTATGTCACAGTCTCAATGTCCCAGGTGTGAAAAATGTCACTATAGGACAGGGGAGATGTAGAATTTCTGAACACACTTGCGGACACTGTTGGATTGTGTTAGGCCCAGTGAATATCACACAGCTATGTCACAGTCTCAATGTCGCAGGTGTGAAAAATATCACTATATAACAGGGGAGGTGTAGAATTTCTGAACAAACTTGTGGACACTGTTGGATTGTGTGAGGCCCAGTGTATATCACACCGCTATGTCACAGTCTCAATGTCGCAGGTGTGAAAAATGTCACTATAGGACAGGGGAGATGTAGAATTTCTGAACACACTTGTGGACCATGTTGGATTGTGTGAGGCCCAGTGAATATCACACCGCTATGTCACAGTCTCAATGTCGCAGGGGGGAAAAATGTCACTATAGGACAGGGGAGATGTAGAATTTCTGAACACACTTGTGGACACTATTGGATTGTGTGAGGCCCTGTGAATATCACACCGCTATGTCACAGTCTCAATGTCGCAGGTGTGAAAAATGTCACTATAGGACAGGGGAGATGTAGAATTTCTGAGCACACTTGTTTACACTGTTGGATTGTGTGAGGCCCAGTGAATATCACACCGCTATGTCACAGTCTCAATGTCGCAGGTGTGAAAAATGTCACTATAGGACAGGGGAGATGTAGAATTTCTGAACACACTTGTGGACACTGTTGGATTGTGTGAGGCCCTGTGAATATCACACCGCTATGTCACAATTTCAATGTCGCAAGTGTGGAAAATGTCACTATAGGACAGGGGAGTTGTTGAATTTCTGAACACACTTGTGGACACTGTTGGAATGTGTGAGGCCCAGTGAATATCACACCGCTATGTCACAGTCTCAATGTCGCAGGTGTGAAAAATGTCACTATAGGACAGGGGAGATGTAGAATTTCTGAACATACTTGTTGACACTGTTGGATTGTGTGAAGCCCTGTGAATATCACACCGCTATGTCACAGTCTCAATGTCGCAGGTGTGAAAAATATCACTATAGGACAGGGGAGATGTAGAATTTCTGAACACACTTGTGGACACTGTTGGATTGTGTGAGGCCCAGTGAATATCATACCGCTATGTCACAGTCGCAATGTCGCAGGTGTGAAAAATGTCACTATAGGACAGGGGAGATGTAGAATTTCTGAACACACTTGCGGACACTGTTGGATTGTGTGAGGCCCAGTGAATATCACACAGCTATGTCACAGTCTCAATTGCGCAGGTGTGAAAAATATCACTATAGGACAGGGGAGATGAAGAATTTCTGAACACACTTGTGGACAATGTTGGATTGTGTGAGGCCCAGTGAATATCACACCGCTATGTCACAGTCTCAATGTCGCAGGTGTGAAAAATGTCACTATAGGACAGGGGAGATGTAGAATTTCTGAACACACTTGTGGACACTGTTGGATTGTGTGAGGCCCTGTGAATATCACACCGCTATGTCACAGTCTCAATGTTGCAGGTGTGAAAAATGTCACTATAGGACAGGGGAGATGTAGAATTTCAGAGCACACTTGTGGACAATGTTGGATTGTGTGAGGCCCTGTGAATATCACACCGCTATGTCACAGTCTCAATGTCGAAGGTGTGAAAAATGTCACTATCGGACAGGGGAGATGTAGAATTTCTGAACACACTTGTGGACACTGTTGGATTGTGTGAGGCCCAGTGAATATCACACCGCTATGTCACAGTCTCAATGTCGCAGGTGTGAAAAATGTCACTATAGGACATGGGAGATGAAGAATTTCTGAACACACTTGCGGACACTGTTGGATTGTGTGAGGCCCTGTGAATATCACACCGCTATGTCACAGTCTCAATGTCCCAGGTGTGAAAAATGTCACTATAGGACAGGGGAGATGTAGAATTTCTGAACACACTTGTGGACACTGTTGGATTGTGTGAGGCCCAGTGAATATCACACAGCTATGTCACAGTCTCAATGTCGCAGGTGTGAAAAATATCACTATAGAACAGGGGAGGTGTAGAATTTCTGAACAAACTTGTGGACACTGTTGGATTGTGTGAGGCCCAGTGTATATCACACCGCTATGTCACAGTCTCAATGTCGCAGGTGTGAAAAATGTCACTATAGGACAGGGGAGATGTAGAATTTCTGAACACACTTGTGGACAATGTTGGATTGTGTGAGGCCCAGTGAATATGACACCGCTATGTCACTGTCTCAATGTCGCAGGTGTGAAAAATGTCACTATAGGACAGGGGAGATGTAGAATTTCTGAACACACTTTTGGAAACTGTTGGATTGTGTGAGGCCCTGTGAATATCACACCACTATGTCACAGTCTCAATGTCGCAGGTGTGAAAAATGTCACTATAGGACAGGGGAAATGTAGAATTTCTGAGCACACTTTTGGACACTGTTGGATTGTGTGAGGCCCTGTGAATATCACAACGCTATGTCACAGTCTCAATGTCGAAGGTGTGAAAAATGTCACTATCGGACAGGGGAGATGTAGAATTTCTGAACACACTTGTAGACACTGTTGGATTGTGTGTGGCCCAGTGAATATCACACCGCTATGTCACAGTCTCAATGTCGCAGGTGTGAAAAATGTCACTATAGGACAGGGGAGATGTAGAATTTCTGAACACACTTGCGGACACTGTTGGATTGCGTGAGGCCCTGTGAATATCACACCGCTATGTCACAGTCTCAATGTCGCAGGTGTGAAAAATGTCACTATAGGACAGGGGAGATGTAAAATTTGTGATCACACTTGTGGACACTGTTGGATTGTGTGAGGCCCTGTGAATATCACACCGCTATGTCACAATCTCAATGTCGCAAGTGTGGAAAATGTCACTATAGGACAGGGGAGATGTTGAATTTCTGAACACACTTGTGGACACTGTTGGATTGTGTGAGGCCCAGTGTATATCACACCGCTATGTCACAGTCTCAATGTCGCAGGTGTGAAAAATGTCACTATAGGACAGGGGAGATGTAGAATTTCTGAACACACTTGTGGACACTGTTGGATTGTGTGAGGCCCAGTCAATATCACACCGCTATGTCACAGGCTCAATGTCGCAGGTGTGAAAAATGTCACTATAGGACAGGGGAGATGTAGAATTTCTGATCACACTTGTTGACACTGTTGGATTGTGTGAAGCCCTGTGAATATCACACCGCTATGTCACAGTCTCAATGTCGCAGGTGTGAAAAATGTCACTATAGGACAGGGGAGATGTAGAATTTCTGAACACACTTGAGGACACTGTTGGATTTTGTGAGGCCCTGTGAATATCACACCGCTATGTCACAGTCTCAATGTCGCAGGTGTGAAAAATGTCACTATAGGACAGGGGAGATGTAGAATTTCTGAACACACTTGTTGACACTGTTGGATTGTGTGAGGCACTGTGAATATCACACCGCTATGTCACAGTCTCAATGTCGCAGGTGTGAAAAATGTCAATATAGGACAGGGGAGATGTAGATTTTCTGAACACACTTGCGGACACTGTTGGATTGTGTGAGGCCCTGTGAATATCACACCGCTATGTCACAGTCTCAATGTCGCAGGTGTGAAAAATGTCACTATAGGACAGGGGAAATGTAGAATTTCTGAACACACTTGTGGACACTGTTGGATTGTGTGAGGCCCTGTGAATATCACACCGCTATGTCACAATCTCAATGTCGCAAGTGTGGAAAATGTCACTATAGGACAGGGGAGATGTTGAATTTCTGAACGCACTTGTGGACACTGTTGGATTGTGTGAGGCCCAGTGTATATCACACCGCTATGTCACAGTCTCAATGTCGCAGGTGTGAAAAATGTCACTATAGGACAGGGGAGATGTAGAATTTCTGAACACACTTGTGGACACTCTTGGATTGTGTGAGGCCCAGTGAATATCACACCGCTATGTCACAGGCTCAATGTCGCAGGTGTGAAAAATGTCACTATAGGACAGGGGAGATGTAGAATTTCTGAACACACTTGTTGACACTGTTGGATTGTGTGAAGCCCTGTGAATATCACACCGCTATGTCACAGTCTCAATGTCGCAGGTGTGAAAAATGTCACTATAGGACAGGGGAGATGTAGAATTTCTGAACACACTTGCGGACACTGTTGGATTGTGTGAGGCACTGTGAATATCACACCGCTATGTCACAGTCTCAATGTCGCAGGTGTGAAAAATGTCACTAGGACAGGGGAGATGTAGAATTTCTGAACACACTTGTGGACACTGTTGGATTGTGTGAGGCCCTGTGAATATCACACCGCTATGTCACAATCTCAATGTCGCAAGTGTGGAAAATGTCACTATAGGACAGGGGAGATGTTGAATTTCTGAACACACTTGTGGACACTGTTGGATTGTGTGAGGCCCAGTGTATATCACACCGCTATGTCACAGTCTCAATGTCGCAGGTGTGAAAAATGTCACTATAGGACAGGGGAGAAGTAGAATTTCTGAACACACTTGTGGACACTGTTGGATTGTGTGAGGCCCAGTGAATATCACACCGCTATGTCACAGGCTCAATGTCGCAGGTGTGAAAAATGTCACTATAGGAGAGGGGAGATGTAGAATTTCTGAACACACTTGTTGACACTGTTGGATTGTGTGAAGCCCTGTGAATATCACACCGCTATGTCACAGTCTCAATGTCGCAGGTGTGAAAAATGTCACTATAGGACAGGGGAGATGTAGAATTTCTGAACACACTTGTGGACACGGTTGGACTGTGTGAGGCCCAGTGAATATCACACCGCTATGTCACAGTCTCAATGTCGCAGGTGTGAAAAATGTCACTATAGGACAGGGGAGATGTAGAATTTCTGAACACACTTGTGTACACTGTTGGATTGTGTGAGGCCCAGTGAATATCACACCGCTATGTCACAGTCTCAATGTCGCAGGTGTGAAAAATGTCACTATAGGACAGGGGAGATGTAGAATTTCTGAACACACTTGTGGACACTGTTGGATTGTGTGAGGCCCTGTGAATGTCACACCGCTATGTCACAGTCTCAATGTCGCAGGTGTGAAAAATATCACTATAGGACAGGGTAGATGTAGAATTTCTGAACACACTTGTGGACACTGTTGGATTGTGTGAGGCACAGTGAATATCATACCGCTAAGTCACAGTCGCAATGTCGTAGGTGTGAAAAATGTCACTATAGGACAGGGGAGATGTATAATTTCTGAACACACTTGCGGACACTGTTGGATTGTGTGAGGCCCAGTGAATATCATACAGCTATGTCACAGTCTCAATGTCGCAGGTGTGAAAAATATCACTATAGGACAGGGGAGATGTAGAATTTCTGAACACACTTGTGGACCATGTTGGATTGTGTGAGGCCCAGTGAATATCACATCGCTATGTCACAGTCTCTATGTCGCAGGTGTGAAAAATGTCACTATAGGACAGGGGAGATGTAGAATTTCTGAACACACTTGTGGACACTATTGGATTGTGTGAGGCCCAGTGAATATCACACCGCTATGTCACAGTCTCAATGTCGCAGGTGTGAAAAATGTCACTATAGGACAGAGGAGATGTAGAATTTCTGAGCACACTTGTGGACACTGTTGGATTGTGAGGCCCAGTGAATATCACACCGCTATGTCACAGTCTCAATGTCGCAGGTGTGAAAAATGTCACTATAGGACAGGGGAGATGTCGAATTTCTGAGCACACTTGTGGACACTGTTGGATTGTGTGAGGCCCTGTGAATATCACACCGCTATGTCACAGTCTCAATGTCGAAGGTGTGAAAAATGTCACTATCGGACAGGGGAGACGTAGAATTTCTGAACACACTTGTGGACACTGTTGGATTGTGTGAGGCCCAGTGAATATCACACCGCTATGTCACAGTCTCAATGTCGCAGGTGTGAAAAATGTCACTATAGGACAGGGGAGATGTAGAATTTCTGAACACACTTGCGGACACTGTTGGATTGTGTGAGGCCCTGTGAATATCACACCGCTATGTCACAGTCTCAATGTCCCAGGTGTGAAAAATGTCACTATAGGACAGGGGAGATGTAGAATTTCTGAACACACTTGCGGACACTGTTGGATTGTGTTAGGCCCAGTGAATATCACACAGCTATGTCACAGTCTCAATGTCGCAGGTGTGAAAAATATCACTATATAACAGGGGAGGTGTAGAATTTCTGAACAAACTTGTGGACACTGTTGGATTGTGTGAGGCCCAGTGTATATCACACCGCTATGTCACAGTCTCAATGTCGCAGGTGTGAAAAATGTCACTATAGGACAGGGGAGATGTAGAATTTCTGAACACACTTGTGGACAATGTTGGATTGTGTGAAGCCCAGTGAATATCACACCGCTATGTCACTGTCTCGATGTCGCAGGTGTGAAAAATGTCACTATAGGACAGGGGAGATGTAGAATTTCTGAACACACTTGTGGACACTGTTGGATTGTGTGAGGCCCTGTGAATATCACACCACTATGTCACAGTCTCAATGTCGCAGGTGTGAAAAATGTCACTATAGGACAGGGGAAATGTAGAATTTCTGAACACACTTGTAGACACTGTTGGATTGTGTGTGGCCCAGTGAATATCACACCGGTATGTCACAGTCTCAATGTCGCAGGTGTGAAAAATGTCACTATAGGACAGGGGAGATGTAGAATTTCTGAACACACTTGCGGACACTGTTGGATTGTGTGAGGCCCTGTGAATATCACACCGCTATGTCACAGTCTCAATGTCGCAGGTGTGAAAAATGTCACTATAGGACAGGGGAGATGTAGAATGTCTGAACACACTTGTGGACACTGTTGGATTGTGTGAGGCCCTGTGAATATCACACCGCTATGTCACAATCTCAATGTCGCAAGTGTGGAAAATGTCACTATAGGACAGGGGAGATGCTGAATTTCTGAACACACTTGTGGACACTGTTGGATTCTGTGAGGCCTAGTGTATATCACACCGCTATGTCACAGTCTCAATGTCGCAGGTGTGAAAAATGTCACTATAGGACAGGGGAGATGTAGAATTTGTGAACACACTTGTGGACACTGTTGGATTGTGTGAGGCCCAGTGAATATCATACCGCTATGTCACAGTCTCAATGTCGCAGGTGTGAAAAATGTCACTATAGGACAGGGGAGATGTAGAATTTCTGAACACACTTGCGGACACTGTTGGATTGTGTGAGGCCCTGTGAATATCACACCGCTATGTCACAGTCTCAATGTCGCAGGTGTGAAAAATGTCACTATAGGACAGGGGAGATGTAGAATTTCTGAACACACTTGTGGACACTGTTGGATTGTGTGAGGTCGTGTGAATATCACACCGCTATGTCACAATCTCAATGTCGCAAGTGTGGAAAATGTCACTATAGGACAGGGGAGATGTTGAATTTCTGAACGCACTTGTGGACACTGTTGGATTGTGTGAGGCCCAGTGTATATCACACCGCTATGTCACAGTCTCAATGTCGCAGGTGTGAAAAATGTCACTATAGGACAGGGGAGATGTAGAATTTCTGAACACACTTGTTGACACTGTTGGATTGTGTGAAGCCCTGTGAATATCACACCGCTATGTCACAGTCTCAATGTCGCAGGTGTGAAAAATGTCACTATAGGACAGGGGAGATGTAGAATTTCTGAACACACTTGCGGACACTGTTGGATTGTGTGAGGCCCTGTGAATATCACACCGCTATGTCACAGTCTCAATGTCACAGGTGTGAAAAATGTCACTAGGACAGGGGAGATGTAGAATTTCTGAACACACTTGTGGACACTGTTGGATTGTGTGAGGCCCTGTGAATATCACACCGCTATGTCACAATCTCAATGTCGCAAGTGTGGAAAATGTCACTATAGGACAGGGGAGATGTTGAATTTCTGAACACACTTGTGGACACTGTTGGATTGTGTGAGGCCCAGTGTATATCTCACCGCTATGTCACAGTCTCAATGTCGCAGGTGTGAAAAATGTCACTATAGGACAGGGGAGATGTAGAATTTCTGAACACACTTGTGGACACTGTTGGATTGTGTGAGGCCCAGTGAATATCACACCGCTATGTCACAGGCTCAATGTCGCAGGTGTGAAAAATGTCACTATAGGACAGGGGAGATGTAGAATTTCTGAACACACTTGTTGACACTGTTGGATTGTGTGAAGCCCTGTGAATATCACACCGCTATGTCACAGTCTCAATGTCGCAGGTGTGAAAAATGTCACTATAGGACAGGGGAGATGTAGAATTTCTGAACATACTTGCGGACACTGTTGGATTGTGTGAGGCCCTGTGAATATCACACCGCTATGTCACAGTCTCAATGTCGCAAGTGTGAAAAATGTCACTAGGACAGGGGAGATGTAGAATTTCTGAACACACTTGTGGACACTGTTGGATTGTGTGATGCCCTGTGAATATCACACCGCTATGTCACAATCTCAATGTCGCAAGTGTGGAAAATGTCACTATAGGACAGGGAAGATGTTGAATTTCTGAACACACTTGTGGACACTGTTGGATTGTGTGAGGCCCAGTGTATATCACACCGCTATGTCACAGTCTCAATGTCGCAGGTGTGAAAAATGTCACTATAGGACAGGGGAGATGTAGAATTTCTGAACACACTTGTGGACACTGTTGGATTGTGTGAGGCCCAGTGAATATCACACCGCTATGTCACAGGCTCAATGTCGCAGGTGTGAAAAATGTCACTATAGGACAGGGGAGATGTAGAATTTCTGAACACACTTGTTTTCACTGTTGGATTGTGTGAAGCCCTGTGAATATCACACCGCTATGTCACAGTCTCAATGTCGCAGGTGTGAAAAATGTCACTATAGGACAGGGGAGATGTAGAATTTCTGAACACACTTGTGGACACTGTTGGATTGTGTGAGGCCCTGTGAATATCACACTGCTATGTCACAGTCTCAATGTCGCAGGTGTGAAAAATATCACTATAGGACAGGGGAGATGTAGAATTTCTTAACACACTTGTGGACACTGTTGGATTGTGTGAGGCCCAGTGAATATCATACCGCTATGTCACAGTCTCAATGTCGCAGGTGTGAAAACTATCACTATAGGACAGGGGAGATGTAGAATTTCTGAACACACTTGTGGACACGGTTGGATTGTGTAAGGCCCAGTGAATATCACACTGCTATGTCACAGTCTCAATGTCGCAGGTGTGAAAAATGTCACTATAGGACAGGGGAGATGTAGAATTTCTGAACACACTTGTGGACACTGTTGGATTGTGTCAGGCCCAGTGAATATCACACCGCTATGTCACAGTCTCAATGTCGCAGGTGTGAAAAATGTCACTATAGGACAGGGGAGATGTAGAATTTCTGAACACACTTGTGGACACTGTTGGATTGTGTGAGGCCCTGTGAATGTCACACCACTATGTCACATTCTCAATGTCGCAGGTGTGAAAAATATCACTATAGGACAGGGTAGATGTAGAAATTCTGAACACACTTGTGGACACTGTTGGATTGTGTGAGGCACAGTGAATATCATACCGCTATGTCACAGTCGCAATGTCGCAGGTGTGAAAAATGTCACTATAGGACAGGGGAGATGTAGAATTTCTGAACACACTTGCGGACACTGTTGGATTGTGTGAGGCCCAGTGAATATCATACAGCTATGTCACAGTCTCAATGTCGCAGGTGTGAAAAATATCACTATAGGACAGGGGAGATGTAGAATTTCTGAACACACTTGTGGACCATGTTGGATTGTGTGAGGCCCAGTGAATATCACACCGCTATGTCACAGTCTCAATGTCGCAGGTGTGAAAAATGTCACTATAGGACAGGGGAGATGTAGAATTTCTGAACACACTTGTGGACACTATTGGATTGTGTGAGGCCCTGTGAATATCACACCGCTATGTCACAGTCTCAATGTCGCAGGTGTGAAAATTGTCACTATAGGACAGGGGAGATGTAGAATTTCTGAGCACACTTGTGAACACTGATGGATTGTGTGAGGCCCAGTGAATATCACACCGCTATGTCACAGTCTCAATGTCGCAGGTGTGAAAAATGTCACTATAGGACAGGGGAGATGTAGAATTTCTGAACACACTTGTGGACACTGTTGGATTGTGTGAGGCCCTGTGAATATCACACCGCTATGTCACAATCTCAATGTCGCAAGTGTGGAAAATGTCACTATAGGACAGGGGAGATGTTGAATTTCTGAACACACTTGTGGACACTGTTGGATTGTGTGTGGCCTAGTGTATATCACACCGCTATGTCACAGTCTCAATGTCGCAGGTGTGAAAAATGTCACTATAGGACAGGGGAGATGTAGAATTTCTGAACACACTTGTGGACACTGTTGGATTGTGTGAGGCCCAGTGAATATCACACCGCTATGTCAAAGGCTCAATGTCGCAGGTGTGAAAAATGTCACTATAGGACATGGGAGATGTAGAATTTCTGAACACACTTGTTGACACTGTTGGATTGTGTGAAGCCCTGTGAATATCACACCGCTATGTCATCTCAATGTCGCAGGTGTGAAAAATGTCACTATAGGACAGGGGAGATGTAGAATTTCTGAACACACTTGCGGACACTGTTGGATTGTGTGAGGCCCTGTGAATATCACACCGCTATGTCACAGTCTCAATGTCGCAGGTGTGAAAAATGTCACTATAGGACAGGGGAGATGTAGAATTTCTGAACACACTTGTGGACACTGTTGGATTGTGTGAGGCCCTGTGAATATCACACCGCTATGTCACAATCTCAATGTCGCAAGTGTGGAAAATGTCACTATAGGACAGGGGAGATGTTGAATTTCTGAACACACTTGTGGACACTCTTGGATTGTGTGAGGCCCAGTGTATATCACACCGCTATGTCACAGTCTCAATGTCGCAGGTGTGAAAAATGTCACTATAGGACAGGGGAGATGTAGAATTTCTGAACACACTTGTGGACACTGTTGGATTGTGAGAGGCCCAGTGAATATCACACCGCTATGTCACAGGCTCAATGTCGCAGGAGTGAAAAATGTCACTATAGGACAGGGGAGATGTAGAATTTCTGAACACACTTGTTGACACTGTTGGATTGTGTGAAGCCCTGTGAATATCACACCGCTATGTCACAGTCTCAATGTCGCAGGTGTGAAAAATGTCACTATAGGACAGGGGAGATGTAGAATTTCTGAACACACTTGTGGACACTGTTGGATTGTGTGAGGCCCTGTGAATATCACACTGCTATGTCACAGTCTCAATGTCGCAGGTGTGAAAAATATCACTATAGGACAGGGGAGATGTAGAATTTCTTAACACACTTGTGGACACTGTTGGATTGTGTGAGGCCCAGTGAATATCATACCGCTATGTCACAGTCTCAATGTCGCAGGTGTGAAAAATATCACTATAGGACAGGAGAGATGTAGAATTTCTGAACACACTTGTGGACACTGTTGGATTGTGTGAGGCCCAGTGAATATTACACCGCTATGTCACAGTCTCAATGTCGCAGGTGTGAAAAATGTCACTATAGGACAGGGGAGATGTAGAATTTCTGAACACACTTGTGGACACTGTTGGATTGTGTGAGGCCCAGTGAATATCACACCGCTATGTCACAGGCTCAATGTCGCAGGTGTGAAAAATGTCACTATAGGACAGGGGAGATGTAGAATTTCTGAGCACACTTGTGGACACTGTTGGATTGTGTGAGGCCCAGTGAATATCACACCGCTATGTCACAGTCTCAATGTTGCAGGTGTTAAAAATGTCACTATAGGACAGGGGAGATGTAGAAATTCTGAACACACTTGTGGACACTGTTGGATTGTGTGAGGCCCTGTGAATATCACACCGCTATGTCACAATTTCAATGTCGCAAGTGTGGAAAATGTCACTATAGGACATGGGAGATGTAGAATTTCTGAACACACTTGTTGACACTGTTGGATTGTGTGAAGCCCTGTGAATATCACACCGCTATGTCATCTCAATGTCGCAGGTGTGAAAAATGTCACTATAGGACAGGGGAGATGTAGAATTTCTGAACACACTTGCGGACACTGTTGGATTGTGTGAGGCCCTGTGAATATCACACCGCTATGTCACAGTCTCAATGTCGCAGGTGTGAAAAATGTCACTATAGGACAGGGGAGATGTAGAATTTCTGAACACACTTGTGGACACTGTTGGATTGTGTGAGGCCCTGTGAATATCACACCGCTATGTCACAATCTCAATGTCGCAAGTGTGGAAAATGTCACTATAGGACAGGGGAGATGTTGAATTTCTGAACACACTTGTGGACACTCTTGGATTGTGTGAGGCCCAGTGTATATCACACCGCTATGTCACAGTCTCAATGTCGCAGGTGTGAAAAATGTCACTATAGGACAGGGGAGATGTAGAATTTCTGAACACACTTGTGGACACTGTTGGATTGTGTGAGGCCCTGTGAATATCACACTGCTATGTCACAGTCTCAATGTCGCAGGTGTGAAAAATATCACTATAGGACAGGGGAGATGTAGAATTTCTTAACACACTTGTGGACACTGTTGGATTGTGTGAGGCCCAGTGAATATCATACCGCTATGTCACAGTCTCAATGTCGCAGGTGTGAAAAATATCACTATAGGACAGGAGAGATGTAGAATTTCTGAACACACTTGTGGACACTGTTGGATTGTGTGAGGCCCAGTGAATATCAAACCGCTATGTCACAGTCTCAATGTCGCAGGTGTGAAAAATGTCACTATAGGACAGGGGAGATGTAGAATTTCTGAACACACTTGTGGACACTGTTGGATTGTGTGAGGCCCAGTGAATATCACACCGCTATGTCACAGGCTCAATGTCGCAGGTGTGAAAAATGTCACTATAGGACAGGGGAGATGTAGAATTTCTGAGCACACTTGTGGACACTGTTGGATTGTGTGAGGCCCAGTGAATATCACACCGCTATGTCACAGTCTCAATGTTGCAGGTGTTAAAAATGTCACTATAGGACAGGGGAGATGTAGAAATTCTGAACACACTTGTGGACACTGTTGGATTGTGTGAGGCCCTGTGAATATCACACCGCTATGTCACAATTTCAATGTCGCAAGTGTGGAAAATGTCACTATAGGACATGGGAGATGTAGAATTTCTGAACACACTTGTTGACACTGTTGGATTGTGTGAAGCCCTGTGAATATCACACCGCTATGTCATCTCAATGTCGCAGGTGTGAAAAATGTCACTATAGGACAGGGGAGATGTAGAATTTCTGAACACACTTGCGGACACTGTTGGATTGTGTGAGGCCCTGTGAATATCACACCGCTATGTCACAGTCTCAATGTCGCAGGTGTGAAAAATGTCACTATAGGACAGGGGAGATGTAGAATTTCTGAACACACTTGTGGACACTGTTGGATTGTGTGAGGCCCTGTGAATATCACACCGCTATGTCACAATCTCAATGTCGCAAGTGTGGAAAATGTCACTATAGGACAGGGGAGATGTTGAATTTCTGAACACACTTGTGGACACTCTTGGATTGTGTGAGGCCCAGTGTATATCACACCGCTATGTCACAGTCTCAATGTCGCAGGTGTGAAAAATGTCACTATAGGACAGGGGAGATGTAGAATTTCTGAACACACTTGTGGACACTGTTGGATTGTGTGAGGCCCAGTGAATATCACACCGCTATGTCACAGGCTCAATGTCGCAGGTGTGAAAAATGTCACTATAGGACAGGGGAGATGTAGAATTTCTGAACACACTTGTTGACACTGTTGGATTGTGTGAAGCCCTGTGAATATCACACCGCTATGTCACAGTCTCAATGTCGCAGGTGTGAAAAATGTCACTATAGGACAGGGGAGATGTAGAATTTCTGAACACACTTGTGGACACTGTTGGATTGTGTGAGGCCCTGTGAATATCACACTGCTATGTCACAGTCTCAATGTCGCAGGTGTGAAAAATATCACTATAGGACAGGGGAGATGTAGAATTTCTTAACACACTTGTGGACACTGTTGGATTGTGTGAGGCCCAGTGAATATCATACCGCTATGTCACAGTCTCAATGTCGCAGGTGTGAAAAATATCACTATAGGACAGGGGAGATGTAGAATTTCTGAACACACTTGTGGACACTGTTGGATTGTGTGAGGCCCAGTGAATATCACACCGCTATGTCACAGTCTCAATGTCGCAGGTGTGAAAAATGTCACTATAGGACAGGGGAGATGTAGAATTTCTGAACACACTTGTGGACACTGTTGGATTGTGTGAGGCCCAGTGAATATCACACCGCTATGTCACAGGCTCAATGTCGCAGGTGTGAAAAATGTCACTATAGGACAGGGGAGATGTAGAATTTCTGAGCACACTTGTGGACACTGTTGGATTGTGTGAGGCCCAGTGAATATCACACCGCTATGTCACAGTCTCAATGTTGCAGGTGTTAAAAATGTCACTATAGGACAGGGGAGATGTAGAATTTCTGAACACACTTGTGGACACTGTTGGATTGTGTGAGGCCCTGTGAATATCACACCGCTATGTCACAATTTCAATGTCGCAAGTGTGGAAAATGTCACTATAGGACAGGGGAGATGTTGAATTTCTGAACACACTTGTGGACACTGTTGGAATTTGTGAGGCCCAGTGAATATCACACCGCTATGTCACAGTCTCAATGTCGCAGGTGTTAAAAATGTCACTATAGGACAGGGGAGATGTAGAATTTCTGAACATACTTGTTGACACTGTTGGATTGTGTGAAGCCCTGTGAATATCACACCGCTATGTCACAGTCTCAATGTCGCAGGTGTGAAAAATATCACTATAGGACAGGGGAGATGTAGAATTTCTGAACACACTTGTGGACACTGTTGGATTGTGTGAGGCCCAGTGTATATCACACCGCTATGTCACAGTCTCAATGTCGCAGGTGTGAAAAATGTCAATATAGGACAGGGGAGATGTAGAATTTCTGAACACACTTGTGGACACTGTTGGATTGTGTGAGGCCCAGTGAATATCACAACGCTATGTCACAGGCTCAATGTCGCAGGTGTGAAAAATGTCACTATAGGACAGGGGAGATGTAGAATTTCTGAGCACACTTGTGGACACTGTTGGATTGTGTGAGGCCCAGTGAATATCACACCGCTATGTCACAGTCTCAATGTTGCAGGTGTTAAAAATGTCACTATAGGACAGGGGAGATGTAGAATTTCTGAACACACTTGTGGACACTGTTGGATTGTGTGAGGCCCTGTGAATATCACACCGCTATGTCACAATTTCAATGTCGCAAGTGTGGAAAATGTCACTATAGGACAGGGGAGATGTTGAATTTCTGAACACACTTGTGGACACTGTTGGAATTTGTGAGGCCCAGTGAATATCACACCGCTATGTCACAGTCTCAATGTCGCAGGTGTGAAAAATGTCACTATAGGACAGGGGAGATGTAGAATTTCTGAACATACTTGTTGACACTGTTGGATTGTGTGAAGCCCTGTGAATATCACACCGCTATGTCACAGTCTCAATGTCGCAGGTGTGAAAAATATCACTATAGGACAGGGGAGATGTAGAATTTCTGAACACACTTGTGGACACTGTTGGATTGTGTGAGGCCCAGTGTATATCACACCGCTATGTCACAGTCTCAATGTCGCAGGTGTGAAAAATGTCAATATAGGACAGGGGAGATGTAGAATTTCTGAACACACTTGTGGACACTGTTGGATTGTGTGAGGCCCAGTGAATATCACACCGCTATGTCACAGGCTCAATGTCGCAGGTGTGAAAAATGTCACTATAGGACAGGGGAGATGTAGAATTTCTGAACACACTTGTTGACACTGTTGGATTGTGTGAAGCCCTGTGAATATCACACCGCTATGTCACAGTCTCAATGTCGCAGGTGTGAAAAATGTCACTAGGACAGGGGAGATGTAGAATTTCTGAACACACTTGTGGACACTGTTGGATTGTGTGAGGCCCTGTGAATATCACACCGCTATGTCACAATCTCAATGTCGCAAGTGTGGAAAATGTCACTATAGGACAGGGGAGATGTTGAATTTCTGAACACACTTGTGGACACTGTTGGATTGTGTGAGGCCCAGTGAATATCACACCGCTATGTCACAGTCTCAATGTCGCAGGTGTGAAAAATGTCACTATAGGACAGGGGAGATGTAGAATTTCTGAACACACTTGTGGACACTGTTGGATTGTGTGAGGCCCAGTGAATATCACACCGCTATGTCACAGGCTCAATGTCGCAGGTGTGAAAAATGTCACTATAGGACAGGGGAGATGTAGAATTTCTGAACACACTTGTTGACACTGTTGGATTGTGTGAAGCCCTGTGAATATCACACCGCTATGTCACAGTCTCAATGTCGCAGGTGTGAAAAATGTCACTATAGGACAGGGGAGAAGAAGAATTTCTGAACACACTTGTGGACACTGTTGGATTGTGTGAGGCCCTGTGAATATCACACTGCTATGTCACAGTCTCAATGTCGCAGGTGTGAAAAATATCACTATAGGACAGGGGAGATGTAGAATTTCTGAACACACTTGCGGACACTGTTGGATTGTGTGAGGCCCAGTGAATATCATACAGCTATGTCACAGTCTCAATGTCGCAGGTGTGAAAAATATCACTATAGGACAGGGGAGATGTAGAATTTCTGAACACACTTGTGGACCATGTTGGATTGTGTGAGGCCCAGTGAATATCATACCGCTATGTCACAGTCTCAATGTCGCAGGTGTGAAAAATGTCACTATAGGACAGGGGAGATGTAGAATTTCTGAACACACTTGTGGACACTATTGGATTGTGTGAGGCCCTGTGAATATCACACCGCTATGTCACAGTCTCAATGTCGCAGGTTTGAAAAATGTCACTATAGGACAGGGGAGATGTAGAATTTCTGAGCACACTTGTGGACACTGTTGGATTGTGAGGCCCAGTGAATATCATACCGCTATGTCACAGTCGCAATGTCGCAGGTGTGAAAAATGTCACTATAGAACAGGGGAGATGAAGAATTTCTGAACACACTTGCGGACACTGTTGGATTGTGTGAGGCCCAGTGAATATCACACAGCTATGTCACAGTCTCAATGTCGCAGGTGTGAAAAAAATCACTATAGGACAGGGGAGATGAAGAATTTCTGAACACACTTGTGGACAATGTTGGATTGTGTGAGGCCCAGTGAATATCACACCGCTATGTCACAGTCTCAATGTCGCAGGTGTGAAAAATGTCACTATAGGACAGGGGAGATGTAGAATTTCTGAACACACTTGTGGACACTGTTGCATTGTGTGAGGCCCTGTGAATGTCACACCGCTATGTCACAGTCTCAATGTCGCAGGTGTGAAAACTGTCACTATAGGACAGGGGAGATGTAGAATTTCTGAGCACACTTGTGGACACTTTTGGATTGTGTGAGGACCTGTGAATATCACACCGCTATGTCACAGTCTCAATGTCGAAGGTGTGAAAAATGTCACTATCGGACAGGGGAGATGTAGAATTTCTGAACACACTTGTGGACACTATTGGATTGTGTGAGGCCCAGTGAATATCACACCGCTATGTCACAGTCTCAATTTCGCAGGTGTGAAAAATGTCACTATAGGACAGGGGAGATGTAGAATTTCTGAACACACTTGCGGACACTGTTGGATTGTGTGAGGCCCTGTGAATATCACACCGCTATGTCACAGTCTCAATGTCCCAGGTGTGAAAAATGTCACTATAGGACAGGGGAGATGTAGAATTTCTGAACACACTTGCGGACACTGTTGGATTGTGTGAGGCCCAGTGAATAAGACACAGCTATGTCACAGTCTCAATGTCGCAGGTGTGATAAATATCACTATAGAACAGGGGAGGTGTAGAATTTCTGAACACACTTGTGGACACTGTTGGATTGTGTGTGGCCTAGTGTATATCACACCGCTATGTCACAGTCTCAATGTCGCAGGTGTGAAAAATGTCACTATAGGACACGGGAGATGTAGAATTTCTGAACACACTTGTGGACACTGTTGGATTGTGTGAGGCCCAGTGAATATCACACCGCTGTGTCAAAGGCTCAATGTCGCAGGTGTGAAAAATGTCACTATAGGACATGGGAGATGTAGAATTTCTGAACACACTTGTTGACACTGTTGGATTGTGTGAAGCCCTGTGAATATCACACCGCTATGTCATCTCAATGTCGCAGGTGTGAAAAATGTCACTATAGGACAGGGGAGATGTAGAATTTCTGAACACACTTGCGGACACTGTTGGATTGTGTGAGGCCCTGTGAATATCACACCGCTATGTCACAGTCTCAATGTCGCAGGTGTGAAAAATGTCACTATAGGACAGGGGAGATGTAGAATTTCTGAACACACTTGTGGACACTGTTGGATTGTGTGAGGCCCTGTGAATATCACACCGCTATGTCACAATCTCAATGTCGCAAGTGTGGAAAATGTCACTATAGGACAGGGGAGATTTTGAATTTCTGAACACACTTGTGGACACTCTTGGATTGTGTGAGGCCCAGTGTATATCACACCGCTATGTCACAGTCTCAATGTCGCAGGTGTGAAAAATGTCACTATAGGACAGGGGAGATGTAGAATTTCTGAACACACTTGTGGACACTGTTGGATTGTGTGAGGCCCAGTGAATATCACACCGCTATGTCACAGGCTCAATGTCGCAGGTGTGAAAAATGTCACTATAGGACAGGGGAGATGTAGAATTTCTGAACACACTTGTTGACACTGTTGGATTGTGTGAAGCCCTGTGAATATCACACCGCTATGTCACAGTCTCAATGTCGCAGGTGTGAAAAATGTCACTATAGGACAGGGGAGATGTAGAATTTCTGAACACACTTGTGGACACTGTTGGATTGTGTGAGGCCCTGTGAATATCACACTGCTATGTCACAGTCTCAATGTCGCAGGTGTGAAAAATATCACTATAGGACAGGGGAGATGTAGAATTTCTTAACACACTTGTGGACACTGTTGGATTGTGTGAGGCCCAGTGAATATCATACCGCTATGTCACAGTCTCAATGTCGCAGGTGTGAAAAATATCACTATAGGACAGGGGAGATGTAGAATTTCTGAACACACTTGTGGACACTGTTGGATTGTGTGAGGCCCAGTGAATATCACACCGCTATGTCACAGTCTCAATGTCGCAGGTGTGAAAAATGTCACTATAGGACAGGGGAGATGTAGAATTTCTGAACACACTTGTGGACACTGTTGGATTGTGTGAGGCCCAGTGAATATCACACCGCTATGTCACAGGCTCAATGTCGCAGGTGTGAAAAATGTCACTATAGGACAGGGGAGATGTAGAATTTCTGAACACACTTGTGGACACTGTTGGATTGTGTGAGGCCCTGTGAATATCACACCGCTATGTCACAATTTCAATGTCGCAAGTGTGGAAAATGTCACTATAGGACAGGGGAGATGTTGAATTTCTGAACACACTTGTGGACACTGTTGGAATGTGTGAGGCCCAGTGAATATCACACCGCTATGTCACAGTCTCAATGTCGCAGGTGTGAAAAATGTCACTATAGGACAGGGGAGATGTAGAATTTCTGAACATACTTGTTGACACTGTTGGATTGTGTGAAGCCCTGTGAATATCACACCGCTATGTCACAGTCTCAATGTCGCAGGTATGAAAAATATCACTATAGGACAGGGGAGATGTAGAATTTCTGAACACACTTGTGGACACTGTTGGATTGTGTGAGGCCCAGTGTATATCACACCGCTATGTCACAGTCTCAATGTCGCAGGTGTGAAAAATGTCAATATAGGACAGGGGAGATGTAGAATTTCTGAACACACTTGTGGACACTGTTGGATTGTGTGAGGCCCAGTGAATATCACACCGCTATGTCACAGGCTCAATGTCGCAGGTGTGAAAAATGTCACTATAGGACAGGGGAGATGTAGAATTTCTGAACACACTTGTGGACACTGTTGGATTGTGTGAGGCCCAGTGAATATCACACCGCTATGTCACAGGCTCAATGTCGCAGGTGTGAAAAATGTCACTAGGACAGGGGAGATGCAGAATTTCTGAACACACTTGTGGACACTGTTGGATTGTGTGAGGCCCTGTGAATATCACACCGCTATGTCACAATCTCAATGTCGCAAGTGTGGAAAATGTCACTATAGGACAGGGGAGATGTTGAATTTCTGAACACACTTGTGGACACTGTTGGATTGTGTGAGGCCCAGTGTATATCACACCGCTATGTCACAGTCTCAATGTCGCAGGTGTGAAAACTGTCACTATAGGACAGGGGAGATGTAGAATTTCTGAACACACTTGTGGACACTGTTGGATTGTGTGAGGCCCAGTGAATATCACACCGCTATGTCACAGGCTCAATGTCGCAGGTGTGAAAAATGTCACTATAGGACAGGGGAGATGTAGAATTTCTGAACACACTTGTTGACACTGTTGGATTGTGTGAAGCCCTATGAATATCACACCGCTATGTCACAGTCTCAATGTCGCAGGTGTGAAAAATGTCACTATAGGACAGGGGAGATGTAGAATTTCTGAACACACTTGTGGACACTGTTGGATTGTGTGAGGCCCTGTGAATATCACACTGCTATGTCACAGTCTCAATGTCGCAGGTGTGAAAAATATCACTATAGGACAGGGGAGATGTAGAATTTCTTAACACACTTGTGGACACTGTTGGATTGTGTGAGGCCCAGTGAATATCATACCGCTATGTCACAGTCTCAATGTCGCAGGTGTGAAAAATATCACTATAGGACAGGGGAGATGTAGAATTTCTGAACACACTTGTGGACACGGTTGGATTGTGTGAGGCCCAGTGAATATCACACCGCTATGTCACAGTCTCAATGTCGCAGGTGTGAAAAATGTCACTATAGGACAGGGGAGATGTAGAATTTCTGAACACACTTGTGGACACTGTTGGATTGTGTGAGGCCCAGTGAATATCACACCGCTATGTCACAGTCTCAATGTCGCAGGTGTGAAAAATGTCACTATAGGACAGGGGAGATGTAGAATTTCTGAACACACTTGTGGACACTGTTGGATTGTGTGAGGCCCTATGAATGTCACACCGCTATGTCACAGTCTCAATGTCGCAGGTGTGAAAAATATCACTATATGACAGGGTAGATGTAGAATTTCTGAACACACTTGTGGACACTGTTGGATTGTGTGAGGCACAGTGAATATCATACCGCTATGTCACAGTCGCAATGTCGCAGGTGTGAAAAATGTCACTATAGGACAGGGGAGATGTAGAATTTCTGAACACACTTGCGGACACTGTTGGATTGTGTGAGGCCCAGTGAATATCATACAGCTATGTCACAGTCTCAATGTCGCAGGTGTGAAAAATATCACTATAGGACAGGGGAGATGTAGAATTTCTGAACACACTTGTGGACCATGTTGGATTGTGTGAGGCCCAGTGAATATCATACCGCTATGTCACAGTCTCAATGTCGCAGGTGTGAAAAATGTCACTATAGGACAGGGGAGATGTAGAATTTCTGAACACACTTGTGGACACTATTGGATTGTGTGAGGCCCTGTGAATATCACACCGCTATGTCACAGTCTCAATGTCGCAGGTGTGAAAAATGTCACTATAGGACAGGGGAGATGAAGAATTTCTGAGCACACTTGTGGACACTGTTGGATTGTGAGGCCCAGTGAATATCATACCGCTATATCACAGTCGCAATGTCGCAGGTGTGAAAAATGTCACTATAGAACAGGGGAGATGAAGAATTTCTGAACACACTTGCGGACACTGTTGGATTGTGTGAGGCCCAGTGAATATCACACAGCTATGTCACAGTCTCAATGTCGCAGGTGTGAAAAATATCACTATAGGACAGGGGAGATGAAGAATTTCTGAACACACTTGTGGACAATGTTGGATTGTGTGAGGCCCAGTGAATATCACACCGCTATGTCACAGTCTCAATGTCGCAGGTGTGAAAAATGTCACTATAGGACAGGGGAGATGTAGAATTTCTGAACACACTTGTGGACACTGTTGGATTGTGTGAGGCCCTGTGAATGTCACACCGCTATGTCACAGTCTCAATGTCGCAGGTGTGAAAACTGTCACTATAGGACAGGGGAGATGTAGAATTTCTGAGCACACTTGTGGACACTTTTGGATTGTGTGAGGACCTGTGAATATCACACCGCTATGTCACAGTCTCAATGTCGAAGGTGTGAAAAATGTCACTATCGGACAGGGGAGATGTAGAATTTCTGAACACACTTGTGGACACTATTGGATTGTGTGAGGCCCAGTGAATATCACACCGCTATGTCACAGTCTCAATGTCGCAGGTGTGAAAAATGTCACTATAGGACAGGGGAGATGTAGAATTTCTGAACACACTTGCGGACACTGTTGGATTGTGTGAGGCCCTGTGAATATCACACCGCTATGTCACAGTCTCAATGTCCCAGGTGTGAAAAATGTCACTATAGGACAGGGGAGATGTAGAATTTCTGAACACACTTGCGGACACTGTTGGATTGTGTAAGGCCCAGTGAATATCACACAGCTATGTCACAGTCTCAATGTCGCAGGTGTGAAAAATATCACTATAGAACAGGGGAGGTGTAGAATTTCTGAACAAACTTGTGGACACTGTTGGATTGTGTGAGGCCCAGTGTATATCACACCGCTATGTCACAGTCTCAATGTCGCAGGTGTGAAAAATGTCACTATAGGACAGGGGAGATGTAGAATTTCTGAACACACTTGTGGACAATGTTGGATTGTGTGAGGCCCAGTGAATATCACACCGCTATGTCACTGTCTCAATGTCGCAGGTGTGAAAAATGTCACTATAGGACAGGGGAGATGTAGAATTTCTGAATACACTTTTGGACACTGTTGGATTGTGTGAGGCCCTGTGAATATCACACCACTATGTCACAGTCTCAATGTCGCAGGTGTGAAAAATGTCACTATAGGACAGGGGAAATGTAGAATTTCTGAGCACACTTTTGGACACTGTTGGATTGTGTGAGGCCCTGTGAATATCACATCGCTATGTCACAGTCTCAATGTCGAAGGTGTGAAAAATGTCACTATCGGACAGGGGAGATGTAGAATTTCTGAACACACTTGTAGACACTGTTGGATTGTGTGTGGCCCAGTGAATATCACACCGCTATGTCACAGTCTCAATGTCGCAGTTGTGAAAAATGTCACTATAGGACAGGGGAGATGTAGAATTTCTGAACACACTTGCGGACACTGTTGGATTGTGTGAGGCCCTGTGAATATCACACCGCTATGCCACAGTCTCAATGTCGCAGGTGTGAAAAATGTCACTATAGGACAGGGGAGATGTAGAATTTCTGAACACACTTGTGGACACTGTTGGATTGTGTGAGGCCCTGTGAATATCACACCGCTATGTCACAATCTCAATGTCGCAAGTGTGGAAAATGTCACTATAGGACAGGGGAGATGTTGAATTTCTGAACACACTTGTGGACACTGTTGGATTGTGTGAGGCCCAGTGTATATCACACCGCTATGTCACAGTCTCAATGTCGCAGGTGTGAAAAATGTCACTATAGGACAGGGGAGATGTAGAATTTCTGAACACACTTGTGGACACTGTTGGATTGTGTGAGGCCCAGTGAATATCACACCGCTATGTCACAGGCTCAATGTCGCAGGTGTGAAAAATGTCACTATAGGACAGGGGAGATGTAGAATTTCTGAACACACTTGTTGACACTGTTGGATTGTGTGAAGCCCTGTGAATATCACACCGCTATGTCACAGTCTCAATGTCGCAGGTGTGAAAAATGTCACTATAGGACAGGGGAGATGTAGAATTTCTGAACACACTTGCGGACACTGTTGGATTGTGTGAGGCCCTGTGAATATCACACCGCTATGTCACAGTCTCAATGTCGCAGGTGTGAAAAATGTCACTATAGGACAGGGGAGATGTAGAATTTCTGAACACACTTGTGGACACTGTTGGATTGTGTGAGGCCCTTTGAATATCACACCGCTATGTCACAGTCTCAATGTCGCAGGTGTGAAAAATGTCACTATAGGACAGGGGAGATGTAGATTTTCTGAACACACTTGCGGACACTGTTGGATTGTGTGAGGCCCAGTGAATATCACACAGCTATGTCACAGTCTCAATGTCTCAGGTGTGAAAAATATCACTATAGAACAGGGGAGGTGTAGAATTTCTGAACACAATTGTGGACACTGTTGGATTGTGTGAGGCCCAGTGTATATCACACCGCTATGTCACAGTCTCAATGTCGCAGGTGTGAAAAATGTCACTATAGGACAGGGGAGATGTAGAATTTCTGAACACACTTGTGGACAATGTTGGATTGTGTGAGGCCCAGTGAATATCACAACGCTATGTCACAGTCTCAATGTCGCAGGTGTGAAAAATGTCACTATAGGACAGGGGAGATGTAGAATTTCTGAACACACTTGTGGACACTGTTGGATTGTGTGAGGCCCTGTGAATATCACACCACTATGTCACAGTCTCAATGTCGCAGGTGTGAAAAATGTCACTATAGGACAGGGGAGATGTAGAATTTCTGAGCACACTTGTGGACACTGTTGGATTGTGTGAGGCCCTGTGAATATCACAACGCTATGTCACAGTCTCAATGTCGAAGGTGTGAAAAATGTCACTATTGGACAGGGGAGATGTAGAATTTCTGAACACACTTGTAGACACTGTTGGATTGTGTGAGGCCCAGTGAATATCATACCGCTATGTCACAGTCTCAATGTCGCAGGTTTGAAAAATGTCACTATAGGACAGGGGAGATGTAGAATTTCTGAACACACTTGCGGACACTGTTGGATTGTGTGAGGCCCTGTGAATATCACACCGCTATGTCACAGTCTCAATGTCGCAGGTGTGAAAAATGTCACTATAGGACAGGGGAGATGTAGAATTTCTGAACACACTTGTGGACACTGTTGGATTGTGTGAGGCCCTGTGAATATCACACCGCTATGTCACAATCTCAATGTCGCAAGTGTTGAAAATGTCACTATAGGACAGGGGAGATGTTGAATTTCTGAACGCACTTGTGGACACTATTGGATTGTGTGAGGCCCAGTGTATATCACACCGCTATGTCACAGTCTCAATGTCGCAGGTGTGAAAAATGTCACTATAGGACAGGGGAGATGTAGAATTTCTGTACACACTTGCGGACACTGTTGGATTGTGTGAGGCCCTGTGAATATCACACCGCTATGTCACAGTCTCAATGTCGCAGGTGTGAAAAATACCACTATAGGACAGGGGAGATGAAGAATTTCTGAACACACTTGTGGACAATGTTGGATTGTGTGAGGCCCAGTGAATATCACACCGCTATGTCACAGTCTCAATGTCGCAGGTGTGAAAAATGTCACTATAGGACAGGGGAGATGTAGAATTTCTGAACACACTTGTGGACACTGTTGGATTGTGTGAGGCCCTGTGAATGTCACACCGCTATGTCACAGTCTCAATGTCGCAGGTGTGAAAACTGTCACTATAGGACAGGGGAGATGTAGAATTTCTGAGCACACTTGTGGACACTTTTGGATTGTGTGAGGACCTGTGAATATCACACCGCTATGTCACAGTCTCAATGTCGAAGGTGTGAAAAATGTCACTATCGGACAGGGGAGATGTAGAATTTCTGAACACACTTGTGGACACTATTGGATTGTGTGAGGCCCAGTGAATATCACACCGCTATGTCACAGTCTCAATGTCGCAGGTGTGAAAAATGTCACTATAGGACAGGGGAGATGTAGAATTTCTGAACACACTTGCGGACACTGTTGGATTGTGTGAGGCCCTGTGAATATCACACCGCTATGTCACAGTCTCAATGTCCCAGGTGTGAAAAATGTCACTATAGGACAGGGGAGATGTAGAATTTCTGAACACACTTGCGGACACTGTTGGATTATGTGAGGCCCAGTGAATATCACACAGCTATGTCACAGTCTCAATGTCGCAGGTGTGAAAAATATCACTATAGAACAGGGGAGGTGTAGAATTTCTGAACAAACTTGTGGACACTGTTGGATTGTGTGAGGCCCAGTGTATATCACACCGCTATGTCACAGTCTCAATGTCGCAGGTGTGAAAAATGTCACTATAGGACAGGGGAGATGTAGAATTTCTGAACACACTTGTGGACAATGTTGGATTGTGTGAGGCCCAGTGAATATCACACCGCTATGTCACTGTCTCAATGTCGCAGGTGTGAAAAATGTCACTATAGGACAGGGGAGATGTAGAATTTCTGAACACACTTTTGGACACTGTTGGATTGTGTGAGGCCCTGTGAATATCACACCACTATGTCACAGTCTCAATGTCGCAGGTGTGAAAAATGTCACTATAGGACAGGGGAAATGTAGAATTTCTGAGCACACTTTTGGACACTGTTGGATTGTGTGAGGCCCTGTGAATATCACATCGCTATGTCACAGTCTCAATGTCGAAGGTGTGAAAAATGTCACTATCGGACAGGGGAGATGTAGAATTTCTGAACACACTTGTACACACTGTTGGATTGTGTGTGGCCCAGTGAATATCACACCGCTATGTCACAGTCTCAATGTCGCAGGTGTGAAAAATGTCACTATAGGACAGGGGAGATGTAGAATTTCTGAACACACTTGTGGACACTGTTGGATTGTGTGAGGCCCTGTGAATATCACACCGCTATGTCACAATCTCAATGTCGCAAGTGTGGAAAATGTCACTATAGGACAGGGGAGATGTTGAATTTCTGAACACACTTGTGGACACTGTTGGATTGTGTGAGGCCCAGTGTATATCACACCGCTATGTCACAGTCTCAATGTCGCAGGTGTGAAAAATGTCACTATAGGACAGGGGAGATGTAGAATTTCTGAACACACTTGTGGACACTGTTGGATTGTGTGAGGCCCAGTGAATATCACACCGCTATGTCACAGGCTCAATGTCGCAGGTGTGAAAAATGTCACTATAGGACAGGGGAGATGTAGAATTTCTGAACACACTTGTTGACACTGTTGGATTGTGTGAAGCCCTGTGAATATCACACCGCTATGTCACAGGCTCAATGTCGCAGGTGTGAAAAATGTCACTATAGGACAGGGGAGATGTAGAATTTCTGAACACACTTGCGGACACTGTTGGATTGTGTGAGGCCCTGTGAATATCACACCGCTATGTCACAGTCTCAATGTCGCAGGTGTGAAAAATGTCACTATAGGACAGGGGAGATGTAGAATTTCTGAACACACTTGTGGACACTGTTGGATTGTGTGAGGCCCTTTGAATATCACACCGCTATGTCACAGTCTCAATGTCGCAGGTGTGAAAAATGTCACTATAGGACAGGGGAGATGTAGATTTTCTGAACACACTTGCGGACACTGTTGGATTGTGTGAGGCCCAGTGAATATCATACAGCTATGTCACAGTCTCAATGTCGCAGGTGTGAAAAATATCACTATAGGACAGGGGAGATGTAGAATTTCTGAACACACTTGTGGACCATGTTGGATTGTGTGAGGCCTAGTGAATATCACACCGCTATGTCACAGGCTCAATGTCGCTGTCGCAGGTGTGAAAAATGTCACTATAGGACAGGGGAGATGTAGAATTTCTGAACACACTTGTTGACACTGTTGGATTGTGTGAAGCCCTGTGAATATCACACCGCTATGTCACAGTCTCAATGTCGCAGGTGTGAAAAATGTCACTATAGGACAGGGGAGATGTAGAATTTCTGAACACACTTGCGGACACTGTTGGATTGTGTGAGGCCATGTGAATATCACACCGCTATGTCACAGTCTCAATGTCGCAGGTGTGAAAAATGTCACTAGGACAGGGGAGATGTAGAATTTCTGAACACACTTGTGGACACTGTTGGATTGTGTGAGGCCCTGTGAATATCACACCGCTATGTCACAATCTCAATGTCGCAAGTGTGGAAAATGTCACTATAGGACAGGGGAGATGTTGAATTTCTGAACACACTTGTGGACACTGTTGGATTGTGTGAGGCCCAGTGTATATCACACCGCTATGTCACAGTCTCAATGTCGCAGGTGTGAAAAATGTCACTATAGGACAGGGGAGATGTAGAATTTCTGAACACACTTGTGGACACTGTTGGATTGTGTGAGGCCCTGTGAATATCACACTGCTATGTCACAGTCTCAATGTCGCAGGTGTGAAAAATATCACTATAGGACAGGGGAGATATTGAATTTCTTAACACACTTGTGGACACTGTTGGATTGTGTGAGGCCCAGTGAATATCATACCGCTATGTCACAGTCTCAATGTCGCAGGTGTGAAAAATATCACTATAGGACAGGGGAGATGTAGAATTTCTGAACACACTTGTGGACACGGTTGGATTGTGTGAGGCCCAGTGAATATCACACCGCTATGTCACAGTCTCAATGTCGCAGGTGTGAAAAATGTCACTATAGGACAGGGGAGATGTAGAATTTCTGAACACACTTGTGGACACTGTTGGATTGTGTGAGGCCCAGTGAATATCACACCGCTATGTCACAGTCTCAATGTCGCAGGTGTGAAAAATGTCACTATAGGACAGGGGAGATGTAGAATTTCTGAACACACTTGTGGACACTGTTGGATTGTGTGAGGCCCTGTGAATGTCACACCGCTATGTCACAGTCTCAATGTCGCAGGTGTGAAAAATATCACTATAGGACAGGGTAGATGTAGAATTTCTGAACACACTTGTGGACACTGTTGGATTGTGTGAGGCACAGTGAATATCATACCGCTATGTCACAGTCGCAATGTCGCAGGTGTGAAAAATGTCACTATAGGACAGGGGAGATGTAGAATTTCTGAACACACTTGCGGACACTGTTGGATTGTGTGAGGCCCAGTGAATATCATACAGCTATGTCACAGTCTCAATGTCGCAGGTGTGAAAAATATCACTATAGGACAGGGGAGATGTAGAATTTCTGAACACACTTGTGGACCATGTTGGATTGTGTGAGGCCCAGTGAATATCACACCGCTATGTCACAGTCTCAATGTCACAGGTGTGAAAAATGTCACTATAGGACAGGGGAGATGTAGAATTTCTGAACACACTTGTGGACACTATTGGATTGTGTGAGGCCCTGTGAATATCACACCGCTATGTCACAGTCTCAATGTCGCAGGTGTGAAAAATGTCACTATAGGACAGGGGAGATGTAGAATTTCTGAGCACATTTGTGGACACTGTTGGATTGTGAGGCCCAGTGAATATCACACCGCTATGTCACAGTCTCAATGTCGCAGGTGTGAAAAATGTCACTATAGGACAGGGGAGATGTAGAATTTCTGAACATACTTGTTGACACTGTTGGATTGTGTGAAGCCCTGTGAATATCACACCGCTATGTCACAGTCTCAATGTCGCAGGTGTGAACAATATCACTATAGGACAGGGGAGATGTAGAATTTCTGAACACACTTGTGGACACTGTTGGATTGTGTGAGGCCCAGTGAATATCATATCGCTATGTCACAGTCGCAATGTCGCAGGTGTGAAAAATGTCACTATAGAACAGGGGAGATGTAGAATTTCTGAACACACTTGCGGACACTGTTGGATTGTGTGAGGCCCAGTGAATATCACACCGCTATGTCACAGTCTCAATGTCGCAGGTGTGAAAAATATCACTATAGGACAGGGGAGATGAAGAATTTCTGAACACACTTGTGGACAATGTTGGATTGTGTGAGGCCCAGTGAATATCACACCGCTATGTCACAGTCTAAATGTCGCAGGTGTGAAAAATGTCACTATAGGACAGGGGAGATGTAGAATTTCTGAGCACACTTGTGGACACTTTTGGATTGTGTGAGGCCCTGTGAATATCACACCGCTATGTCACAGTCTCAATGTCGAAGGTGTGAAAAATGTCACTATAGGACAGGGGAGATGTAGAATTTCTGAACACACTTGTGGACACTATTGGATTGTGTGAGGCCCAGTGAATATCACACCGCTATGTCACAGTCTCAATGTCGCAGGTGTGAAAAATGTCACTATAGGACAGGGGAGATGTAGAATTTCTGAACACACTTGTTGACACTGTTGGATTGTGTGAGGCCCTGTGAATATCACACCGCTATGTCACAGTCTCAATGTCCCAGGTGTGAAAAATGTCACTATAGGACAGGGGAGATGTAGAATTTCTGAACACACTTGTGGACACTGTTGGATTGTGTGAGGCCCAGTGAATATCACACCGCTATGTCACAGGCTCAATGTCGCAGGTGTGAAAAATGTCACTATAGGACAGGGGAGATGTAGAATTTCTGAACACACTTGTTGACACTGTTGGATTGTGTGAAGCCCTGTGAATATCACACCGCTATGTCACAGTCTCAATGTCGCAGGTGTGAAAAATGTCACTATAGGACAGGGGAGATGTAGAATTTCTGAACACATTTGCGGACACTGTTGGATTGTGTGACGCCCTGTGAATATCACACCGCTATGTCACAGTCTCAATGTCGCAGGTGTGAAAAATGTCACTAGGACAGGGGAGATGTAGAATTTCTGAACACACTTGTGGACACTGTTGGATTGTGTGAGGCCCTGTGAATATCACACCGCTATGTCACAATCTCAATGTCGCAATTGTGGAAAATGTCACTATAGGACAGGGGAGATGTAGAATTTCTGAACACACTTGTGGACACTGTTGGATTGTGTGAGGCCCAGTGAATATCACACCGCTATGTCACAGGCTCAATGTCGCAGGTGTGAAAAATGTCACTATAGGACAGGGGAGATGTAGAATTTCTGAACACACTTGTTGACACTGTTGGATTGTGTGAAGCCCTGTGAATATCACACCGCTATGTCACAGTCTCAATGTCGCAGGTGTGAAAAATGTCACTATAGGACAGGGGAGATGTAGAATTTCTGAACACACTTGCGGACACTGTTGGATTGTGTGAGGCCCTGTGAATATCACACCGCTATGTCACAGTCTCAATGTCGCAGGTGTGAAAAATGTCACTAGGACAGGGGAGATGTAGAATTTCTGAACACACTTGTGGACACTGTTGGATTGTGTGAGGCCCTGTGAATATCACACCGCTATGTCACAATCTCAATGTCGCAAGTGTGGAAAATGTCACTATAGGACAGGGGAGATGTTGAATTTCTGAACACACTTTTGGATACTGTTGGATTGTGTGAGGCCCAGTGTATATCACACCGCTATGTCACAGTCTCAATGTCGCAGGTGTGAAAAATGTCACTATAGGACAGGGGAGATGTAGAATTTCTGAACACACTTGTGGACACTGTTGGATTGTGTGAGGCCCAGTGAATATCACACCGCTATGTCACAGGCTCAATGTCGCAGGTGTGAAAAATGTCACTATAGGACAGGGGAGATGTAGAATTTCTGAACACACTTGTTGACACTGTTGGATTGTGTGAGGCCCTGTGAATGTCACACTGCTATGTCACAGTCTCAATGTCGCAGGTGTGAAAAATATCACTATAGGACAGGGGAGATGTAGAATTTCTTAACACACTTGTGGACACTGTTTGATTGTGTGAGGCCCAGTGAATATCATACCGCTATGTCACAGTCTCAATGTCGCAGGTGTGAAAAATATCACTATAGGACAGGGGAGATGTAGAATTTCTGAACACACTTGTGGACACGGTTGGATTGTGTGAGGCCCAGTGAATATCACACCGCTATGTCACAGTCTCAATGTCGCAGGTGTGAAAAATGTCACTATAGGACAGGGGAGATGTAGAATGTCTGAACACACTTGTGGACACTGTTGGATTGTGTGAGGCCCAGTGAATATCACACCGCTATGTCACAGTCTCAATGTCGCAGGTGTGAAAAATGTCACTATAGGACAGGAGAGATGTAGAATTTCTGAACACACTTGTGGACACTGTTGGATTGTGTGAGGCCCTGTGAATGTCACACCGCTATGTCACAGTCTCAATGTCGCAGGTGTGAAAAATATCACTATAGGACAGGGTAGATGTAGAATTTCTGAACACACTTGTGGACACTGTTGGATTGTGTGAGGCACAGTGAATATCATACTGCTATGTCACAGTCGCAATGTCGCAGGTGTGAAAAATGTCACTATAGGACAGGGGAGATGTAGAATTTCTGAACACACTTGCGGACACTGTTGGATTGTGTGAGGCCCAGTGAATATCATACAGCTATGTCACAGTCTCAATGTCGCAGGTGTGAAAAATATCACTATAGGACAGGGGAGATGTAGAATTTCTGAACACACTTGTGGACCATGTTGGATTGTGTGAGGCCCAGTGAATATCACACCGCTATGTCACAGTCTCAATGTCGCAGGTGTGAAAAATGTCACTATAGGACAGGGGAGATGTAGAATTTCTGAACACACTTGTGGACACTATTGGATTGTGTGAGGCCCTGTGAATATCACACCGCTATGTCACAGTCTCAATGTCGCAGGTGTGAAAAATGTCACTATAGGACAGGGGAGATGTAGAATTTCTGAGCACACTTGTGGACACTGTTGGATTGTGAGGCCCAGTGAATATCACACCGCTATGTCACAGTCTCAATGTCGCAGGTTTGAAAAATGTCACTATAGGACAAGGGAGATGTAGAATTTCTGAACACACTTGTGAACACTGTTGGATTGTGTGAGGCCCTGTGAATATCACACCGCTATGTCACAATCTCAATGTCGCAAGTGTGGAAAATGTCACTATAGGACAGGGGAGATGTAGAATTTCTGAACATACTTGTTGACACTGTTGGATTGTGTGAAGCCCTGTGAATATCACACCGCTATGTCACAGTCTCAATGTCGCAGGTGTGAAAAATGTCACTATAGGACAGGGGAGATGTAGAATTTCTGAACACACTTGTGGACACTGTTGGATTGTGTGAGGCCCAGTGAATATCACACCGGTATATCACAGTCTCAATGTCGCAGGTGTGAAAAATATCACTATAGGACAGGGGAGGTGTAGAATTTCTGAACACACTTGTGGACACTGTTGGATTGTGTGAGGCCCAGTGAATATCACACCGCTATGTCACAGTCTCAATGTCGCAGGTGTGAAAAATATCACTATAGGACAGGGGAGATGTAGAATTTCTGAACACACTTGCGGACACTGTTGGATTGTGTGAGGCCCTGTGAATATCACACCGCTATGTCACAGTCTCAATGTCGCAGGTGTGAAAAATGACATTATAGGACAGGGGAGATGTAGAATTTCTGAACACACTTGTGGACACTGTTGGATTGTGTGAGGCCCTGTGAATATCACACCGCTATGTCACAGTCTCAATGTCGCAGGTGTGAAAAATGACATTATAGGACAGGGGAGATGTAGAATTTCTGAACACACTTGTGGACACTGTTGGATTGTGTGAGGCCCTTTGAATATCACACCGCTATGTCACAGTCTCAATGTCGCAGGTGTGAAAAATGACATTATAGGACAGGGGAGATGTAGAATTTCTGAACACACTTGTGGACACTGTTGGATTGTGTGAGGCCCTTTGAATATCACACCGCTATGTCACAGTCTCAATGTCGCAGGTGTGAAAAATGTCACTATAGGACAGGGGAGATGTTAATTTTCTGAACACACTTGCGGACACTGTTGGATTGTGTGAGGCCCAGTGAATATCACACAGCTATGTCACAGTCTCAATGTCTCAGGTGTGAAAAATATCACTATAGAACAGGGGAGGTGTAGAATTTCTGAACACACTTGTGGACACTGTTGGATTGTGTGAGGCCCAGTGAATATCACACCGCTATGTCACAGGCTCAATGTCGCAGGTGTGAAAAATGTCACTATAGGACAGGGGAGATGTAGAATTTCTGAACACACTTGTTGACACTGTTGGATTGTGTGAAGCCCTGTGAATATCACACCGCTATGTCACAGTCTCAATGTCGCAGGTGTGAAAAATGTCACTATAGGACAGGGGAGATGTAGAATTTCTGAACACACTTGCGGACACTGTTGGATTGTGTGAGGCCCTGTGAATATCACACCGCTATGTCACAGTCTCAATGTCGCAGGTGTGAAAAATGTCACTAGGACAGGGGAGATGTAGAATTTCTGAACACACTTGTGGACACTGTTGGATTGTGTGAGGCCCTGTGAATATCACACCGCTATGTCACAATCTCAATGTCGCAAGTGTGGAAAATGTCACTATAGGACAGGGGAGATGTTGAATTTCTGAACACACTTTTGGATACTGTTGGATTGTGTGAGGCCCAGTGTATATCACACCGCTATGTCACAGTCTCAATGTCGCAGGTGTGAAAAATGTCACTATAGGACAGGGGAGATGTAGAATTTCTGAACACACTTGTGGACACTGTTGGATTGTGTGAGGCCCAGTGAATATCACACCGCTATGTCACAGGCTCAATGTCGCAGGTGTGAAAAATGTCACTATAGGACAGGGGAGATGTAGAATTTCTGAACACACTTGTTGACACTGTTGGATTGTGTGAGGCCCTGTGAATGTCACACTGCTATGTCACAGTCTCAATGTCGCAGGTGTGAAAAATATCACTATAGGACAGGGGAGATGTAGAATTTCTTAACACACTTGTGGACACTGTTTGATTGTGTGAGGCCCAGTGAATATCATACCGCTATGTCACAGTCTCAATGTCGCAGGTGTGAAAAATATCACTATAGGACAGGGGAGATGTAGAATTTCTGAACACACTTGTGGACACGGTTGGATTGTGTGAGGCCCAGTGAATATCACACCGCTATGTCACAGTCTCAATGTCGCAGGTGTGAAAAATGTCACTATAGGACAGGGGAGATGTAGAATGTCTGAACACACTTGTGGACACTGTTGGATTGTGTGAGGCCCAGTGAATATCACACCGCTATGTCACAGTCTCAATGTCGCAGGTGTGAAAAATGTCACTATAGGACAGGAGAGATGTAGAATTTCTGAACACACTTGTGGACACTGTTGGATTGTGTGAGGCCCTGTGAATGTCACACCGCTATGTCACAGTCTCAATGTCGCAGGTGTGAAAAATATCACTATAGGACAGGGTAGATGTAGAATTTCTGAACACACTTGTGGACACTGTTGGATTGTGTGAGGCACAGTGAATATCATACTGCTATGTCACAGTCGCAATGTCGCAGGTGTGAAAAATGTCACTATAGGACAGGGGAGATGTAGAATTTCTGAACACACTTGCGGACACTGTTGGATTGTGTGAGGCCCAGTGAATATCATACAGCTATGTCACAGTCTCAATGTCGCAGGTGTGAAAAATATCACTATAGGACAGGGGAGATGTAGAATTTCTGAACACACTTGTGGACCATGTTGGATTGTGTGAGGCCCAGTGAATATCACACCGCTATGTCACAGTCTCAATGTCGCAGGTGTGAAAAATGTCACTATAGGACAGGGGAGATGTAGAATTTCTGAACACACTTGTGGACACTATTGGATTGTGTGAGGCCCTGTGAATATCACACCGCTATGTCACAGTCTCAATGTCGCAGGTGTGAAAAATGTCACTATAGGACAGGGGAGATGTAGAATTTCTGAGCACACTTGTGGACACTGTTGGATTGTGAGGCCCAGTGAATATCACACCGCTATGTCACAGTCTCAATGTCGCAGGTTTGAAAAATGTCACTATAGGACAAGGGAGATGTAGAATTTCTGAACACACTTGTGAACACTGTTGGATTGTGTGAGGCCCTGTGAATATCACACCGCTATGTCACAATCTCAATGTCGCAAGTGTGGAAAATGTCACTATAGGACAGGGGAGATGTAGAATTTCTGAACATACTTGTTGACACTGTTGGATTGTGTGAAGCCCTGTGAATATCACACCGCTATGTCACAGTCTCAATGTCGCAGGTGTGAAAAATGTCACTATAGGACAGGGGAGATGTAGAATTTCTGAACACACTTGTGGACACTGTTGGATTGTGTGAGGCCCAGTGAATATCACACCGGTATATCACAGTCTCAATGTCGCAGGTGTGAAAAATATCACTATAGGACAGGGGAGGTGTAGAATTTCTGAACACACTTGTGGACACTGTTGGATTGTGTGAGGCCCAGTGAATATCACACCGCTATGTCACAGTCTCAATGTCGCAGGTGTGAAAAATATCACTATAGGACAGGGGAGATGTAGAATTTCTGAACACACTTGCGGACACTGTTGGATTGTGTGAGGCCCTGTGAATATCACACCGCTATGTCACAGTCTCAATGTCGCAGGTGTGAAAAATGACATTATAGGACAGGGGAGATGTAGAATTTCTGAACACACTTGTGGACACTGTTGGATTGTGTGAGGCCCTGTGAATATCACACCGCTATGTCACAGTCTCAATGTCGCAGGTGTGAAAAATGACATTATAGGACAGGGGAGATGTAGAATTTCTGAACACACTTGTGGACACTGTTGGATTGTGTGAGGCCCTTTGAATATCACACCGCTATGTCACAGTCTCAATGTCGCAGGTGTGAAAAATGACATTATAGGACAGGGGAGATGTAGAATTTCTGAACACACTTGTGGACACTGTTGGATTGTGTGAGGCCCTTTGAATATCACACCGCTATGTCACAGTCTCAATGTCGCAGGTGTGAAAAATGTCACTATAGGACAGGGGAGATGTTAATTTTCTGAACACACTTGCGGACACTGTTGGATTGTGTGAGGCCCAGTGAATATCACACAGCTATGTCACAGTCTCAATGTCTCAGGTGTGAAAAATATCACTATAGAACAGGGGAGGTGTAGAATTTCTGAACACACTTGTGGACACTGTTGGATTGTGTGAGGCCCAGTGTATATCACACCGCTATGTCACAGTCTCAATGTCGCAGGTGTGAAAAATGACATTATAGGACAGGGGAGATGTAGAATTTCTGAACACACTTGTGGACACTGTTGGATTGTGTGAGGCCCTTTGAATATCACACCGCTATGTCACAGTCTCAATGTCGCAGGTGTGAAAAATGTCACTATAGGACAGGGGAGATGTTAATTTTCTGAACACACTTGCGGACACTGTTGGATTGTGTGAGGCCCAGTGAATATCACACAGCTATGTCACAGTCTCAATGTCTCAGGTGTGAAAAATATCACTATAGAACAGGGGAGGTGTAGAATTTCTGAACACACTTGTGGACACTGTTGGATTGTGTGAGGCCCAGTGTATATCACACCGCTATGTCACAGTCTCAATGTCGCAGGTGTGAAAAATGTCACTATAGGACAGGGGAGATGTAGAATTTCTGAACACACTTGTGGACAATGTTGGATTGTGTGAGGCCCAGTGAATATCACACCGCTATGTCACAGTCTCAATGTCGCAGGTGTGAAAAATGTCACTATAGGACAGGGGAGATGTAGAATTTCTGAGCACACTTGTGGACACTGTTGGATTGTGTGAGGCCCTGTGAATATCACAACGCTATGTCACAGTCTCAGTGTCGAAGGTGTGAAAAATGTCACTATTGGACAGGGGAGATGTAGAATTTCTGAACACACTTGTAGACACTGTTGGATTGTGTGAGGCCCAGTGAATATCATACTGCTATGTCACAGTCTCAATGTCGCAGGTTTGAAAAATGTCACTATAGGACAGGGGAGATGTAGAATTTCTGAACACACTTGCGGACACTGTTGGATTGTGTGAGGCCCTGTGAATATCACACCGCTATGTCACAGTCTCAATGTCGCAGGTGTGAAAAATGTCTCTATAGGACAGGGGAGATGTAGAATTTCTGAACACACTTGTGGACACTGTTGGATTGTGTGAGGCCCTGTGAATATCACACCGCTATGTCACAATCTCAATGTCGCAGGTGTGAAAAATGTCACTATAGGACAGGGGAGATGTAGAATTTCTGAACACACTTGTTGACACTGTTGGATTGTGTGAAGCCCTGTGAATATCACACCGCTATGTCACAGTCTCAATGTCGCAGGTGTGAAAAATGTCACTATAGGACAGGGGAGATGTAGAATTTCTGAACACACTTGCGGACACTGTTGGATTGTGTGAGGCCCTGTGAATATCACACCGCTATGTCACAGTCTCAATGTCGCAGGTGTGAAAAATGTCACTAGGACAGGGGAGATGTAGAATTTCTGAACACACTTGTGGACACTGTTGGATTGTGTGAGGCCCTGTGAATATCACACCGCTATGTCACAATCTCAATGTCGCAAGTGTGGAAAATGTCACTATAGGACAGGGGAGATGTTGAATTTCTGAACACACTTTTGGATACTGTTGGATTGTGTGAGGCCCAGTGTATATCACACCGCTATGTCACAGTCTCAATGTCGCAGGTGTGAAAAATGTCACTATAGGACAGGGGAGATGTAGAATTTCTGAACACACTTGTGGACACTGTTGGATTGTGTGAGGCCCAGTGAATATCACACCGCTATGTCACAGGCTCAATGTCGCAGGTGTGAAAAATGTCACTAAAGGACAGGGGAGATGTAGAATTTCTGAACACACTTGTTGACACTGTTGGATTGTGTGAGGCCCTGTGAATGTCACACTGCTATGTCACAGTCTCAATGTCGCAGGTGTGAAAAATATCACTATAGGACAGGGGAGATGTAGAATTTCTTAACACACTTGTGGACACTGTTTGATTGTGTGAGGCCCAGTGAATATCATACCGCTATGTCACAGTCTCAATGTCGCAGGTGTGAAAAATATCACTATAGGACAGGGGAGATGTAGAATTTCTGAACACACTTGTGGACACGGTTGGATTGTGTGAGGCCCAGTGAATATCACACCGCTATGTCACAGTCTCAATGTCGCAGGTGTGAAAAATGTCACTATAGGACAGGGGAGATGTAGAATGTCTGAACACACTTGTGGACACTGTTGGATTGTGTGAGGCCCAGTGAATATCACACCGCTATGTCACAGTCTCAATGTCGCAGGTGTGAAAAATGTCACTATAGGACAGGAGAGATGTAGAATTTCTGAACACACTTGTGGACACTGTTGGATTGTGTGAGGCCCTGTGAATGTCACACCGCTATGTCACAGTCTCAATGTCGCAGGTGTGAAAAATATCACTATAGGACAGGGTAGATGTAGAATTTCTGAACACACTTGTGGACACTGTTGGATTGTGTGAGGCACAGTGAATATCATACTGCTATGTCACAGTCGCAATGTCGCAGGTGTGAAAAATGTCACTATAGGACAGGGGAGATGTAGAATTTCTGAACACACTTGCGGACACTGTTGGATTGTGTGAGGCCCAGTGAATATCATACAGCTATGTCACAGTCTCAATGTCGCAGGTGTGAAAAATATCACTATAGGACAGGGGAGATGTAGAATTTCTGAACACACTTGTGGACCATGTTGGATTGTGTGAGGCCCAGTGAATATCACACCGCTATGTCACAGTCTCAATGTCGCAGGTGTGAAAAATGTCACTATAGGACAGGGGAGATGTAGAATTTCTGAACACACTTGTGGACACTATTGGATTGTGTGAGGCCCTGTGAATATCACACCGCTATGTCACAGTCTCAATGTCGCAGGTGTGAAAAATGTCACTATAGGACAGGGGAGATGTAGAATTTCTGAGCACACTTGTGGACACTGTTGGATTGTGAGGCCCAGTGAATATCACACCGCTATGTCACAGTCTCAATGTCGCAGGTTTGAAAAATGTCACTATAGGACAAGGGAGATGTAGAATTTCTGAACACACTTGTGAACACTGTTGGATTGTGTGAGGCCCTGTGAATATCACACCGCTATGTCACAATCTCAATGTCGCAAGTGTGGAAAATGTCACTATAGGACAGGGGAGATGTAGAATTTCTGAACATACTTGTTGACACTGTTGGATTGTGTGAGGCCCAGTGAATATCACACCGCTATGTCACAGTCTCAATGTCGCAGGTGTGAAAAATATCACTATAGGACAGGGGAGATGTAGAATTTCTGAACACACTTGCGGACACTGTTGGATTGTGTGAGGCCCTGTGAATATCACACCGCTATGTCACAGTCTCAATGTCGCAGGTGTGAAAAATGACATTATAGGACAGGGGAGATGTAGAATTTCTGAACACACTTGTGGACACTGTTGGATTGTGTGAGGCCCTGTGAATATCACACCGCTATGTCACAGTCTCAATGTCGCAGGTGTGAAAAATGACATTATAGGACAGGGGAGATGTAGAATTTCTGAACACACTTGTGGACACTGTTGGATTGTGTGAGGCCCTTTGAATATCACACCGCTATGTCACAGTCTCAATGTCGCAGGTGTGAAAAATGACATTATAGGACAGGGGAGATGTAGAATTTCTGAACACACTTGTGGACACTGTTGGATTGTGTGAGGCCCTTTGAATATCACACCGCTATGTCACAGTCTCAATGTCGCAGGTGTGAAAAATGTCACTATAGGACAGGGGAGATGTTAATTTTCTGAACACACTTGCGGACACTGTTGGATTGTGTGAGGCCCAGTGAATATCACACAGCTATGTCACAGTCTCAATGTCTCAGGTGTGAAAAATATCACTATAGAACAGGGGAGGTGTAGAATTTCTGAACACACTTGTGGACACTGTTGGATTGTGTGAGGCCCAGTGTATATCACACCGCTATGTCACAGTCTCAATGTCGCAGGTGTGAAAAATGACATTATAGGACAGGGGAGATGTAGAATTTCTGAACACACTTGTGGACACTGTTGGATTGTGTGAGGCCCTTTGAATATCACACCGCTATGTCACAGTCTCAATGTCGCAGGTGTGAAAAATGTCACTATAGGACAGGGGAGATGTTAATTTTCTGAACACACTTGCGGACACTGTTGGATTGTGTGAGGCCCAGTGAATATCACACAGCTATGTCACAGTCTCAATGTCTCAGGTGTGAAAAATATCACTATAGAACAGGGGAGGTGTAGAATTTCTGAACACACTTGTGGACACTGTTGGATTGTGTGAGGCCCAGTGTATATCACACCGCTATGTCACAGTCTCAATGTCGCAGGTGTGAAAAATGTCACTATAGGACAGGGGAGATGTAGAATTTCTGAGCACACTTGTGGACACTGTTGGATTGTGTGAGGCCCTGTGAATATCACAACGCTATGTCACAGTCTCAGTGTCGAAGGTGTGAAAAATGTCACTATTGGACAGGGGAGATGTAGAATTTCTGAACACACTTGTAGACACTGTTGGATTGTGTGAGGCCCAGTGAATATCATACTGCTATGTCACAGTCTCAATGTCGCAGGTTTGAAAAATGTCACTATAGGACAGGGGAGATGTAGAATTTCTGAACACACTTGCGGACACTGTTGGATTGTGTGAGGCCCTGTGAATATCACACCGCTATGTCACAGTCTCAATGTCGCAGGTGTGAAAAATGTCTCTATAGGACAGGGGAGATGTAGAATTTCTGAACACACTTGTGGACACTGTTGGATTGTGTGAGGCCCTGTGAATATCACACCGCTATGTCACAATCTCAATGTCGCAAGTGTGGAAAATGTCACTATAGGACAGGGGAGATGTTGAATTTCTGAACGCACTTGTATACACTGTTGGATTGTGTGAGGCCCAGTGTATATCACACCGCTATGTCACAGTCTCAATGTCGCAGGTGTGAAAAATGTCACTATAGGACAGGGGAGATGTAGAATTTCTGAACACACTTGTGGACACTGTTGGATTGTGTGAGGCCCAGTGAATATCACACCGCTATGTCACAGGCTCAATGTCGCAGGTGTGAAAAATGTCACTATAGGACAGGGGAGATGTAGAATTTCTGAACACACTTGTTGACAATGTTGGATTGTGTGAAGCCCTGTGAATATCACACCGCTATGTCACAGTCTCAATGTCGCAGGTGTGAAAAATGTCACTATAGGACAGGGGAGATGTAGAATTTCTGAACACACTTGCGGACACTGTTGGATTGTGTGAGGCCCTGTGAATATCACACCGCTATGTCACAGTCTCAATGTCGCAGGTGTGAAAAATGTCACTAGGACAGGGGAGATGTAGAATTTCTGAACACACTTGTGGACACTGTTGGATTGTGTGAGGCCCTGTGAATATCACACCGCTATGTCACAATCTCAATGTCGCAAGTGTGGAAAATGTCACTATAGGACAGGGGAGATGTAGAATTTCTGAACACACTTGTGGACACTGCTGGATTGTGTGAGGCCCAGTGAATATCACACCGCTATGTCACAGGCTCAATGTCGCAGGTGTGAAAAATGTCACTATAGGACAGGGGAGATGTAGAATTTCTGAACACACTTGTTGACACTGTTGGATTGTGTGAAGCCCTGTGAATATCACACCGCTATGTCACAGTCTCAATGTCGCAGGTGTGAAAAATGTCACTATAGGACAGGGGAGATGTAGAATTTCTGAACACACTTGCGGACACTGTTGGATTGTGTGAGGCCCTGTGAATATCACACCGCTATGTCACAGTCTCAATGTCGCAGGTGTGAAAAATGTCACTAGGACAGGGGAGATGTAGAATTTCTGAACACACTTGTGGACACTGTTGGATTGTGTGAGGCCCTGTGAATATCACACCGCTATGTCACAATCTCAATGTCGCAAGTGTGGAAAATGTCACTATAGGACAGGGGAGATGTTGAATTTCTGAACACACTTTTGGATACTGTTGGATTGTGTGAGGCCCAGTGTATATCACACCGCTATGTCACAGTCTCAATGTCGCAGGTGTGAAAAATGTCACTATAGGACAGGGGAGATGTAGAATTTCTGAACACACTTGTGGACACTGTTGGATTGTGTGAGGCCCAGTGAATATCACACCGCTATGTCACAGGCTCAATGTCGCAGGTGTGAAAAATGTCACTATAGGACAGGGGAGATGTAGAATTTCTGAACACACTTGTTGACACTGTTGGATTGTGTGAAGCCCTGTGAATATCACACCGCTATGTCACAGTCTCAATGTCGCAGGTGTGAAAAATGTCACTATAGGACAGGGGAGATGTAGAATTTCTGAACACACTTGTGGACACTGTTGGATTGTGTGAGGCCCTGTGAATATCACACTGCTATGTCACAGGCTCAATGTCGCAGGTGTGAAAAATATCACTATAGGACAGGGGAGATGTAGAATTTCTTAACACACTTGTGGACACTGTTTGATTGTGTGAGGCCCAGTGAATATCATACCGCTATGTCACAGTCTCAATGTCGCAGGTGTGAAAAATATCACTATAGGACAGGGGAGATGTAGAATTTCTGAACACACTTGTGGACAGGGTTGGATTGTGTGAGGCCCAGTGAATATCACACCGCTATGTCACAGTCTCAATGTCGCAGGTGTGAAAAATGTCACTATAGGACAGGGGAGATGTTAATTTTCTGAACACACTTGCGGACACTGTTGGATTGTGTGAGGCCCAGTGAATATCACACAGCTATGTCACAGTCTCAATGTCTCAGGTGTGAAAAATATCACTATAGAACAGGGGAGGTGTAGAATTTCTGAACACACTTGTGGACACTGTTGGATTGTGTGAGGCCCAGTGTATATCACACCGCTATGTCACAGTCTCAATGTCGCAGGTGTGAAAAATGTCACTATAGGACAGGGGAGATGTAGAATTTCTGAACACACTTGTGGACAATGTTGGATTGTGTGAGGCCCAGTGAATATCACACCGCTATGTCACAGTCTCAATGTCGCAGGTGTGAAAAATGTCACTATAGGACAGGGGAGATGTAGAATTTCTGAGCACACTTGTGGACACTGTTGGATTGTGTGAGGCCCTGTGAATATCACAACGCTATGTCACAGTCTCAGTGTCGAAGGTGTGAAAAATGTCACTATTGGACAGGGGAGATGTAGAATTTCTGAACACACTTGTAGACACTGTTGGATTGTGTGAGGCCCAGTGAATATCATACTGCTATGTCACAGTCTCAATGTCGCAGGTTTGAAAAATGTCACTATAGGACAGGGGAGAAGTAGAATTTCTGAACACACTTGCGGACACTGTTGGATTGTGTGAGGCCCTGTGAATATCACACCGCTATGTCACAGTCTCAATGTCGCAGGTGTGAAAAATGTCTCTATAGGACAGGGGAGATGTAAAATTTCTGAACACACTTGTGGACACTGTTGGATTGTGTGAGGCCCTGTGAATATCACACCGCTATGTCACAATCTCAATGTCGCAAGTGTGGAAAATGTCACTATAGGACAGGGGAGATGTTGAATTTCTGAACGCACTTGTATACACTGTTGGATTGTGTGAGGCCCAGTGTATATCACACCGCTATGTCACAGTCTCAATGTCGCAGGTGTGAAAAATGTCACTATAGGACAGGGGAGATGTAGAATTTCTGAACACACTTGTGGACACTGTTGGATTGTGTGAGGCCCAGTGAATATCACACCGCTATGTCACAGGCTCAATGTCGCAGGTGTGAAAAATGTCACTATAGGACAGGGGAGATGTAGAATTTCTGAACACACTTGTTGACAATGTTGGATTGTGTGAAGCCCTGTGAATATCACACCGCTATGTCACAGTCTCAATGTCGCAGGTGTGAAAAATGTCACTAGGAAAGGGGAGATGTAGAATTTCTGAACACACTTGTGGACACTGTTGGATTGTGTGAGGCCCTGTGAATATCACACCGCTATGTCACAATCTCAATGTCGCAAGTGTGGAAAATGTCACTATAGGACAGGGGAGATGTAGAATTTCTGAACACACTTGTGGACACTGCTGGATTGTGTGAGGCCCAGTGAATATCACACCGCTATGTCACAGGCTCAATGTCGCAGGTGTGAAAAATGTCACTATAGGACAGGGGAGATGTAGAATTTCTGAACACACTTGTTGACACTGTTGGATTGTGTGAAGCCCTGTGAATATCACACCGCTATGTCACAGTCTCAATGTCGCAGGTGTGAAAAATGTCACTATAGGACAGGGGAGATGTAGAATTTCTGAACACACTTGCGGACACTGTTGGATTGTGTGAGGCCCTGTGAATATCACACCGCTATGTCACAGTCTCAATGTCGCAGGTGTGAAAAATGTCACTAGGACAGGGGAGATGTAGAATTTCTGAACACACTTGTGGACACTGTTGGATTGTGTGAGGCCCTGTGAATATCACACCGCTATGTCACAATCTCAATGTCGCAAGTGTGGAAAATGTCACTATAGGACAGGGGAGATGTTGAATTTCTGAACACACTTTTGGATACTGTTGGATTGTGTGAGGCCCAGTGTATATCACACCGCTATGTCACAGTCTCAATGTCGCAGGTGTGAAAAATGTCACTATAGGACAGGGGAGATGTAGAATTTCTGAACACACTTGTGGACACTGTTGGATTGTGTGAGGCCCAGTGAATATCACACCGCTATGTCACAGGCTCAATGTCGCAGGTGTGAAAAATGTCACTATAGGACAGGGGAGATGTAGAATTTCTGAACACACTTGTTGACACGGTTGGATTGTGTGAAGCCCTGTGAATATCACACCGCTATGTCACAGTCTCAATGTCGCAGGTGTGAAAAATGTCACTATAGGACAGGGGAGATGTAGAATTTCTGAACACACTTGTGGACACTGTTGGATTGTGTGAGGCCCTGTGAATATCACACTGCTATGTCACAGGCTCAATGTCGCAGGTGTGAAAAATATCACTATAGGACAGGGGAGATGTAGAATTTCTTAACACACTTGTGGACACTGTTTGATTGTGTGAGGCCCAGTGAATATCATACCGCTATGTCACAGTCTCAATGTCGCAGGTGTGAAAAATATCACTATAGGACAGGGGAGATGTAGAATTTCTGAACACACTTGTGGACACGGTTGGATTGTGTGAGGCCAGTGAATATCACACCGCTATGTCACAGTCTCAATGTCGCAGGTGTGAAAAATGTCACTATAGGACAGGGGAGATGTAGAATTTCTGAACACACTTGTGGACACTGTTGGATTGTATGATGCCCAGTGAATATCACACCGCTATGTCACAGTCTCAATGTCGCAGGTGTGAAAAATGTCACTATAGGACAGGGGAGATGTAGAATTTCTGAACACACTTGTGGACACTGTTGGATTGTGTGAGGCCCTGTGAATGTCACACCGCTATGTCACAGTCTCAATGTCGCAGGTGTGAAAAATATCACTATAGGACAGGGTAGATATAGAATTTCTGAACACACTTGTGGACACTGTTGGATTGTGTGAGGCACAGTGAATATCATACCGCTATGTCACAGTCGCAATGTCGCAGGTGTGAAAAATGTCACTATAGGACAGGGGAGATGTAGAATTTCTGAACACACTTGCGGACACTGTTGGATTGTGTGAGGCCCAGTGAATATCATACAGCTATGTCACAGTCTCAATGTCGCAGGTGTGAAAAATATCACTATAGGACAGGGGAGATGTAGAATTTCTGAACACACTTGTGGACCATGTTGGATTGTGTGAGGCCCAGTGAATATCACACCGCTATGTCACAGTCTCAATGTCGCAGGTGTGAGAAATGTCACTATAGGACAGGGGAGATGTAGAATTTCTGAACACACTTGTGGACACTATTGGATTGAGTGAGGCCCTGTGAATATCATACCGCTATGTCACAGTCTCAATGTCGCAGGTGTGAAAAATGTCACTATAGGACAGGGGAGATGTAGAATTTCTGAGCACACTTGTGGACACTGTTGGATTGTGAGGCCCAGTGAATATCACACCGCTATGTCACAGTCTCAATGTCGCAGGTGTGAAAAATGTCACTATAGGACAAGGGAGATGTAGAATTTCTGAACACACTTGTGAACACTGTTGGATTGTGTGAGGCCCTGTGAATATCACACCGCTATGTCACAATCTCAATGTCGCAAGTGTGGAAAATGTCACTATAGGACAGGGGAGATGTTGAATTTCTGAACACACTTGTGGACACTGTTGGATTGTGTGAGGCCCACTGTATATCACACCGCTATGTCACAGTCTCAATGTCGCAGGTGTGAAAAATGTCACTATAGGACAGGGGAGATGTAGAATTTCTGAACACACTTGTGGACACTGTTGGAATGTGTGAGGCCCAGTGAATATCACACCGCTATGTCACAGTCTCAATGTCGCAGGTGTGAAAAATATCACTATAGGACAGGGGAGATGTAGAATTTCTGAACATACTTGTTGACACTGTTGGATTGTGTGAAGCCCTGTGAATATCACACCGCTATGTCACAGTCTCAATGTCGCAGGTGTGAAAAATGTCACTATAGGACAGGGGAGATGTAGAATTTCTGAACACACTTGTGGACACTGTTGGATTGTGTGAGGCCCAGTGAATATCACACCGGTATATCACAGTCTCAATGTCGCAGGTGTGAAAAATGTCACTATAGGACAGGGGAGATGTAGAATTTCTGAACACACTTGTGGACACTGTTGGATTGTGTGAGGCCCTGTGAATATCACACCGCTATGTCACAGTCTCAATGTCGCAGGTGTGAAAAATGTCTCTATAGGACAGGGGAGATGTAGAATTTCTGAACACACTTGTGGACACTGTTGGATTGTGTGAGGCCCTGTGAATATCACACCGCTATATCACAATCTCAATGTCGCAAGTGTGGAAAATGTCACTATAGGACAGGGGAGATGTTGAATTTCTGAACGCACTTGTGGACACTGTTGGATTGTGTGAGGCCCAGTGTATATCACACCGCTATGTCACAGTCTCAATGTCGCAGGTGTGAAAAACGTCACTATAGGACAGGGGAGATGTAGAATTTCTGAACACACTTGTGGACACTGTTGGATTGTGTGAAGCCCTGTGAATATCACACCGCTATGTCACAGTCTCAATGTCGCAGGTGTGAAAAATGTCACTATAGGACAGGGGAGATGTAGAATTTCTGAACACACTTGTGGACACTGTTGGATTGTGTGAGGCCCAGTGAATATCACACCGGTATATCACAGTCTCAATGTCGCAGGTGTGAAAAATGTCACTATAGGACAGGGGAGATGTAGAATTTCTGAACACACTTGTGGACACTGTTGGATTGTGTGAGGCCCAGTGAATATCACACCGCTATGTCACAGGCTCAATGTCGCAGGTGTGAAAAATGTCACTATAGGACAGGGGAGATGTAGAATTTCTGAACACACTTGTTGACACTGTTGGATTGTGTGAAGCCCTGTGAATATCACACCGCTATGTCACAGTCTCAATGTCGCAGGTGTGAAAAATGTCACTATAGGACAGGGGAGATGTAGAATTTCTGAACACACTTGCGGACACTGTTGGATTGTGTGAGGCCCTGTGAATATCACACCGCTATGTCACAGTCTCAATGTCGCAGGTGTGAAAAATGTCACTAGGACAGGGGAGATGTAGAATTTCTGAACACACTTGTGGACACTGTTGGATTGTGTGAGGCCCTGTGAATATCACACCGCTATGTCACAATCTCAATGTCGCAAGTGTGGAAAATGTCACTATAGGACAGGGGAGATGTAGAATTTCTGAACACACTTGTGGACACTGCTGGATTGTGTGAGGCCCAGTGAATATCACACCGCTATGTCACAGGCTCAATGTCGCAGGTGTGAAAAATGTCACTATAGGACAGGGGAGATGTAGAATTTCTGAACACACTTGTTGACACTGTTGGATTGTGTGAAGCCCTGTGAATATCACACCGCTATGTCACAGTCTCAATGTCGCAGGTGTGAAAAATGTCACTATAGGACAGGGGAGATGTAGAATTTCTGAACACACTTGCGGACACTGTTGGATTGTGTGAGGCCCTGTGAATATCACACCGCTATGTCACAGTCTCAATGTCGCAGGTGTGAAAAATGTCACTAGGACAGGGGAGATGTAGAATTTCTGAACACACTTGTGGACACTGTTGGATTGTGTGAGGCCCTGTGAATATCACACCGCTATGTCACAATCTCAATGTCGCAAGTGTGGAAAATGTCACTATAGGACAGGGGAGATGTTGAATTTCTGAACACACTTTTGGATACTGTTGGATTGTGTGAGGCCCAGTGTATATCACACCGCTATGTCACAGTCTCAATGTCGCAGGTGTGAAAAATGTCACTATAGGACAGGGGAGATGTAGAATTTCTGAACACACTTGTGGACACTGTTGGATTGTGTGAGGCCCAGTGAATATCACACCGCTATGTCACAGGCTCAATGTCGCAGGTGTGAAAAATGTCACTATAGGACAGGGGAGATGTAGAATTTCTGAACACACTTGTTGACACTGTTGGATTGTGTGAAGCCCTGTGAATATCACACTGCTATGTCACAGTCTCAATGTCGCAGGTGTGAAAAATGTCACTATAGGACAGGGGAGATGTAGAATTTCTGAACACACTTGTGGACACTGTTGGATTGTGTGAGGCCCTGTGAATATCACACTGCTATGTCACAGGCTCAATGTCACAGGTGTGAAAAATATCACTATAGGACAGGGGAGATGTAGAATTTCTTAACACACTTGTGGACACTGTTTGATTGTGTGAGGCCCAGTGAATATCATACCGCTATGTCACAGTCTCAATGTCGCAGGTGTGAAAAATATCACTATAGGACAGGGGAGATGTAGAATTTCTGAACACACTTGTGGACACGGTTGGATTGTGTGAGGCCCAGTGAATATCACACCGCTATGTCACAGTCTCAATGTCGCAGGTGTGAAAAATGTCACTATAGGACAGGGGAGATGTAGAATTTCTGAACACACTTGTGGACACTGTTGGATTGTGTGAGGCCCAGTGAATATCACACCGCTATGTCACAGTCTCAATGTCGCAGGTGTGAAAAATGTCACTATAGGACAGGGGAGATGTAGAATTTCTGAACACACTTGTGGACACTGTTGGATTGTGTGAGGCCCAGTGAATATCACACCGCTATGTCACAGGCTCAATGTCGCAGGTGTGAAAAATGTCACTATAGGACAGGGGAGATGTAGAATTTCTGAACACACTTGTTGACACTGTTGGATTGTGTGAAGCCCTGTGAATATCACACCGCTATGTCACAGTCTCAATGTCGCAGGTGTGAAAAATGTCACTATAGGACAGGGGAGATGTAGAATTTCTGAACACACTTGCGGACACTGTTGGATTGTGTGAGGCCCTGTGAATATCACACCGCTATGTCACAGTCTCAATGTCGCAGGTGTGAAAAATGTCACTAGGACAGGGGAGATGTAGAATTTCTGAACACACTTGTGGACACTGTTGGATTGTGTGAGGCCCTGTGAATATCACACCGCTATGTCACAATCTCAATGTCGCAAGTGTGGAAAATGTCACTATAGGACAGGGGAGATGTAGAATTTCTGAACACACTTGTGGACACTGCTGGATTGTGTGAGGCCCAGTGAATATCACACCGCTATGTCACAGGCTCAATATCGCAGGTGTGAAAAATGTCACTATAGGACAGGGGAGATGTAGAATTTCTGAACACACTTGTTGACACTGTTGGATTGTGTGAAGCCCTGTGAATATCACACCGCTATGTCACAGTCTCAATGTCGCAGGTGTGAAAAATGTCACTATAGGACAGGGGAGATGTAGAATTTCTGAACACACTTGCGGACACTGTTGGATTGTGTGAGGCCCTGTGAATATCACACCGCTATGTCACAGTCTCAATGTCGCAGGTGTGAAAAATGTCACTAGGACAGGGGAGATGTAGAATTTCTGAACACACTTGTGGACACTGTTGGATTGTGTGAGGCCCTGTGAATATCACACCGCTATGTCACAATCTCAATGTCGCAAGTGTGGAAAATGTCACTATAGGACAGGGGAGATGTTGAATTTCTGAACACACTTTTGGATACTGTTGGATTGTGTGAGGCCCAGTGTATATCACACCGCTATGTCACAGTCTCAATGTCGCAGGTGTGAAAAATGTCACTATAGGACAGGGGAGATGTAGAATTTCTGAACACACTTGTGGACACTGTTGGATTGTGTGAGGCCCAGTGAATATCACACCGCTATGTCACAGGCTCAATGTCGCAGGTGTGAAAAATGTCACTATAGGACAGGGGAGATGTAGAATTTCTGAACACACTTGTTGACACTGTTGGATTGTGTGAAGCCCTGTGAATATCACACTGCTATGTCACAGTCTCAATGTCGCAGGTGTGAAAAATGTCACTATAGGACAGGGGAGATGTAGAATTTCTGAACACACTTGTGGACACTGTTGGATTGTGTGAGGCCCTTTGAATATCACACTGCTATGTCACAGGCTCAATGTCACAGGTGTGAAAAATATCACTATAGGACAGGGGAGATGTAGAATTTCTTAACACACTTGTGGACACTGTTTGATTGTGTGAGGCCCAGTGAATATCATACCGCTATGTCACAGTCTCAATGTCGCAGGTGTGAAAAATATCACTATAGGACAGGGGAGATGTAGAATTTCTGAACACACTTGTGGACACGGTTGGATTGTGTGAGGCCCAGTGAATATCACACCGCTATGTCACAGTCTCAATGTCGCAGGTGTGAAAAATGTCACTATAGGACAGGGGAGATGTAGAATTTCTGAACACACTTGTGGACACTGTTGGATTGTGTGAGGCCCAGTGAATATCACACCGCTATGTCACAGTCTCAATGTCGCAGGTGTGAAAAATGTCACTATAGGACAGGGGAGATGTAGAATTTCTGAACACACTTGTGGACACTGTTGGATTGTGTGAGGCCCTGTGAATGTCACACCGCTATGTCACAGTCTCAATGTCGCAGGTGTGAAAAATATCACTATAGGACAGGGTAGATGTAGAATTTCTGAACACACTTGTGGACACTGTTGGATTGTGTGAGGCACAGTGAATATCATACCGCTATGTCACAGTCGCAATGTCGCAGGTGTGAAAAATGTCACTATAGGACAGGGGAGATGTAGAATTTCTGAACACACTTGCGGACACTGTTGGATTGTGTGAGGCCCAGTGAATATCATACAGCTATGTCACAGTCTCAATGTCGCAGGTGTGAAAAATATCACTATAGGACAGGGGAGATGTAGAATTTCTGAACACACTTGTGGACCATGTTGGATTGTGTGAGGCCCAGTGAATATCACACCGCTATGTCACAGTCTCAATGTCGCAGGTGTGAAAAATGTCACTATAGGACAGGGGAGATGTAGAATTTCTGAACACACTTGTGGACACTATTGGATTGTGTGAGGCCCTGTGAATATCACACCGCTATGTCACAGTCTCAATGTCGCAGGTGTGAAAAATGTCACTATAGGACAGGGGAGATGTAGAATTTCTGAGCACACTTGTGGACACTGTTGGATTGTGAGGCCCAGTGAATATCACACCGCTATGTCACAGTCTCAATGTCGCAGGTGTGAAAAATGTCACTATAGGACAAGGGAGATGTAGAATTTCTGAACACACTTGTGAACACTGTTGGATTGTGTGAGGCCCTGTGAATATCACACCGCTATGTCACAATCTCAATGTCGCAAGTGTGGAAAATGTCACTATAGGACAGGGGAGATGTTGAATTTCTAAACACACTTGTGGACACTGTTGGATTGTGTGAGGCCCACTGTATATCACACCGCTATGTCACAGTCTCAATGTCGCAGGTGTGAAAAATGTCACTATAGGACAGGGGAGATGTAGAATTTCTGAACACACTTGTGGACACTGTTGGAATGTGTGAGGCCCAGTGAATATCACACCGCTATGTCACAGTCTCAATGTCGCAGGTGTGAAAAATATCACTATAGGACAGGGGACATGTAGAATTTCTGAACATACTTGTCGACACTGTTGGATTGTGTGAAGCCCTGTGAATATCACACCGCTATGTCACAGTCTCAATGTCGCAGGTGTGAAAAATGTCACTATAGGACAGGGGAGATGTAGAATTTCTGAACACACTTGTGGACACTGTTGGATTGTGTGAGGCCCAGTGAATATCACACCGGTATATCACAGTCTCAATGTCGCAGGTGTGAAAAATATCACTATAGGACAGGGGAGGTGTAGAATTTCTGAACACACTTGTGGACACTGTTGGATTGTGTGAGGCCCAGTGAATATCACACCGCTATGTCACAGTCTCAATGTCGCAGGTGTGAAAAATATCACTATAGGACAGGGGAGATGTAGAATTTCTGAACACACTTGTGGACACTGTTGGATTGTGTGAGGCCCAGTGAATATCATACCGCTATGTCACAGTCGCAATGTCGCAGGTGTGAAAAATGTCACTATAGGACAGGGGAGATGTAGAATTTCTGAACACACTTGCGGACACTGTTGGATTGTGTGAGGCCCAGTGAATATCACACAGCTATGTCACAGTCTCAATGTCGCAGGTGTGAAAAATATCACTATAGGACAGGGGAGATGTAGAATTTCTGAACACACTTGTGGACAATGTTGGATTGTGTGAGGCCCAGTGAATATCACACCGCTATGTCACAGTCTCAATGTCGCAGGTGTGAAAAATGTCACTATAGGACAGGGGAGATGTAGAATTTCTGAACACACTTGTGGACACTGTTGGATTGTGTGAGGCCCTGTGAATATCACACCGCTATGTCACAGTCTCAATGTCGCAGGTGTGAAAAATGTCACTATAGGACAGGGGAGATGTAGAATTTCTGAGCACACTTGTGGACACTGTTGGATTGTGTGAGGCCCTGTGAATATCACACCGCTATGTCACAGTCTCAATGTCGAAGGTGTGAAAAATGTCACTATCGGACAGGGGAGATGTAGAATTTCTGAACACACTTGTGGACACTGTTGGATTGTGTGAGGCCCAGTGAATATCACACCGCTATGTCACAGTCTCAATGTCGCAGGTGTGAAAAATGTCACTATAGGACAGGGGAGATGTAGAATTTCTGAACACACTTGCGGACACTGTTGGATTGTGTGAGGCCCTGTGAATATCACACCGCTATGTCACGGTCTCAATGTCGCAGGTGTGAAAAATGTCACTATAGGACAGGGGAGATGTAGAATTTCTGAACACACTTGTGGACACTGTTGGATTGTGTGAGGCCCTGTGAATATCACACCGCTATGTCACAATCTCAATATCGCAAGTGTGGAAAATGTCACTATAGGACAGTGGAGATGTTGAATTTCTGAACACACTTGTGGACACTGTTGGATTGTGTGAGGCCCAGTGTATATCACACCGCTATGTCACAGTCTCAATGTCACAGGTGTGAGAAATGTCACTATAGGAAGGGGAGATGTAGAATTTCTGAACACACTTGTTGACACTGTTGGATTGTGTGAAGCCCTGTGAATATCACACCGCTATGTCACAGTCTCAATGTCGCAGGTGTGAAAAATGTCACTATAGGACAGGGGAGATGTATAATTTCTGAACACACTTGTGGACACTGTTGGATTGTGTGAGGCCCAGTGAATATCACACCGCTATATCACAGTCTCAATGTCGCAGGTGTGAAAAATATCACTATAGGACAGGGGAGATGTAGAATTTCTGAACACACTTGTGGACACTGTTGGATTGTGTGAGGCCCAGTGAATATCATACCTCTATGTCACAGTCTCAATGTCGCAGGTGTGAAAAATATCACTATAGGACAGGGGAGATGTAGAATTTCTGAACACACTTGTGGACACTGTTGGATTGTGTGAGGCCCAGAGAATATCACACCGCTATGTCACAGTCTCAATGTCGCAGGTGTGAAAAATGTCACTATAGGAGAGGGGAGATGTAGAATTTCTGAACACACTTGTGGACACTGTTGGATTGTGTGAGGCCCAGTGAATATCACACCGCTATGTCACAGGCTCAATGTCGCAGGTGTGAAAAATGTCACTATATGACAGGGGAGATGTAGAATTTCTGAACACACTTGTGCACACTGTTGGATTGTGTGAGGCCCAGTGAATATCACACAGCTATATCACAGTCTCAATGTCGCAGGTGTGAAAAATGTCACTATAAGACAGGGGAGATGTAGAATTTCTGAACACACTTGTTGACACTGTTGGATTGTGTGAGGCCCTGTGAATATCACACGGCTATGTCACAGACAGAAATTGGCTAGTGTATGACAAACTACAAGGTGTATATAGAATTGGCCAGAATAGGAATCTCCCTAGAGTGTAGGTCTATAAGAACGGAACAAGTCCTCAACTTATCCTTACAGTCACACACAGATAGCTTCACTGTTGCCGTGATTACAGCCGTTACACGGTACTGAGAGAGGAGCGTGCACGTACACCGCAGTCCGTAAAATTGTCAAGCTCCGTGTTTTTTAAGTATACGGACTGACACACGCTGTCTCTCTATAGTTTTGAATGTGATCAAACAGCAAATCTACTTAACTGTTGGAAAACCAGACAAAACTATAAGGTGGAGGTCTGGAAGAACGGAACATGTCCTCGACTTATTCTTACAGAGTCACACACAGATAGCTTCACTGTGGCCGTGATAACAGCCATTACACGGTACTGTGTGAGGAGCGTACACTGCTGTATGGTGTGAAAAAATGCATGCTCAGTACCTCACCAGGACAAAAAAACAAAATTTGGATTGCTTTTAAAAAAGCAGTTTGCAGAGCAGTGGGAAAACAGCAATGCAGCTATTAGGAAGCCTTATAAGGCAGCCTAACAACCAACACAGCTGATACAGCACAATATAGCCTCCACTTGCACTGCACACACAGTGACTGTTGTGTTGTACAGGCAAAATCGCTAGCAGCAGAAGCAGTTTTTGGTGTCTTCTTCCCTGCCTAACGCTCTCCCTACAGAATCATCATCAGCAGCAGCTCTCCCTATTCAGAGATCAGCATGAGTAACATGGCGGTCGGCGTGCACACCCTTTTATACCCCCTGTGACGCCCCCCAAAGCAAGCCAATCACTTGCATGCCCTTCCCAAAGATGGTGGTGACCCCTGCCTATGTCATCACGTTGCCCACAGTGTCCGTAGATCCTGATTGGCTGAAAAAGGGCGGAAAACAAACTTTTGAAATGCGACTTTGGTGCTAAAGTCGCCGAGCTCGTGGCCAACCTCACACTAGGGTCAGGTTTCGTTTCATGAAACCCAACTTTACCAAATGTCAGCGACTTTTGAAATTTTTTGACCTAAATGAGCTGTACCACATGACCACTGAGCACAAGAAGAGCTGCTGGCACCGAAACAATGAAGATGCAGGGATAGCACAAGGAGGTTTAGTAGGACGGGGTGTGAGCCATGCGGGACCAGGAGAGCCGAGCTATGCGGGACCGGGGGAGCCATGCCAGAACAGGGAGCCATGCAGGACTGGGAAGCCATGCAGGATCGGGAGCCATGCATTCAACAGGGGGAGCCACACATAGCAGGACAGGACAGAGGAGCCACACATACCAGGAAAAAACGGGGGAGGCACACATAGCAGGACAGGATGGGGGAGCCACACATAGCTAGACAGGATGAGGAGAGCCACATATAGCAGGACAGGATGGGGGAGTCAAACATAGCAGGACAGGATGGGAGAGCCACACATAGCAGGAGAGGATTGGGGGAGCCACACATGGCAGGACAGGACTGAGGAGCCACACATAACTTGAGAGAATGGAGGAGCCACACATAGCATGACAGGACGGAGGAGCCACACATACCAGGACAAAACTGGGGGAGCCACGCATAGCAGGACAGGGATAAGGGGACAAGCATACTAGGCTTATACTTGAGTCAATAAGCTTACCCAGTTTTCCATGGCAAAATTAGGTGCCTCGGCTTATACTCAGGTCGACTTATGCTCGAGTATATACGCACATGTTAGAAGATCCATTAAGTCAATGATACCAGTTTTGAATCTGTTCATACTTACTTAACCCACGGCACCTTTGAGGCTAAGGAACTTCCTATACTAAAACAACTTCTAGTTGTTTTATTGGAAATGATGAGCAGTCATCCTTTGTACTTGAATGACATGTGCCGGAGGACATAATTATAAGGCAAAGCTGTGTTGCGTTCTATGTGAGCTTTGGCAGTAAGGCCACTGACAGGGGTAGTAGCATTCTTAGCCAGAATAAATCTCAAGGTGTGAATGAGACAAGAGGGCAAGGAGCTCAATATACTTACCACACAGTTGCAGCTGTCAGCTGAAATAAGGATGAAGATGATTGATTTAGTGAACAAGACCTGGAAAACAGACAGAGGTGCCAAGGAAGCAATGTCTTCAGAGGAATAGCTTGTTGGCCTTGGAGATACATATCTCAGGCGATGTGCATCTAACAAATCCTCTGAGGCAAATTCTCTGGTCAACTCTAAAGCAGGTGATGCTGCATGCTGCTTAAAAATCCTTTGCAATTGCGTGAAGTTTTTGACTGATAATGACAAACCTGTTGCAGATCCAAAAAAGGATAATTTTTTCACTGTTAGATGAGAAATTAGATCTTTGCTGTTCAAGACCAAGTTTTTTTGAAAGATAATACATTGAAGTCAAAGATATGAGTGCACACATGGATTGTATTTTTATATAAAATGTAGCAAAATGAAAAAATCCACTCCAAACAGCATAAATACTGTATGCTATAAAAAAATTAAAATTGTATGCAATTTCTTTTAGTTGATGAAAGATGAAATGTCCTTACTAGAGTTGAGCGAATTTGTACAGATTCGGTCGCCAATTCTGAATTTGCTATATTCGTGTCATGTGGGTATCCTATTCGTGCCGAATGTATGTTTGATGATCGGTTCTGAACATATTCGGTAATTTCTACTCCCATTGACTCTAAAGACCTTCAGCTGTGTTCGACGAATATTGAAAAAATATTTGGTGCCGATCGTGTTCGGAACCGAATCCGAAAAAATGCGCTCAACTCTAGACCTTAATAGGTGTTTGTCAATTGTAAACATTTTCTTTTGACAGAAATACCTCCAATATAAGATCCAGAATTCAAGACATGTAACAGATACAGGAGCAGCCAGTTACAAATGCACCGACAGGCTTCATTTTGTGGGAATGACCACTTTCTCAAGCACAAGTCTTCAATGTCATAACAGAACACTAGTTTCTGCACCTTAAAAAAAATAAATAAATTACGGGTAGCTTGTGAAAAAGCTGTTGATTCTTCATTTAGCAAAGAAAAGAGGTCTTGATTAGTGTTGAGCATTCCGATACCGCAAGTATCGGGTATCGGCCGATATCAGCGGTATCGGAATTCCGATACTTAATTCCGATACTTTTTTCATATCGGATTCCGGGATCGGAATCGGAATAGGAAGTTCCCATCATGCTATGAGCCTGCTTGCTTTGATTAAGCCAATGGGAATCCTCCGAAGTGTGGGCACATCCTGTTAGGCATGTAGGCATGTTAACTATTGGCATGGCTGTGATTGGCTGCCGAAATGATGTCATGATGCACTATAAAAGCCACCGCAGCCGCCATTTCTGGTCACTCTGCTGTGAATTCAGTTAGGGACAGGCTGCTGTAGAAGACTGTGAGGGACAGTTAGAAATAGCGATTCTAAAAACAATATTGTGCTTTATCCAGGCTACATAAACCACCACTGTAGCTTGCTTTTCCCTAGCAGCGCTGTTTTCACAGCTGTCTGCAAGGGCTGTGTGAGTGCAGCTCACGCTGTGGAGTGGGTCCTGCAGCCACGTCAGGCTGTAGGCCACCCAGTGTGATCACTGCTGCCTCATACATCTTTTATTTTTTGAGCTGCATTTTTTAAATAATTTCAATCTAGTGTGCTTCCATCCGTATCCATATACGTTGGTTGCAAACACTAGTAGTAGACAGCGGAGCCTTTCTGCAGCCTTTCAGTGCTAGTGTCCACTTTGCTGCACTGTTCACGGCTGTCTGAGAGGTCTCTGACTGTGTGTGAGTGCAGCTCATGCTGAGTAGTGTGTCCTGCAGCTACGTCTGGCTGTAGGACGCTCAGCGTGCGTCACTGCCTCACACATATTTTTATTTGAGTGCAGCTCATTTTTTCTTCTATTAGTGTGCATCCATCCGTCTCCATCTACGGTGGTTGCAAACACTATATAGGAGTACACAGCGGAGCCTTTCTGCAGCCTGTCAGTGCCAGTGCCCACTTAGCTGCACTGTTGACGGCTGTCTGAGAGGTCTCTGACTGTGTGTGAGTGCAGCTCACGCTGAGTAGAGTGTCCTGCAGCTACGTCTGGTTGTAGGACGCTCAACGTGCGTCACTGCCTCACACATATTTGTCTCTGAGTGCAGCTCATTTTTTCTTCTCCTATTAGTGTGCATCCATCCGTATCCATCAACATTGGTTGGTTGCAAACACTATATAGGAGTAGATAGAGGAGCCTTTTTTTCTGGCTTGTGCCCTGCCGGCGCAGCCAGATTAGTATTACCCAATTTTTTTGGAGCCTCATCTTTTGCATTGTAGGTTACCTGCCTGCATTGTAATAGCTCCAAAAAGTTGGTGATACTATCAGTTTCAATTCTTTGTTCTCATACTTTGAGTTTGTTTCAAACAAAGAAACCACATAAAAAGTTCACCAAACACTACATTTTGAACTTGTGTAGGCCACATCAGCTCCTATTAAAGTCTAGTCCACACACACACACTTCATAAAATTAGTGTTTCTTGTACCTGTAACCAGCTGTTCAGGAATAAGCACACTAAGGCCCCCCTTTGTCCTTTTTTGCCTATCTTAAGCAGTCTTGCAAGATGAAGAAGGCAGGGAGTAAGGCGCGGGGGCGTGGGCGTGGGCGTGGAGTTTCAGCAGGGAGAGGACGTGGGGATTCTGCAGGGAGAGGACGTGGGGATTCTACAGGTAGAGGACGTGGGGATTCTGGGCCTGCTGCGGGCACCAGTGGATCAGCATCCCCCAGTTTTAGCAGGCAACAGTCCTTTATGCGCAGCTTTGTAGGACCTCAACGTACCCCACTGCTGCGGGAGGAACAAATTGAAGCCGTTGTCGGATGGATGGCAGCTAACGCATCGACTTCAATTACTTCCGCATCCTCTCAGGGTCAGAGCACCGAAGAGCAACCATCTGTCTCTTCACCACCTGCCAAAGTGCCCAGGCAGTCAGAGAGACATGGACAGGAGCCATCACAATCTCTACTTCTGTTCTCGGAATCTGTTGGCTTGGAAAGAGGGGGCCAGCCAAGCAGCATTCCTGAATGTGAAGAAGAGGGAGTATGCAGTGATGCGCAACTTCTTTGTCCCTCTGAATCTGAAGAGGCGAGTGGGCCAGTGCCTATGGTCAGCACACCTCAGTACGCATCAGATGATGACGAGACTCAGTTGCCACTTTCTGGTGCGTACGGTGCTGGCGAGACAACCCCGGAGAAGCAGCTGTTTGAAGAGGGGAGGGAAGATGATGAGGTCCTTGACCCATCATGGCGTGAGCAACAGGAAGGTGGTGGGAGCAGCTCGGAGGAAGAGATTCCCCTACCGGCCAAAACAGGAGGCAGAGGGAGGGGGAAGACTTGGTTGCCTGTACCCTCCACTTCGGCACCCGTTAGGAGCATTCCTCCTTCCAAAGGCAAACCGGGCGCTCACAAGAGTTGCAGTGCGTGGTCCTTTTTTGACACAGTTGCAGATGACATTTGCTTTGTCAAATGCAAGCTGTGTCATCAGAGAGTCAAAAGAGGGAGAAATGTCAGCAACCTCAATACCACAAATATGTGGAAACATGTGCGCACCAAGCACGAGTTGGAGTTGCATAGACACCCTCAAGACGTAGGCCAACGTACAGCACCACCTACCACCTCTTCAGTTCGTGTTGGGCCCTCTTCCTCCAGCTCACACACTGCTGGTTCGGCTTCCTCACAGGATCGCCAAGGAAGAACCTCTGCCACTGTTGTCCGGAGACCCTGTCAGATTCCACCCATAACAGCACGTTCCCATCCATCACAGCCATCGGTAGCACAGGCATGGGATAAAAGGCGCCCTTACTCGGCAAACCATCCCCGAGCACAGTCTCTGAATGCTGGCATTGCCAAACTTCTGGCAGTTGAAATGCTGTCATTCAGGCTGGTGGACACTGACACCTTCCGGGACTTAATGGCATTGGCAGTCCCCCAATACAACGTGCCCAGCCGCTTTTATTTCAGCAGGCGAGCCGTCCCTGCCCTGCAGAAACATGTTGAGGGCAAAATAAAACATGCGCTACTAAACGCCGTTAGTAGCAAGGTCCACCTGACCACCGATGCGTGGACCAGTAACCATGGACAGGGACGATACCTTTCCCTCACTGCCCACTGGGTCAATGTTGTGGAGCCGGGTACGGATCTGGAGAGTGGCGCTGTACGTGTTCTTCCAACGCCACGGATTGCAGGACTCCAGTCTGTACACATAGACTCCTCCTCCTACTCAAGTTCCTCAGAAACAGCAGAGCAGGAGCCTGTTACGACCGATATGAGCACAGCCGTGGCCAAACGTCAACAGGCTGTACTCAAATTAATTTCTTTGGGGAATCGAAGCCACACAGCGCAGGAGCTCTGGAATGCTATCAAGCTGGAGAGCGATGTGTGGTTTGGGCCAGCGAATCTCCAGCCGGGCTTGGTAGTGTGTGACAATGGCCGAAATCTGGTGGCAGCTCTTGGCCTAGGCAACCTCACACACATCCCATGTCTGGCACATGTTCTTAACTTGGTCGTGCAGAGCTTTCTGAGGGACTATCCGGATCTTGATGCACTGTTGCACAAGGTCCGCATAGAGTGCGCTCACTTGCGACGTTCCAGCACGGCAAGATCGCGCCTCGCTGCTCTGCAGCGACGATTTGGCCTTCCAGAACATCGCATCATATGTGACCTACCCACCCGGTGGAATTCAACGTTACATATGTTGGAGCGGTTGTGTGAGCAGCAGGCAGCAGTCATGGAGTACCAGCTGCATCAGGCGCAAACAAGTCGCACTGTGCGCCGTTCACACTTCAGCACCATTGAGTGGGCCTCTATGAAGGACATCTGCCTCGTTTTGCGTGCCTTCGATGAATCCACGCGGATGGCGAGTGCAGATGATGCACTAGTCAGCATGACTGTCCCCCTTATCTGCCTGCTTCAACAAACACTGCAAGCACTAAGGGATGAGGTTTCAGAAGAGGTGGAGGATGAGGAGTCCCAAATGCCATCTGCTTCTGGACAGTCTGCGCTACGTGTTTCCTCACAAAGGCCTAGGCAGGGGACACTTTGTGAGGAGGATGAGGAGGAGTCGATGGAGGAGGAAGACATCTCTCCAGAGGAGGGAGGTACACAAACCTCTACTCAGTATGTACAGCGAGGGTGGGGTGATGCAGAGCAGGTCGAGGTCACGCCTCAAACAGGGGACAGCGGTTCTTTGGCAGTTGGGAGTCTGCAGCACATGGTTGATTTCATGCTGCAGTGCCTGAGAAACGACCGCCGCATCGCCCACATTCTCGTCTCGGCTGATTATTGGGTGTACACCCTCCTAGATCCTCGCTACCGGGACAGCGTACAAAGGCTCATACCAACGTTGAACCGGGAGCGTAAAATGCGGGAGTACGAAGAGTCACTGGTGCAGTCCATAATGTTTTCCATTCCACCCGACAGCATTGTTGCAAGTGCTTTACAAAGCAGCTCTGTGCGTCGAGGCAGTGGAGGAAACTCTGCACAAAGAGGGAGCAGAGGCAGTGCCGCAGCACAAGGCAAGACCACTATGGCCCAAATGTGGCAAAGTTTTGTGTGTCCACCACAATTGTCTACACCATCAGCGACGCCTCGAGTCAGCAGGAGGCAACGCTTCCGTCAGATGGTGTCAGACTACATGTCTTGCCCTGTCGCTGTACTCCCAGATGGCTCTTCCCCCTTCAAGTTTTGGGTCTCTAAGCTGGATACATGGCCAGAGCTTAGCCAGTATGCATTGGAGGTGCTGGCTTGCCCTGCTGCCAGTGTATTATCGGAACGTGTCTTTAGTGCCGCAGGTGGTGTACTAACAGACCGTCGCACGCGACTATCTTCCGATAATGTTGACCGGCTGACTTTTCTGAAAATGAACAAGGCCTGGATCTCCAAAGACTTTGCCATTCCTCTTACAGACTAAATTAGTGGTTGGCAACTGTATCCAGGTCTGCTGGTGTGTTCATTTTTCTACCACCTGAACTATAATCCCTGTGCTTCAACACAGCCAGTTGTCGCTCAGATGTGTCGTCTGCACAGAGAAACACACTAGCTCCTGTGTTACTGGGGTTCAGTAATGCCAGCTGATCCCCTGCTGTGTGGACGGCAGAGTCACCAGCTCCATCAACATTCAAACCACTACTGATTTTTAACCGTGCCCAACTTAGGTCTCTGGCTCCACTGTCTCTACTATTTCCCCTGACCTCCAACCCCGCCATCTACATCTCTGAAGTGGCGTCAGCACAATCTACACTTGTTCCTGTGTTCCTGTGGCTCAGTCCCATCAGTTTATCCCCTGATGTGTGTCCGGCAAGGTCTCCTGCTCTGTCCACATTCCCATAACCAGTAGTGGGAATGAGGACAGAGCTGGCGAACTTGCCGGACAAACATCAGGGGATCAACTGATGGGACTGAGCACCAGTAACACAGGAACAAGTGTAGATTGTGCTGACGCCACTTCAGAGATGTAGCTGGCGGGGTTGGAGGCCAGGGTAAATAGTAGAGACAGTGGAGCCAGAGGCCTAAGTGGAGCATGGTTAGAATCAGAAGTAGTCCACAACCTCCATAAAAACCGCTGCCCATTGGCCTCTGCATGCGGCATGCGTAATCCTGGGCACCAACAGCGTCAGTTGGTGTTCAGAAGTGTCGTCTCCACAGAGCCAAACACATTCGTTCAAGTGTTAGTGGGGTTCAGCACTGCCAGCTGTTCCCCTGCTGTGGAGATGGCAAGTCTCCTGCTGCCTTCACCTGCCAAAATCCAGTAGGCCCCAGCCTGCTCCTCGCCTAATCCTGGGCTCCAACAGCGTCAGTTGGTGTTCAGAAGTGTCGTCTCCACAGAGCCAAACACGTTCGTTCAAGTGTTAGTGGGGTTCAGCACTGCCAGCTGTTCCCCTGCTGTGGAGATGGCAAGTCTCCTGCTGCATTCACCTGCCAAAATCCAGTAGGCCCCAGCCTGCTCCTCGCCTAATCCTGGGCTCCAACAGCGTCAGTTGGTGTTCAGAAGTGTCGTCTCCACAGAACCAAACACATTCGTTCAAGTGTTAGTGGGGTTCAGCACTGCCAGCTGTTCCCCTGCTGTGGAGATGGCAAGTCTCCTGCTGCCTTCACCTGCCAAAATCCAGTAGGCCCCAGCCTGCTCCTCGCCTAATCCTGGGCTCCAACAGCGTCAGTTGGTGTTCAGAAGTGTCGTCTCCACAGAGCCAAACACATTCGTTCAAGTGTTAGTGGGGTTCAGCACTGCCAGCTGTTCCCCTGCTGTGGAGATGGCAGTCTCTCCTGCTGTCTCCGCATTACAAAGACAGTAGGCCTCTGCCTACACCCTCCTATTTCCTGGGCTTCAACACAGCCAGTTGTAGTTCGGAAGTGCCGTCCACACGGAAAGAGATACTTGCTCCCGTGTCTCAGTGGGGTTCAGTAACGTCAGCTGATCCCCTGCTGTGTGGATGGCAGTCTCTCCTGCTGTAAACTCATTCAAAATACAGTAGGCCTCTGCCTACACCCTCCTATTTCCTGGGCTTCAACACAGCCAGTTGTAGTTCGGAAGTGCCGTCCACACGGAAAGAGACACTTGCTCCCGTGTCTCAGTGGGGTTCAGTAACGTCAGCTGATCCCCTGCTGTGTGGATGGCAGTCTCTCCTGCTGTAAACTCATTCAAAATACAGTAGGCCTCTGCCTACACCCTCCTATTTCCTGGGCTTCAACACAGCCAGTTGTAGTTCGGAAGTGCCGTCCACACGGAAAGAGACACTTGCTCCCGTGTCTCAGTGGGGTTCAGTAACGTCAGCTGATCCCCTGCTGTGTGGATGGCAGTCTCTCCTGCTGTAAACTCATTCAAAATACAGTAGGCCTCTGCCTACACCCTCCTATTTCCTGGGCTTCAACACAGCCAGTTGTAGTTCGGAAGTGCCGTCCACACGGAAAGAGACACTTGCTCCCGTGTCTCAGTGGGGTTCAGTAACGTCAGCTGATCCCCTGCTGTGTGGATGGCAGTCTCTCCTGCTGTAAACTCATTCAAAATACAGTAGGCCTCTGCCTACACCCTCCTATTTCCTGGGCTTCAACACAGCCAGTTGTAGTTCGGAAGTGCCGTCCACACGGAAAGAGATACTTGCTCCCGTGTCTCAGTGGGGTTCAGTAACGTCAGCTGATCCCCTGCTGTGTGGATGGCAGTCTCTCCTGCTGTCACCTCATTCAAAATTCAGTAGGCCTCTGCCTACACCCTCCTATTTCCTGGGCTTCAACACAGCCAGTTGTAGTTCGGAAGTGCCGTCCACACGGAAAGAGACACTTGCTCCCGTGTCTCAGTGGGGTTCAGTAACGTCAGCTGATCCCCTGCTGTGTGGATGGCAGTCTCTCCTGCTGTCACCTCATTCAAAATTCAGTAGGCCTCTGCCTACACCCTCCTATTTCCTGGGCTTCAACACAGCCAGTTGTAGTTCGGAAGTGCCGTCCACACGGAAAGAGATACTTGCTCCCGTGTCTCAGTGGGGTTCAGTAACGTCAGCTGATCCCCTGCTGTGTGGATGGCAGTCTCTCCTGCTGTAAACTCATTCAAAATACAGTAGGCCTCTGCCTACACCCTCCTATTTCCTGGGCTTCAACACAGCCAGTTGTAGTTCGGAAGTGCCGTCCACACGGAAAGAGATACTTGCTCCCGTGTCTCAGTGGGGTTCAGTAACGTCAGCTGATCCCCTGCTGTGTGGATGGCAGTCTCTCCTGCTGTCACCTCATTCAAAATTCAGTAGGCCTCTGCCTACACCCTCCTATTTCCTGGGCTTCAACACAGCCAGTTGTAGTTCGGAAGTGCCGTCCACACGGAAAGAGATACTTGCTCCCGTGTCTCAGTGGGGTTCAGTAACATCAGCTGATCCCCTGCTGTGTGGATGGCAGTCTCTCCTGCTGTAAACTCATTCAAAATACAGTAGGCCTCTGCCTACACCCTCCTATTTCCTGGGCTTCAACACAGCCAGTTGTAGTTCGGAAGTGCCGTCCACACGGAAAGAGACACTTGCTCCCGTGTCTCAGTGGGGTTCAGTAACGTCAGCTGATCCCCTGCTGTGTGGATGGCAGTCTCTCCTGCTGTAAACTCATTCAAAATACAGTAGGCCTCTGCCTACACCCTCCTATTTCCTGGGCTTCAACACAGCCAGTTGTAGTTCGGAAGTGCCGTCCACACGGAAAGAGATACTTGCTCCCGTGTCTCAGTGGGGTTCAGTAACGTCAGCTGATCCCCTGCTGTGTGGATGGCAGTCTCTCCTGCTGTCACCTCATTCAAAATTCAGTAGGCCTCTGCCTACACCCTCCTATTTCCTGGGCTTCAACACAGCCAGTTGTAGTTCGGAAGTGCCGTCCACACGGAAAGAGACACTTGCTCCCGTGTCTCAGTGGGGTTCAGTAACGTCAGCTGATCCCCTGCTGTGTGGATGGCAGTCTCTCCTGCTGTCACCTCATTCAAAATTCAGTAGGCCTCTGCCTACACCCTCCTATTTCCTGGGCTTCAACACAGCCAGTTGTAGTTCGGAAGTGCCGTCCACACGGAAAGAGATACTTGCTCCCGTGTCTCAGTGGGGTTCAGTAACGTCAGCTGATCCCCTGCTGTGTGGATGGCAGTCTCTCCTGCTGTAAACTCATTCAAAATACAGTAGGCCTCTGCCTACACCCTCCTATTTCCTGGGCTTCAACACAGCCAGTTGTAGTTCGGAAGTGCCGTCCACACGGAAAGAGATACTTGCTCCCGTGTCTCAGTGGGGTTCAGTAACGTCAGCTGATCCCCTGCTGTGTGGATGGCAGTCTCTCCTGCTGTCACCTCATTCAAAATTCAGTAGGCCTCTGCCTACACCCTCCTATTTCCTGGGCTTCAACACAGCCAGTTGTAGTTCGGAAGTGCCGTCCACACGGAAAGAGATACTTGCTCCCGTGTCTCAGTGGGGTTCAGTAACGTCAGCTGATCCCCTGCTGTGTGGATGGCAGTCTCTCCTGCTGTAAACTCATTCAAAATACAGTAGGCCTCTGCCTACACCCTCCTATTTCCTGGGCTTCAACACAGCCAGTTGTAGTTCGGAAGTGCCGTCCACACGGAAAGAGACACTTGCTCCCGTGTCTCAGTGGGGTTCAGTAACGTCAGCTGATCCCCTGCTGTGTGGATGGCAGTCTCTCCTGCTGTAAACTCATTCAAAATACAGTAGGCCTCTGCCTACACCCTCCTATTTCCTGGGCTTCAACACAGCCAGTTGTAGTTCGGAAGTGCCGTCCACACGGAAAGAGATACTTGCTCCCGTGTCTCAGTGGGGTTCAGTAACGTCAGCTGATCCCCTGCTGTGTGGATGGCAGTCTCTCCTGCTGTCACCTCATTCAAAATTCAGTAGGCCTCTGCCTACACCCTCCTATTTCCTGGGCTTCAACACAGCCAGTTGTAGTTCGGAAGTGCCGTCCACACGGAAAGAGATACTTGCTCCCGTGTCTCAGTGGGGTTCAGTAACGTCAGCTGATCCCCTGCTGTGTGGATGGCAGTCTCTCCTGCTGTCACCTCATTCAAAATTCAGTAGGCCTCTGCCTACACCCTCCTATTTCCTGGGCTTCAACACAGCCAGTTGTAGTTCGGAAGTGCCGTCCACACGGAAAGAGACACTTGCTCCCGTGTCTCAGTGGGGTTCAGTAACGTCAGCTGATCCCCTGCTGTGTGGATGGCAGTCTCTCCTGCTGTCACCTCATTCAAAATTCAGTAGGCCTCTGCCTACACCCTCCTATTTCCTGGGCTTCAACACAGCCAGTTGTAGTTCGGAAGTGCCGTCCACACGGAAAGAGATACTTGCTCCCGTGTCTCAGTGGGGTTCAGTAACGTCAGCTGATCCCCTGCTGTGTGGATGGCAGTCTCTCCTGCTGTAAACTCATTCAAAATACAGTAGGCCTCTGCCTACACCCTCCTATTTCCTGGGCTTCAACACAGCCAGTTGTAGTTCGGAAGTGCCGTCCACACGGAAAGAGATACTTGCTCCCGTGTCTCAGTGGGGTTCAGTAACGTCAGCTGATCCCCTGCTTTGTGGATGGCAGTCTCTCCTGCTGTAAACTCATTCAAAATACAGTAGGCCTCTGCCTACACCCTCCTATTTCCTGGGCTTCAACACAGCCAGTTGTAGTTCGGAAGTGCCGTCCACACGGAAAGAGATACTTGCTCCCGTGTCTCAGTGGGGTTCAGTAATGTCAGCTGATCCCCTGCTGTGTGGATGGCAAAGTCTCCTGCTGCCTACACAGTCGTACCACTACTGATTTTTAACCGTGCTCCAATTAGGCCTGTGGCTCCACTGTCTCTCGTATTTCCCCTGTCCTCCAACCCTGCCAGTTACAGCTCCGAAGTGGCGTCTGCACAATCCACACTTGTTCCTGTGTTACAGGTGTTCAGTCCGATCAGTTAATCCCCTGATGTGTGTCCGGCAATGTCGCCTGCTCTGTCCACATTCCCATTATCGGAATGTGGACAGAGCAGGCGACATTGCCGGACACACATCAGGGGATTAACTGACCGGACTGAACACCTGTAACACAGGAACAAGTGTGGATTGTGCAGACGCCACTTCGGAGCTGTAACTGGCGGGGTTGGAGGACAGGGGAAATACGAAAATCAGTGAATCCACAGGCCTAAGTGGAGCTTGGTTCAAATTAGTAGTCTACAACCGATCTTAAAATTTCTTCAATGCAGCCTAAGCCTGCTCCGTGCTTGTCCCTGGGCTTCAACACAGCCAGTTGTTGCTCGGAAGTGCCGTCTTCACAGAGTAAAACACTAGCTCCTGTGTTTGTGGGGTTCAGTAACGTCAGCTGTTCCCCTGCTGTTTTGATGGCAATCTGTCCTGCTGCCTCCCAATTGACAGCACATCAGGCCTCAGCCTGCTAAGTGCTTGTCCTGGGCTCCAACATCGCCAGTTGCTGCTCATAACTGACTTTGGCACGGGTACTCCCTCCTGCCCAGCTTGGTTCCAGCCCTGCCTGCTGTTTCCGGGAAGTGTCAATGTCAGTTTGCCACCCCAAGTTGCCATGTCGTGTTGCGGTTGGGTTAGCCGAGGCTAGGGTGCCAGCAGTTTAGGTGCTTCCTATGTGGACTGCGGGTTCTGGTAAGAAAGGTTTGTTCCATAGTGCCAGTAGGACAAGCACCCCCTGTAGGACTGTGTGATTCGGTAACTGCGGCCAGCTTGCGGCATGCCAACTTTGCTTTTCAGGGGTAACTTCTGATACCCCTCCGGGTTCCAGCACCGTCAGCTGGTTCTCATCAGAGCCTTTGGCCTAGGTGCCTCCATCTCGGTATCCGAGTTCCAGCAACGTCTGCTGGTCCTTGGTAGTGCTTTGTAGCACAGGTACCTCCTGCTTAGTAACCGGGTTCCAGCACCGTCAGCTGGTCCTCGGTTGTGCCATTGGCTCTTATTCCTTCTGCTGCCCCTCCGGGTGCCAGCACTGTCAGCTGGTCCTCGCTATTTCCATTTGCTCTTGCAGCTTATGCTACCCCTCCGGGTTCCAGCACCGTCAGCTGGTTCTCGTCAGAGCCTTTGGCCTAGGTGCCTCCATCTCGGTATCCGAGTTCCGGCAACGTCTGCTGGTCCTTGGTAGTGCTTTGTAGCACAGGTACCTCCTGCTTAGTAACCGGGTTCCAGCACCGTCAGCTGGTCCTCGGTTGTGCCATTGGCTCTTATTCCTTCTGCTGCCCCTCCGGGTGCCAGCACTGTCAGCTGGTCCTCGCTATTTCCATTTGCTCTTGCAGCTTATGCTACCCCTCCGGGTTCCAGCACCGTCAGCTGGTTCTCGTCAGAGCGTTTGGCCTAGGTGCCTCCATCTCGGTATCCGAGTTCCGGCAACGTCTGCTGGTCCTTGGTAGTGCTTTGTAGCACAGGTACCTCCTGCTTAGTAACCGGGTTCCAGCACCGTCAGCTGGTCCTCGGTAGTGCCATTGGCTCTTGTTCCTTCTGCTGCCCCTCCGGGTGCCAGTACCGTCAGCTGGTTCAAGAGGACAAAGAACAGGAAGACAACCACCAAGATGCAGAACAACAAGAGAGAGAAGACAAAGAAGCATAAAAAAAACAAAGCAGAAGAACATTAAGCATAAGACTAATACTCTGAGCAAATGATATTATCTTATTTATAAGCAGAAGAAGACTAAGCAGTGTATGGGGGTGAGTCCGTTCCTCCTCGTGGTGCCCCTGGAAAAGGCCTGCTTCTGCAGGCCAAACTGAACGCGGACAAATCCTGTTGTAAATCTTTTGTGACAGGCAGAACGGAAGGTGTAAACTTCTAACTTTTCTAGATAACAACTACAGGAATGCCTGACACAAACAAGAATATGATGAAGAAGAATAGGAAGAAGATGAAGAAGCTGAATATGTAGAATAATAATTGTTGAATAAGAAGAATATGAAGAATGTAAGAAAAGGAAGAAGAAGAAGAAGAAGAAGAAGAAGAAGAAGAAGAAGAAGAAGAAGAAGAAGAAGAAGAAGAAGAATGTAAAAAAAGGAAGTAGAAGAAGAAGAAGAAGAATGTAAAAAAAGGAATAAGAAGAAGAATGTAAAAAAAGGAAGTAGAAGAAGAAGAAGAAGAATGTAAAAAAAGGAAGTAGAAGAAGAAGAAGAAGAATGTAAAAAAAGGAAGTAGAAGAAGAAGACATACATGTCTGGCAAAATATAAATGAGGCTAACATAGTCAATATCTTTGTAACTCCTAACATCTTTAAAAAAAAAAGTTTAATTCCTGCTATTCCATTTGATTGGGCTAAACCTCTATGGCTTTAATGTCTCCTCCACCTCCCACAATACATTCTACATTATTCTTAGTTGTTTTTCTTCATGTAGAATTAACCTACAAGGAAAGAAAGGTTTTTTTTTAATTCCGATATTTTGGCCCCATTGACTTGCATTGGTTCCCGGTATCGGAATCGGCGATACCGATACTTTTTTTTAAGATCGGCCGATCCATTCCGATCCGATATTTTCAAGTATCGGCTGGTATCGCTCAACTCTAGTCTTGATATTACCTACGTAGACATAATTTGTGCATCATCCCATGTGAAAAAGTCATGACTTCTTCCGTTTGCACTACTATTCCAAAAATGAATCATTTGTGGACCATTTTTATAATGTGGTTCAATATATAGTATATTGGATTAGATAATCACAGATTCCAGTCACCAAAGGGAACTGAAAAACAAGTAAAAAAAAAAAAAATGGAATTGCACCCATCTTCTCTCACTAAGGATAAAAATATTAAAAGGATAACAATTATTATGTCCAGTAGAGTAAAAGTCGTGAGTTGAAAAATAAAAAGCAGCAAAATTATGGTTCAAAAATGTAATATATGCCTAAAATGGTATAATTAAAAATATTAATTCCCTACACAAAAAAATCCATCAAACACCTACATTGTATAAAAAATGAAAATATCCCAGGTCTCGGAAAATAGTGATACAAGCAAATTTGTTTTTTTACATTTTTTTTTCAGCATGTAAATAAATGAAAAAAAAAGTTGTAAGTTTCCTATTGATTTAATTGTACTAACCTGCAGAATCACACCGTAAGGTCATTTTTACAGAGCAATTTTAGTCATAAAAGCAAAACCCACAAAACAATTGTGGAATTATTTTTCAAGATTTCACTGTACTTGAAATTAAGTTCCAGTTTTTCACTATGCAGCATACTAAAAGGGATGGAGTCATTCAAAAGTACAAATCATCCCACAAAAACCTAGCCTTCATGTGGCTATTGGCTATGTCTTTGGAAAAAATAAAAAATTTACTATCATCTATGAAGTGGCCACAGATGAAGGTGAATATAACAAGACCCATCATTCTGCATCCTCCATTAACACTCACTGATCAAGTGCTAGTTTTCCATGTGCAGTGAGCTCCAATGGAAGAAGCTGGCATATGTACCTTGCATGTTAACTCATTTGCAAACACTGTCTAGTGTAGTCAAAAAGTGGTATATTGCCATGGTTACTAAGAAATTGCATTAAAATAATGCAGTTCGATAGAGTAGAAGACAACATGCAAGCAGATAGACAAATTCAACTACTTCTTTTAGACCTAGCAGTGCTGTATATTCTGTCATGGATCAATTGAGAAGTGGTTAATTTGCTGCTGCTCCACTGGGATGTGGAACACGTATATCAGGATGCCTCTTCGGATTAGAAACCTGACTCTCCGTTACACGTGTGTAATCTACAACGCCACCTGTGAATGGTTTGTGTTCCACGGGGTTCCATCTTAATCATGGCCCCAGTTCGAACAAACAAATAAAAAGCGTAATACTATTCCATTATCCCTATCTGAAGTGTCCATGAGTGGTTTGCCTGCTTTAAACAATATGTTTTCCAAAGAAAACACTTCAGGCCCACAAGACCCTAAAGCAAGAGCATTGGAGAGGTGTCCCAAGGCAAAGTACCTGGGTCTAGGGGCAGCAAACTTTGCGGCGGACCAGTATCTGTATACAGAATACAATTATGAGCTTTTAATCTGTGTGTGCTGTATGGTACAATACGGAACATAAAAGTTTGGCTCTATGTGAAATTGGTAAGCTGATAATGTAGGGGTACTGTGCATCATTCTGAGTGGGTGATGTTTCTAAGCTGATAATATAGGGGTACTTTGCCCCTTGCTATTTGGGTGAGATTTGTAAGCTGCTAATGTAGGGGTACACTGATCTATGCTCTGTGGATGAAAGCTGTATGCTGGTTCTGAGGAGGTACTCTGTCCCATGCTCTGTGGGTGAAATTTGTAAGCTGCTGGGAGTCAGAGATGCTACCAGGGGTCTTCCCCATGGTGTTTTCCTTCCATTCAGCACTTTTTCCATTTCAACATTTTCACTGCCCCCAGTTCTCCATGTAGGGTCTGCCGGAAAAACGCTTAGATTTCCTTGATTTCCATTATACTCATTACACAAAACAATCATCCTGGCATTAAGATTTTTTTGAGTAACGAACATCAGAGCATTTTAGTGCTCGCTAGTCCCAAATGAGCACTACAGCCAATCACATGCCTCATGACATCTACTTTAACATCACCATTGAAGCTAGTGATTGAATGCTGTAGTCAGGTCACTTGCGGACAGGATGCCACTGGTGCAGCCCTGAATAGGTAGACCAGCAGAGAGGTAACACTGGCGTGATACGAGATTAATCAGGAAAAGCAATGCTGGTATTCACATTTTGCATCATTACCTGCCTTTGCCCCAATTTTTTCTGATCTTGGAGAGTCCCTTAAAATGGGTTTTCTCATCCAGTCTTTTTTGTTAAAAATCATGCTTGCTATGATAAAAATAACCAAATCAGCCAGGACTCACTCTCCCTATGACCAGCCCTGTCCTCTGCCCCTGTTCAGATGAATTTGTATTGGCTGCGGTGCTGATATCATGTAGACATTGCTACACCTGCTTACTGTGTGTCACGCCGGCACCACCTGTCAGGTCGGGGCCGGCGTCACCTGTCTTGCCGGGCCCCGCTCTGCCTGCTCCTGATCCCTGCATCTCCCCCCGGCTCCTCGCTCACCGCTCCAGCCAGCGTGCAGCACCCCCGGTCTTCCGTTCTGCAGCTCTGCACAGGGCTTCCTCCTCTTCCTCTGCTCCTGTCCCGGGCATGCGCCTAAGGCCACAGGTGCGCGCTCTTCCCCTTTCTTAACTCCTTCTGCACCTTCCATGAGGAGCACTTACCAATCAAGCTCCAGCACAGGGTATATCAGGCGGCTCCTGACTCCTGCTACTCCTGACTCCTGCTACTCCTGACTCCAGTCACTCCTAACCCTCTGCCTTGTCTGTCTCACCCGCACCTGAGCCGCCCGTCTTGGTATCAGCTGTCACGGTATTCGACTCCTTCGGGCCTGCTCCTAACGGTCCCTGTATAGGGGTCAGCACCACCTGACCAGCTCGCCCCTGGGATCCTGGTACCGTGACCCATAGGGTCCACTCTTGCTACTCATAACACCGTGCTTAATGGCTCTGTCAATGTAGATGTGTTGTGACCACTGCAATATATACACAGTCAGCTGAGACACAGCATTGGATTGTGCAGGATGAATACTGGCTAATTTTGCTATTTTTATTACCGCAAGCATATTTTGTAACTGGAAGATTAAAGAGGAAAGCCCCTTTAAGAACTCTTTAAGGTGACTGACAAAATTACAGCAAAAATGACAACCTTAGAACAATATTTCTTTGTCTCAATCTGCCTATCTTTTAAAACAAAATTGTATTACTGCAGAATGCTGAGTTGTTGAAAAAGTCAATGGTCATAAGAAGGAAGACAACATCTGCTTCAGTGATTTCAGCGAAACCTGGAAAAGCATTAACAATATATGATTATGGCTTGTTGACAACAAAATGGTGTACATGGACTTCACATTGTTCCTGCGAGGAATCTATGTACTGATTAGTAGATCTTAGACAAGAAAAAACAGATTGGTCTTAGATTGTCAATGGAATAATAGAAAGCTGCAAACCTAGTAATCCTGTATGCTGAACATTAGAGAAAAGCAAAACTATTAAAGTCATTGAAACATCAACAATCTTTGATAAGATCCTAAAATCCTTGTGGAAAGATTTAAAGAACAGAATGAAGAGATGAAATAGATTTAATTTAGGAAGTACGATACAATTTGAAGGTTAAGGATATATGACATTGATAACATTTTCAACTACATTGTGTCGAATGTACACTGGCTAGAGTGTTCAACTTCATTTAGGACCCCCTTCAAGTAGAAGAACAATTTTTCCCATGAAAACACTTAAAATCTCAATTAAACATTGATAATGCCCCTTTTAAAACCAATGAGAAGATGTTTAGATCCTTTGTGGAATGGACCTTGCACATTACTTCAGTGTGAACATAGCTTAAATAGTATACCTCAGCAGGATTATACAGCCCAAACTATTTATATATGCATAGTGCTCTTTCAAAGATAAGTCCACCAACACCTTTATCTAGACAATCCATTCCTCCAGTACTGAGAAACCAGTATTTTAATTAATATGCAAATGAAACTCTAAATCTGAAGTCTCTCTAGTAGTCATTGGCTGCCGGACCAGAGCACCTCAGACCTCCTACTACCTGCAGCATCCTTGGCACCTCTTCTGAATGGTAGGTCTGAAATGTCATTAATGTGTGTATGATGTCGAGGGGACTACTATTCAGAAGAGGCACAGGAGTAGAAGGAAGTTTGCAATGCTCTGATCCAGAGGCTATGGATTTCCTTCAGGGTTGCAGGACCAGGATCCTGGAAATTTTTGTACTCAATACTAGGAACTATAATTTTTCTTGAAATTGTTAAAAGAAACAAAATATCACAGATATCATTCTGTGAAAGTAACTTGATGACATTTAGGATTTGATCGTTTAAGATTTTTTTCTTTTTGCTTGGCATATGCTCATTGTGCATAATTAGAGAGTAACCCTAGGACTTTATTGAGTTAACGAATTCCAAAGGAAGAAATGTGAAATGCTAGTGAAGAAAAAGTGTGTAAAAGAAAGGGTCTACAATAAATATGAGAAACCATAAGCATGCTGCCATGCAGGTGAACAAATGCTTATATTATATGCCATTGACATTATGAAAATGTAACCTTATGATTGATGCAGTTTATTTTTAAAATTTATTGCAACTTTACATTCAAAGTAAACCTAAGTGGACAATAAAAATCTTTTACTTCTAGCTTTTACAGAAATGCATATAATAACAATTGGGATAAAATGTAAGTATCAACAAATGTGCTATATTTTGAATCAATGAGAATTAAAAGGGAGATAAAGTATGTATCAGTGCTTTAGTAAAGTTTAAATGCTAGGCCAATCATCTATATAATATAATTAAATTCTATACTACAATGTTCCAATTTCAATAGGCAATCATTTACTTTTAAATAGTGCAACATTTATGGCTATTCTTTTGAGTACTGATATGCGATCTTGGTGCTTTTGCCCTGTTAGCATCTATATTTAATCACCTATTCACTAAGACATGCATATCTAGTACGTCACATATCCAGCAAAAACAACATTAGCAACATTATTATGACAGGTATTAACAAACCGTTGCATTATAAGTAAAATTGACAGTCACATATATATGAAGGTCCCAAAGTTCTTAATATTCTGCGTCAGAAAAAAAATAAGCAGTTATTATATCTTAGAATGACGAATAAAGCTATATTCAGAACTGTATTGGTATATATTTATTAGCCATACATAGATTAATATACCGTACATGCAAAATTATATCGTCTTGGAGTCACAGTCAGTGGTGAATTTTATGACAAACTATTTTTATTTTACCTCTTTTATTGTCAGATTCATGAAGTCATAACTTTTTTTTTTCAGCCACATAGTTATATATGAGCTTGTTTTTTGAAATTAGTTGCAGCTTGTCAGAGGAATCATTTTGATGCATATACTACTTATCAACTTACTATTATTAACCCCTTCGTGACCGGGCCAATTTTTTAAATTCTGACCAATGTCACTTTATGTGGTCATAACTCTGGAATTCTTCAACAAATCCCAGTGATTTTGATACTGTTTTTTCGTGGCACATTATAATTTATGGTAATAGTAAATTTAGATTGATATGTTTTGTATTTATTTATAAAAATATCAGAAACTTGACAAAAACGTAAAAAAAATTGCAGTTTTCAAACTTTGAATGATTATCCCTTTAATCCAGATAGTCATACCACAGAAAAACATGAATAAATAACATTTCCCACATGTCTGCTTTACATCAGCACCATTTTTTAAAACTGTCATTTATTTTGTTAGCCTTTTAGGAGGTTTAAAAATGTAGCAGCAATTTTTCATTTTTTCAAGGAAATTTACAAAATTTATTTTTTTGAGGGACCTATCCAGGTTTGAAGTGACTTTAGGGGTCCTATATATTGGAAAACCCCAAACGTGATACCATTTTATAAACAGCACCCCCTGACATATTGAAAACTGCTGTCAGGTAGTTTATTAACCCTTCAGGTGATTTTCAGGAATTAATGCAAAGTGGTATAGCCGGAATGAAAAAGTGTTTGTTTACCACCTAAATGTCGCTAACTTCTGAACTGACTGCTATATCCGGGAGACTCTAAGGCCGCTATTTGGCCATTAACTGCTATGGCAAACATCAGGATAACAGAATCATGATCTCAGTGTATCAATTAGATTAAAATGCAAGCCCCCACAATCTTTTAACCATTTATTTGATGTAGTCACTTTTGACAGCAGCAACTAAGGGGTTAAACAGATATGGACGGTGCCATAACAGATCATTTATGAAACAGCAAGTTGTCAGATATAGTGGACAGCCAACAGCTGCTGGATTGTCACCTTTATGGGGATGATATTCTCTTATATCTCAGGTCAGTATATATAAATATTGGCGGTTTAAAGGCATATTAACAAAACAGCAATTTTGTCACTTTTTTGCATTTTAAATTTTACACAATTCATCATGCTACACAAATACAGTGTTAACTTTATTCACTTGGTCAGTATGAATATCGCAAAATCAAATGGGGGCATTCTCTGCGTCTGGAGGAGAGAAGGTTTTAAGGTTTCTCCACCAACATAGAAGAGGATTCTTTACTGTTAGGACAGTGAGAATCTGGAATTCCTTGCCTGAGGAGGTGGTGATGGCGAACTCAGTTGAGGTGTTCAAGAGAGGCCTGGATGTCTTCCTGGAGTGTAACAATATTGTATCTTACAGTAATTAGTTTCTTTAGAAGGATGTAGATCTGGGGATTTATTCTGGTGGAAAATAGGCTGAACTGGATGAACAAATGTCTTTTTTCGGCCTTGCTAACTATGTTACTATGTTACTGTGTTAATGCTTCCAACTACACATGCCAAAGCTAAAAGCTTGAACTTCACAATCTCCAATCTGTTGGCCACGGAAATGTTGTCTTTCTGCCTGGTGGACACGGTTTCAGAAATGCGATGGCCATCGCAGTCCTCCAGTACCAGTTGCCCAGTTGCCATTACTTCTCTAAGAAAGCTGTGCTTGTGCTACATCAGCATGTTGCAGACAATATCATCTGTTTCCTGAAAAAATTTATGTCAGCTAGGATTCATTTCACTCCTGACACGTCGACGAGCAAACATAGGCAGGGGTGTTACATATCGCTGACTGGGCCCTGGTGACTCTGGTGGCTGCGAGGGCAGGTGGTCAAGGGGCTGCACCACAAATCTTTGAACTCCTATTGCTTGCAAAACAAACCTCTGTGTCTAACACTTCCTCCACTGCTTTTGGCTCCCCCATCTCCTCTAGGTCCTCCACCTGGGCCCTCAACCTCTCACTTAATCAGACATGCGTTCCAACAGTGCAGATAGAATCTCCCCCATTTCCGTACTGTGCAGTCACAGCTCACCACAATCAGGCAGTATTAAAATTAATATGCCTTGGAGATCGCAGTCACACATTCAAGAGTTGTGTACAAGCTATCCAGGCCGAGTTACAGCAATTGTGATCTCCCCTAAACCTGGAGCCAGGGAAGGTCGTGTCCAATAATGGTGCAAGTCAGGTGGAGGCCTTATGCTGGGGCAAACTCACACACAAAACTCTTGCATGGCTCACATCCTCAAGCTAGTGGTACAGCAATTTCTCTGCCACTATCCCGGCCTGAATGCGCTACTGCAGAAATCACGGTTGTAGTGTGCTAATTTCTGACGATCGCACCCTGCAGGTAATCAACTTGCATTTGCGAAGATGTGTTTCGGCCTAACGGTGAGCCACTTGATCTGTGATGTTCCAACACGGTGGAATTCCTTTCTTCACATGTTGCAGCAACTGTGGCAGTAGTGATGAGCACTTATGCATTATGTCCTTTTGCATAGCCTGGGCCAACGCAGTACAGACGTAGTGCAAATCACACTTGCAGAGTAGGCACACAAGAAGGACCTTTGCACCCTTCTGCACAGTTTTGAAATGGCTATTAAGATGGTAAGTGCTGACAATGCCTCAGATCCTCAGATCACCACCTAGACCCTCATGTATCCATTTTGAATTTGTTTTTCTTTGTTACAGCCTATGTAGCCAATACCTCTCCTATAGTGTTATAATCTGCATGGTTTGTGTGGTGCCCCTGAGGGTCCAGTCACCACAGAGATGCTGCACCTCACCCAGAGGTGTGGTATCCCACAACCAGGTAAGGTGGAGACACCCGGCCACATTCCATCCCACACCCCATGCACACAAGTAGTGTAGCAGAGCACCCTTTATGGCCCCTGCTTGGAACACGAAGAGTGCTGGGATGTGGGCAGAGCATAGTTTGGGAGCGAGAGAAGGATAGGAAGTAAGGTGAGGATTCCCTCGGAGGGAGGGAAGGAGGAGAACGTGTCTGAAGCAGCTTTTGAGATTAGAGGCTGCTGGACAGATTGGATTATAAGAAAGCTCCCTAAATGGAAAGGTGGTTCTTCTGAGACACGGCTGGAGCATACTCCCCAAGGGTCTCTTATCCACGGTGACTGACATTAGGTGGAGGAAGAAACTGGTCACAAAGGGTCACGGCCCCTAGCCTAGTGAGCGTACTTCAGGGCGCTAATAGCAAGCCGATAGCTGTGGTTACTTTATGGACCATAGCCCCTACCACAGTTATTCTGACTGGAAAGGCAGCTACATAGGATCACAGAAACGAAAGAGCGCTGTATGACAGGATTTGCAGCGGCTGGCATGGAACGATAATTGTGAAGTGCTGGAAAGTGGAAAGCAGCATATTGTGTGGAGACGGCCAAGAAAGGTACATACTGACAGGGAGTGCTGGAAAGGTGTACTCCATCTTATCTGGAAGTTGTCTGGACCCCTCACCTGGAGAACGCAGCACTGAAGGGGGCATCTGTACCGAGGACAGAATTGTGAGTAAAGCCCTTGGAACTACATGCATTTGTGTCATCTACCTTCTTTCTGCGCCTCTCACACAGAACTGCTACATCCTCCACTCCACACTACCTCACCAACTACAGACTCATCTCAACTGCCCTGGGACTACAGCTCTGCCTGTGGAGTGCTTTTCCAACTCTGCTGCATCATACCATCTGTCCCAGAAAAGCAACACTGCAGCGCTGGTCATCACTGACCAGAATACCACAGGTGGAATCACGAATTCATGCACACTCTTTTCTCATCTAATTACACCCATTTTACATGATCGCCTGGGGCTACGGACCGGGTCACTGCCACTGTGACACATCCCTTTAAGACGACTGGCCCGGTACCGAGTATCCCACAGCCCCTGGGGCGCGTCATTTGCACTCACTTTCTTGATATAGTATTCTGCTGTTTAATGAACTTTGCACCAATATAATTAGAGGGCACAAATATGAGAGAATTTTTTTCAAAAAATCATTGCATAGCATATGTAATCTTATTAATTGAATTACAATTTTGCCAGTTTCCTTTATATGACTTTCCCTTTTATTTTTTGTATACCCCCGACCCCACAGTTCTGATGAAATGCCTGAATGCAAGACTAAAAAGGTTCAACAATCTTTATGATTGCACTAATAAAAGAAAATATTATACTATTTGTGCTGTGTGCACACTGATGCCACTTTAGTGGTGTGTGACAATATTTTTTTTTAAATGTGGAGACTCAAAGTTGGTCTCCATCTGATTGGTTGCCCATAGTGGAAGATGTGTCAGAGGCCTATTATACTGTTTCTACTGGAAATTGATGCCACCTTAGTAGTGTGTGACAATTTTTTGGAAAGTGGAGTCTCTATGTTGGTTCTCCATATGGTGGGTTGCCTGAAGTGGAAAGTGTTTTAGAGGCCTATTATACTATTTCTTCTCTGTACAAATTGATGCCACTTTAGTATGGACAATCTTTTTTTTTTTTTTTTTAATTTGGAGACTCAAACTTGGGTCTTCATCTGGCGGGTTGCCTGTGTAAATAGATCTCCCAGTCAGGCAGGCCAGCACTTACTTTTACTCAACTACGTTTCTTACTTTCATTACATTTTTCTACTAACAGTGTTGTATGAAACTGTTAGGGCTAGTGGAACGCACCAAATAATAAAATAATAGTAAGGTGCGTTCGCAGCCCGGGGTCCACCATGCAGGGGTAGTAAACTGCTGCTTAGTAATGGCGGTAGTATAAAGCGGTGTACAAAAGGTCACACGTGGGTTAACGTCACCCAGTGTGAACAGGAGCGAACTCTGTTAACTTACAGAGCCACGCTACCGCAGAACATAAATGCCGGTGCCTGTTTAGCTCACAGAGCCCGGCCACAGAGCGCACAGAAAGCGGTCACAGAACTCTGCCCCAAGGACATGGGGTCAGAGTTCCTCTAGACCTTCTGGGTGCGCGGAGTTGCACCTGCGGATGCCATTATAGATGCTGACTATGGAGTGTCGAGCATGTGCACCGTGGACACTGATGCCTGTCTCAGACTCTGTCCTACCTACACCTAAGCCTGGGCGCTTAACAGGCTAGGCTGCACAACACATGCGTACCAAGGGTAGGGGTTTCTTAATGAGTCATTCACCAGAGACATTCATACATGCATACAACACTCACTCCTCATAGTCTGATAATGCAGTCTATACTAGCGCATGGCCGAGCGGCCATGCGATCCTTTTATAGCCGCGTCCTTCTGGGACCTTCCTGACCTTTCTGATGGTTCAATCCAAGCTGGAGAAGGACCTGAGCTTGTGACCTCCGATCTCCAATGAGAGATCGTCCCACGGGCATGCTCAGTGGACCGAAAGGAGGACTTAGTCCCTGGAGTAGCTCACTGCTGACCAGCATGTGTTGCTATAGCTGGGCCAGAGGTGGCAGCAGCAACCAAACCCACAGAGCTGGTTTGAGCAGAGCGCCGGGATCGATGAGTCTGCTGAGCAGGCTCCTCTGTGGCTGAAGAGGAATGGGAGACTGCCGGATGCAATGCTTGGGATTCCTGCTGTGCAGCAACAGGAACCCGACGCCTAACAGAAACTAATGCTTGTGCCATTTGACTGTGGCTGGAAAAAAAAAATCAGAGGTGTTACAAATTTCTGCTGTGGGTCAATTGATGCCATTTTTTATGGTGTCTGCCCCTAATTTTAGCCATTTGGGAAGCTTTTTGTCACCCTTTAAGGTGTTGTCTTCCTTTGAGTTTAATGAGGTTCGGGTACGTTCGGTGAATCGACCAGAACCAAACCTTAAAAAGTTTGCTCATCTCTGTTTATTAGTCTTTTTTAGTGGACGTGAACACTTGAAACAACATATTTGCCTGTACTATATACATCAATACCACAGTGTTGCTGAGCATGGTAAAAATCTCTGTCTCCTTTGAAGCTTGGCCACAGAGATGGTTTCAAAGGACCTTCATGATGAGAGACAGGAAGTTCTTGAGCAGATCTGCCCAGTTGTTATAGCAACCCATTGGTACCCTGTGCTTTGCTCCTATGCTGTCACACTAATAATGCCACTGTTAATGCTGAGTTTGAAAGCGGCATTTAACAGGATAACAGTGGTGAAACAATGGTGTCTTTCGTGAAGCCCCCTCAAAAGACTAGAGGGCATTCCTTCTGTTTGGAGAAATACAAAAAGTTTAAAATCCAGACATGACAAGCCAGCCTTACCATGAGGACTATTAATCTACTAATCCAGTCTAAACAAGAACTGAAATTAGGAGGGAAAATTGGTTTATGGTTTATGGGGTTAACTTATTTTACCTTTCTTTGCACCAAAACAGGTGTACAAATTCCTAAAATGTAGCAATACCCCTTACTTTGATCTCCATTTTTTTCCTCTCAGTTGAATTTGACAAATATGCAGTGTATCTTGTTTTCACCTACACTATGTATAGCTATGTCTTCGCATATAATACAGTATGTATGTATCTTTTTACAGATACTCCCAGTATTATAATGTCTACTTATAATGTCTACAAAGTATTCATAATGTCAGCATCTTCAGAAATTAAAAAAATGTACATGAGAAATCAACTATTCACATAAAAATTAAAAAAGCACAACTTTTTTTCAGTTTGTACAGTATTCGGTCATAAGTAATACTAGATTAATGCTAGGATTACAGGTTAAATGTGGTCATTGGACACAGATTCACTGCTCAGGAATTAGGTGTAATTTACTCTGTTGGAGCATAATACCTTAGTAATTTCTATGTTGTAAAAACTGAAAAGGTTCTCTTTATAGAAGCTGCTTGTTTGGAGAGCCTACAGTGGAAATTAAATGAATATCCTGCTGTTTGATCTACATCATCATTTACTGTAGTTCACATTATCACATTTAGCTTTTAGTGGAAATAGTAAATAGAAATTATATTGCTCAATATAAGAATACATTGATAGACGACTTCCCAGCCATCCAATATTGTGACTTTTTTCACATTACATTTTCCATTACATATGCTAAGATTTTTTTAAGATACGCCAAGATATGGAAAAGAAGAAAAAAAGTATATACATTATATATGTATGTATGTATATATCCACATACAGCTCTGGCAAAAATTAAGAGACCACTTCCAAATGTTCAGTTTGTCTGATTTTTCTCTTTATAGGTACATTTTTTGTGTAAAATATAAATTGCTCTTTTATTCTATAAATTTCTGACAATGTCTCCGAATTTCCAAAACAAAACAACACAAAAAAACAGTGCTTTCAGATGTCAAATAATGCAAAGAAAGAAGTTTGTAATCATTTAGAAACAACAATACTGATGTTTTATCTCGGGAAGAGTTCAGAAATCAATATTTTGTGGAATAACCATGATTTTTAAAAACAGCTTTCATGCATCTTTTCATGCTTCTCACCAGTCTTTCTCACTGCTTCTGGCGCAAAAATGTAAGCAGTTCTCCTTTGTTTGATGGCTTGTAACTATCCATCATCCTCTTGATTACATTCTAGAGTTTCATATGGGCTTCAGGTCTGGAGAATGGGCTGCCCATGACAGGGTTTTGATCTGGTGGTCTCTTAATTTTTACCAAAGCTGTGTGTGTATATATATATATATATATATATACAGAGAGAGAGAGAGAGAGAGATAGTTGTTGTGAGTTCATTCTCCCCTCCGTCACTGAGGCCTGGTGAACTCCCTATTCTAGTGAAGGAAGGTAGTGAGCCTGATTATCAGGCACCTGGGACTAATGAAGACGATTGGCTGAGTGGAGTCACTGACTGGATTTAAGGCAGCCTACGCCCTTTCTGCCCTGCGGGTGATTTCTCTGTGGACTCTTGGACTCCAGTCTGATTCCTGCTCTCCTAAAGCTAAGTTTCTGCTTTGCCTTTTTGCATTTAAGATTTGTTTTTGTTTTTCTTGCTTTTTGGATTCTGCCACTCCCTGCTGGAGTGTGCAGTGTTCCGTTAGCTCTGTCTTCTGAAAGTACCTGAGTGCTGATTTAGTTTTTGAAGCTTAGTTGCTTCAGGGCCATTTTTATATCAGCTTGTTGGCTTTTGTCTCTGATAGGGTTTTGGCAGATTGCAGACAGCAGCCTTCCTATCCGTTCCTATCTAGGTAGTTTTTGGGCCCCGTCTTTGCTCAGCCTTTCTTTCTGTCTGTGTAAGTGTTTTCATCTTGCTTCACCGTCATTATATGTGGGGGGCTGCCTATTGCTTTGGGGTCTGCTCTGGGGCAGTTAGATTTTCCCCTTTCCTTCTTTAGGCCTATGTATCTCTCCGGCTGTGATCGAGGGGTCTAGGTCATCGTAGGAACCCCCCACGGCTACTGCTAGTTGTGTTGATAGGTTCAGAGGTCTGCAATCTGATAGTTGCCAACTTCTCTGGTTTTCTGGACTTAGCTAGCATTCCTGTTTTTGCCTCCTATGGTGACTCAATCATAACAGATAGTAGTGCCAGTCAAAAGTTTGGGCATACATGTTCTTGTAGTGGTTCACCATGCTCTTATTGGTACGTGTACAGTACATTGTAGATTCAGACTGAAGGAAGCAAAACCATGAGAGATCATAGTAGAAAAAGACAGCAGGATGGCACTCACCGTTCTCTTGAAATGATTCACTTTATTTCATATTAATAAAGCATAGGCAATGGCACGGGAGAAATGCAAAAAGACGGACGACAGCCGTTTTCTGCACAATGCACTTCAACAGGTCCCATGACCGAAAGTTGCACATGCTCTGGGCAGGTGGCTGCTGCTCTCGTGCTGCCTAAGACAGACCAGGTGACTCAGTTCGAACTGTGTAATTCCTCACCCGCTTACTACGGCCGAGCTGTCACGCTCCGGTGGTAACAGACTGCTCTGCATTCCGTACGACGAACCATGAATAAAGGACCCCACTCAGGACATTGAGGATTCACTGCCATCACTGGGATCTGGACCCCCAACTTCTTCAGATTGACACCGGAGACATCATGCGCAAATTGCGTGGGCGTCACCGTTGGAACCTACAGCTCTGCTGTCAGAAAGCCGGTGGACTGATAAGCTAACTCTTTTATGAGCAGTTGCTTTACCTTCTACCTCACCTTGCACCCATACCGTGCTAATATCACCTCCCTTACCCCCCACCTAATCCATTATCTCCCTGCAGCATGGAGTATACCTCTGTTAATAAATCTGTTAACCCTTGCTCTGTCTCCTGTCTGTCACTGCATCCCGCTACCTGCTTACACTTGGCGTAGTCAGCAGGATGCAGTTGCAGTGCAACAGCACGGAGGCAGCAGGCCAAGCAGCTGGGGTGGGCCCTAGTTCCAGTATATCCCTGCTGACATAGTGCTGCAGGATCAATTGGTGACAGGCTTGCGACATGTGCTGCTGAAACAGGCTTTGCGGGAGCGCTTGCGGGTAAATCCACGCATGACCTTTTCTGAGGTGGGGAGCTAAGTGCGCACACGCGAGCAAGAGCAGGGAGTGACAGTCCCGGGCCGGGAAGGTCCAGAATGGAGAGGTATCTGTGACAATGGCCACTGAACCAAGATGGGTGTAAGAGTTGCAGAAGGAAATTCAGGACATACGAGAAGAGTTGGCTGATTCCAAAAAGAAATCTGCAGTTTTATCAAATCCGCCTGGGGCAGAAATGGTCCTGAACCTCATCGTGAAACAAGAGCACCACACCAAGAGGGATTCCCCGCATGTTATAACTGCGGTGAAACTGGACATTTGGCTCTGGGGTGTGTACGACGGAATAGGCCCCTTCAATGCTGTCCATTAAACTAGGAGGCTGCGAGCCTGGGGGACGCTGCCCGGAGCCTGAACAGTCAAGCAGGAGTAACAGAGGTCCCACACAACTCTAGTTTCCATGTGTCCTCTTGCCAGGGATGAAATGGATGCATGGGCTGTACATTGTCTGGTAGACACTGGCTCCCAGGTGACCATAGAATCATAGAATCGTAGAGTTGGAAGGGACCTCCTGGGCCATCTGGTCCAACCCCCTGCTCAAAGCAGGATTCGCTAAATCATCCCAGTCAGATGTCTGTCCAGCCTCTGTTTGAAGACTTCCATTGAAGGAGAACTCACCACTTCTCGTGGCAGCCTGTTCCACTCATTGATCACTCTAACTGTCAAAAAGTTTTTTCTAATATCTAATCTGTGTCTCTTCCCATTCAGTTTCATCCCATTGCTTCTAGTCTTTCCTTGTGCAAATGAGAATAAAGTTGATCCTTCTACAATGTGACAGCCCTTTAGATATTTGTAGACAGCTATTAAGTCTCCTCTCAGTCTTCTCTTTTGCAAACTAAACATTCCCAAATCCTGCAACCTTTCCTCATAAGACAGGGTTTGCAGACCGGTCACCATTCTGGTCGCTCTTTTCTGAACTTGCTCCAGTTTGTTGATGTCTTTTTTAAAATGTGGTGCCCAAAACTGGACACAATATTCCAGATGAGGTCTGACCAAAGAGGAGTATAGGGAAATAATGACTTCACGTGATCTAGACTGTATGCTTCTGTTAATACATCCTAGAATTGCATTTGCCTTTTTTGCTGCTGCATCACACTGTTGACTCATATTCAGTCTGTGATCTATTAGTATACCCAAGTCTTTTTCACATGTGCTGTCACTTAGCCCTATTCCTCCCATTCTATATATGCTTTTTTCATTTTTATTGCCCAAATGTAGTACTTTGCATTTCTCCCTGTTAAAAACCATTCTGTTAGTTGCTGCCCACTTCTCCAGTTTATTTAAATCTTTTTGAATCCTCTCTCTCTCTTCTCTAGTATTAGCTATCCCTCCTAGCTTTGTGTCATCAGCAAATTTAATCAGTTTACCCTCAATTCCTTCATCTAAATCGTTGATAAAGATGTTGAACAATACAGGGCCCAGGACAGAGCCCTGTGGTACCCCACTTGAGACATTCTTCAAACTGGATGTGCAGCCATTTACGACCACTCTTTGGGTCCGATCACTAAGCCAGTTATGAATCCACCTAACAGTTGCCTTGTCCATTCCATACTTAGTCATTTTTTCAATAAGGATTGTATGAGAGACTTTGTCAAATGCTTTGCTGAAGTCAAGATATACTATATCTACAGCATTTCCTTGATCCACCCAATCAGTGATACCGTCATAGAAGGAAATTAAGTTAGTCTGACATGACTTATTAGTTAGAAACCCATGCTGACTCTGTTTAATCACTTCATTCTTATCCAGGTATTGACATACATGTTGTTTAATAATTTGTTCAAAGATCTTTCCTGGTATAGAAGTCAGACTCACCGGCCTATAGTTGCCTGGGTCCACCTTCTTCCCCTTTTTGAAGATAGGAACAACATTTGCTCTTCTCCAGTCTTCTGGCACTTCTCCTGTTCTCCAAGAATTTTCAAAGATTATGGAGAGGGGTTCAAAAATTTCTTCTGCTATCTCCTTCAGTACTCTGGGGTGTAATTCATCTGGACCTGGAGACTTGAATTCATTTAGGTTAGCTAAGTGTTTCCTCACTATCTTTCTGTTTATAGATATCCTGGATTCTTCTATTCCCTTAATAGGACAGTGAATAACAGTTGATGTTGCATTTCCTTTCTGAGAGAAAACAGATGCAAAATAGGAATTTAAAAGTTCAGCCTTCTCAACATCCTGTCTTACCATTTCATCATTTTCATCCTGTAAAAATCCTATAGCATCTTTGACTTTTCTTTTACTTTTGACATATCCCCAAAATCCTTTATTATTGCTTTTGACATCTCTTGCAAGCCTCAGTTCATTTTCAGCTTTAGCTAATCTGATTTGTGCCCTGCAGGTTCTGCAGACAGCATTATATTCTTCTTTAGATATGCCTCCCTCTTTCCATTTTCTAAACATTTTTTTCTTCCTTTTTAGCATGTGCTTAAGTTCTGTGTTCATCCATCCTGGTTTCCTTAAATGCTTCCTATTCTTCCCTCTTTTCGGAATTGTTAACAACTGTGCTTTGAGAATTTCATTTTTCAAGATTTCCCATCCTTCCTGGACATTTTTGTCTTTAAGGATATCCAGCCATTGGATCCCTCCAATTCTCTTTCTGAATCCCTTAAAATCTGCCTTTCTGAAATCTAACCTTGACGTCTGAGTCTTCACAGGTCTTCCACCTCTAGTTATCCAAAATTCTAAAATAGCATGGTCGCTACCTCCTAGGGTCCCAGCCACTTTTACCTCCTCAACCATTTCCTCCCTGTTTATAAGGATTAGATCCAAGGTAGCAGTTCCCCTTGTTTTCTCCCCTACCTTTTGGAAGATAAAGTTGTCAGCAAGAGAGGATAAGAATTTCCTTGACCTGTTAGTTTTGCCTGAGAGAGATTCCCAACAAATGTCTGGATAGTTGAAATCTCCCATGACAACTATGTCATATTTTTTGGAGAACTTGGCCATCTGATGCATAAAGAGTTCATCTATATCTTCGGCTTGCACAGGCGGCCTGTAGTAAATGCCTACAATGGTGTCCTTTCCATTGTTCTGTCCTTGTATTCTTACCCAAACAGTTTCCACAGAACTCCCAGTCTCTGAAGCTTCAATCTCTGTGCAGATATACGCGTTTCGAACATACAATGCGACACCCCCTCCTCGTTTATCAAGTCTGTTTCTTGCAAATAAGTTGTATCCTTCTAGTCTTGTATTCCAATCATGTGTATTGTCCCACCAAGTTTCAGTGATTCCAATTACATCACATTTCTTTTCCTGTGTTAGTAGTTCCAATTCTCCTTGTTTGTTGCCCATGCTTTGTGCATTAGTATAGAAACATTTTAGTTTGTGATTGGTTTCTCTTTCTCCAATATTTTTATTAATTAGATTCTTTCGTCTTTGTTCTTCCTTTCCACTTCTAATAGCAGAGTTCTCAATAGCATTTGTCAGGTGTATGGCTTTTTCTGGTCTTTTGCTTCCCTTCCCATGTTGTTCTAGTTTAAAGCTCTCCTTACAAGTGTAGCAAGGCGACTTCCAAATACATGCTTTCCAGTCTTCGTAAGGTGCACCCCATCTCTAGCAAGTAGTCCATCGTATAAGTAGTTCACTCCGTGATCCAGAAATCCAAATCGTTGCTGACGGCACCATCGACGTAGCCAGTTGTTCACCTGCAGAATCTTATTCCACCTCCTTGTTCCATGGCCATCCACTGGGAGGATGGAAGAGAAGACCACCTGCGCTCCCAGTTCTTTCACTTTCTTGCCTAAGTCTTCAAAGTCTCTGCAGATGGTTTCCAGGTCGTTTCTTGCGGTGTCATTTGTCCCCACATGTAGTAGCAGGAATGGGTAGTCATCTGTAGGTCTGAAGAGTCCTGATATCCTGTCAGACACATCTTTAATTTTTGCACCTGGAAGACAGCACATTTCTCTTGTAGTTATATCCGGTCTGCAGATAGCGGCCTCTGTTCCTCTCAGCAGGGAATCCCCCATGACCACCACTCTCCGTTTCTTCTTCACAACATTTTTCTTTCTCCATCCAGGAGGACTCTGAGGGCGTACAAGGTTGTTGTTTGTTGGCAAAGTCTTATTCTGATGTATTTCTTCATCGTTTTCCTGCGTGAGAGCCTGGTACTGGTTTCTGAGCAGTATGGGTGCTGACTGCCTCCTGATCCTCCTGCTTCTCTGGGTCACATGTCTCCATTCCTCTGTTTCTTCAGGTGCACTTCGAATTTCTTCTCTTTCTGTAACATGAAGAGATAATTCTGCTCTGTCCAAGAACTCTTCACCTTCCTTAATGATCTTCAACGTAGCTAACCTCTCTTCGAGATTTTGCAACTTTTCCTCCAACAGGGACACAAGCTTGCATTTGTGGCATGTGAAGTTTGGCTTTTCCACTGGTAAATCTGTGAACATGTAGCAAGAAATGCAGCTCACCAAATGGCTCCTGGCCTCTTCCATCTTGAGATTTCTTAAAAACGATGAAAGATGAGCCAAATTTCGCGCGCCGATAGGCACTGGGAATATGCCTTTTCAGCTGCAACCGCCAAAACCCAGTGATCGTTGAGCTCGCGGAGACTCTTCACTTATCCCAGAAGGCACTGGGAATATGCAAATGATCTCCTCAAGACTCTTCCCCTGGTTTTCCGATTTCCTCTTTTCAGCTGCAACCGCCAAAACCCAGTGATCGTTGAGCTCGCGGAGACTCTTCACTTATCCCAGAAGGCACTGGGAATATGCAAATGATCTCCTCAAGACTCTTCCCCTGGTTTTCCGATTTCCTCTTTTCAGCTGCAACCGCCAAAACCCAGTGATCGTTGAGCTCGCGGAGACTCTTCACTTATCCCAGAAGGCACTGGGAATATGCAAATGATCTCCTCAAGACTCTTCCCCTGGTTTTCCGATTTCCTCTTTTCAGCTGCAACCGCCAAAACCCAGTGATCGTTGAGCTCGCGGATACTCTTCACTTATCCCAGAAGGCACTGGGAATATGCAAATGATCTCCTCAAGACTCTTCCCCTGGTTTTCCGATTTCCTCTTTTCAGCTGCAACCGCCAAAACCCAGTGATCGTTGAGCTCGCGGAGACTCTTCACTTATCCCAGAAGGCACTGGGAATATGCAAATGATCTCCTCAAGACTCTTCCCCTGGTTTTATGCCATGATGCCTTTGGAACTCACCCAAATGAGACAGTGGGTGACATTAAGGCTGTATGCCCACGTTGCATTTTTTTAAGCATTTGTGCCAGATTAGATGCTTCAGAAATGCATAAGAGAAGCATCCCATTAATTTTAATGCATTGTGGCCTTTTTGTGCCAATTGATGCGTTTTTTTCCGCATAGGATACGCTTAGCGGCTAAAAACGCAGCATGCTCATTATTTTCCACTTCTGTCCGTGTTTTTAGCAGTTTCCTATGAGTCCAGAAGACGCGCGGAAAAAAACGCATCAAAAAACACGTGGTTTTTAAGCAAAAAGTGCGTGGAAAAAAAAGCGCGTTTTCTGGGAAGAAGTCCGGATTTCTATCAGTTTTAAAACGCTAACGTGGGCACATAGCCTAAAGCAACTTCCCAGCCAAGGAGAGAGAGATGCCCTGTCCCCGGGGACTGTGCAGATCCTTTGGCAGTGAGAAATGCTTCAACTGAGAAATTGGTTGCTGTATAGGAAGATCCAACTTCAGTGGGAGCTGGGTGTCACCTGGCAGGTGTTGATCTCTGAGGCATTGCTATCCAAAGTGGCCACAGAAGTGCATGAAAGAGGAACTAACTTCAGTCAGGAGAAGACCTTTCAGTGGCTGCAAAGATTAGTTTATCATCCTTGGCTGAAGGCCGTGGTGGAAGAGACCTGTCGGGTATGTAGAAGCTGCAAATTAGTAAAACCTCCAGAGCAGAGAGCTCCCACACAGACCATTGTAACCTCGGCTCCTCTGGAAGTACTGATGATAGACTATTTGACAATTGGCCCAGCTAATCAGAGATATGAACAATGTCTGGTGATGACGGACCACTTCACAAAGTTTGCCGTTGTGACCCCGACACGTGATCAAACTGCTGAATCCGATGCACATGCCATCTTCAAGAATTTATTTCAGGTGTACAGCTGCCCGAAGCGAATCCACTCCATTCAAGGGGCCTATTTTCTTGGTAAAGTGAAGGAAGAATTGCACCAACTGTACCAGATGGAAAAATCTCGGATAACCCCTTACCACCCTCAGGGAGATGGGGCCTGTGAACGGTTCAACAGCACTCTGATTCAGATGTTAAGGATGATGGAGGAAGACCGAAAGGCCCGGTGGCCTGAGTTTGTGGCTGAGTTGGTGTGGGTGTAAAACAACCAAATACATCGCACCACCGGTTACACTCTTTATACCCTGCTGTTTAGCCATCCAGGAAGAGAGATTACCGAGCTGGAGCTGGATCCTGAGGAGGACTACCCACGGACGGGGGTGTCCACCTGGGTCCGAGAACATCGTCATCATCTGCAGACTCTACATTGTCTGGTGCAGACCAAATTTCAGGAACTAGAGCATCTAGGGGCAAGTCTTCTGTGAGGGACAGTTCTCCAAGCTGGGGACCAGGTGTTGGTTCGAGATAAACATCTTCGAGATAAACTGGAGTACCGGTGGGAGAAGAACCCATATCTTGTGAAGCGGAGAATCAACTCTGAAGGGCCCATCTACGAAATTCAACTAGAAGGGGAAGAGAATGATTCCACTCGAATAGTTCACCAGAATATGCTACAACCCTGTTTGTCAAGAGATCCTGACCAGATAGAGGAAGTGCAAAATGCTCCTGAAATATCCCCGTCAGTCATTGCTGATTGTGAAGAAGAAGGTCCAGAACAACTGCCTGTAGATTTAAGAGAGGGACAAGAGCTTGAAGTCCCTGAAATGGCTGTTCCATTGGAAACGGATGTGTCCCCGCCTTCATCTGTACAACCTGACTCGACTACCCAACTTGACTCAGCTACTCCTTCTGACTTACGGTGCTTTGAACGGACAACAGCGGGGATACCCCCAACAAATACAATCAAGACCAATTTATTTGGCAACAAATCATTCAAGGAATAGGACAATGTCAATATGTATTGCAAGAGCTTTGCCCATGGAATGGGGAGCAAAAGGAGAGGGAGAGTGTGAGAAGATGAACCGGACTAGGGGTACCGCTCTTGCGCCGGTTCCGTAACTGTCGGGTCTGTCACCATTGTTGCCCAGGGGAAAGCTTTCCAACCAGGATCGACCTTTGCACTCAACAGCAAGGGGGCATGTATTTAATAAAAAGTGCTGTGTGCAGGAAAGGGAGAGGAGATATGGCAGGAAGACAGAGCATGCAGCAGGGGAAGGTTGGTGCTCCTTCCCTCAAGCATCGTGATAGCGCAGGCACGCACTGTAGATTCTCTGTGTCTAGGGACACTGACTGTGGGCAGCAATCTGCTGTGTGCCAGTTGTATCTGATGACTGAAAGTTGCAGATGCTCCAGACCGGTGGTAGCTGTGCACGTGCTACCTAAGACAGACCAGGTGACTCAGTTATAACCATGTAATTCCTCACTCATCTACTACGGCCGAGCCGAGTCACGCTCCGGTGGTAACACAGACTGCTCTGTGTTCAGTACAATGTACTGTGGATCAAGGACCCCACTTAGGACAATAAGGACCCACCATCATCACCGGGAACCAGACCCTCAACTTCTTCAGGGCGACACCAGAGACATCACGCTCACTTGCGTGGGTGCCACCGTTGGAACCTACAGCTCTGCAGTCAGGAAGTCGACAGACTGATAAGTTAACCCTTTCATGAACAGTTGCTTTACCTTATACCTCACCTTGCACCCATACCGTGCCAATACCACCTCCCTTACCCCCCTACTTAACCCATTATCTCCCTGCATGGAGTATACCTCTGTCAATAAATCTGTTAACCCTTGCTCTGCCTCCTGTCCATCACTGCATCCCACTATCTGCTCACACTGGTTCCCAGGGAAGCTGCTAAACTGGGATCAGTGTCCCGAACAATGCCTTGCTCTCCAGGCCACCTGACAGTTCCAGACCTTCTGATGAATGGAGGTTTACCAAACGCAGTGCCATCACAGACTCTGCCAGTCCGTGGTCCACCCTGTGCTTGGACTTTGTCGTTTCACATTTCAGAGTAAATTTGCTAGGCCTCCCCCTTCTCCAGCGCTCCATATTTAGGCCTTGTACAAAATATAATGACACGTCACTCCTCAAAATATGGTGGTGCCTGGATAAGGGTAACCAATCCTTAATCAATATAAAAAATTAATCAGGCACTCAAAAGACCAAATGCTGATTATTATTATTAATATTTATTTATATAGCGCCATTGATTTCATGGTGCTGTACAGGAGAAGGGGTTACATACAAATTACAGATATCACTTACAGTAAACAAACTAACAGACTGATATAGAGGGGAGAGAGGACCCTGCCCTTTCGGGCTTACATTCTACAGGATGGTGGGGAAGGAGACAGTAGGTTGGGGGGTTGCAGCAGCTCCAGTGATGGTGAGGCGGTAGCTCCAGTAGTGGTGAGGGGCAGCGGGGATCATTGCAGGCTGTAGGCTTTCCTGAAGAGATGGGTTTTCTGGTTCCCTCTGAAGGATCCGAGTGTGGTTGATAGCCGGACATGCTGGGGCAAAGAATTCCAGAGGCTGGGGGCTATTCAGGAGAAGTCTTGGAGGCGGTTGGGTGAGGAGCGAATAAGTGTGGAGGAGAGAAGGAGGTCTTGGGAGGATCGGAGATTACGTGAGGGAAGCTATTGGGAGATTAGTTCAGAGATATATGGAGGAGACAGGTTATAGATGGCCTTGTAGGTCAGTATTAGTAATTTGAATTGGATATGCTGAGGGAATGGAAGCCAGTGAAGAGATTTGCAGAGGGGAGAAGCAGAGGAGTAGCGAGGAGAGAGATGAATTAGTTGGGCAGCAGAGTTAAGGATGGACTGGAGAGGTGCGAGGGTGTTAGCAGGGAGGCCACAGAAAAGGATGTTGCAGTAGTCAAGACGGGAGATGATGAGGGCATGCACAAGCATTTTAGTAGATTGAGGGTTGAGGAAGGGACGGATTCTGGAAATATTTTTGAGCTGGAGGCGGCAGGAGGTGGAGAGAGCTTGGATGTGCGGTTTGAAGGACAGGGCAGAGTCAAGGGTTACTCCGAGGCAGAGGACCTCCAGTATGGGGGAAAGCGTGATGTCGTCAATTGTTATAGATAGGTCAGCTAAGGAGGATCTGTGAAATGGGGGAAAGATGATCAGTTCAGATTTTTCCACATTCAGTTTGACGAAGCGGGAGGAGAAGAAGGAGGTTATGGCTGATCGACACTCTGGGATTCTGGACAGCAGAGAGGTGATGTCTGGGCAAGAGAGGTAGATCTGATATGTACATATAGTTATAAAGAGATATAAAATATGCAATGTATACAAATATGGGGTATATAGCATATACACATATGTGTATACACTAGTGTTGAGCGATACCTTGAGATATCGGGAAATATCGGATTGGATCGGACCAATACCCAAAAAGTATCGGATATCGCCGATTCCAATACCGGAAACCAATGCAAGTCAATGGGACAGAAATATCGGAATTAAAATAAACCCTTTCTTTCCTTGTAGGTTAATTCTACATGAAGGAAAACAACTAAGAATAATGTAGAATGTATTGGGGGAGGTGGAGGAGACATTAAAGGCATAGAGGTTTAGCCCAATCAAATGGAATAGCAGGAATTAATTTTTTTTAAGACGTTCGGAGTTACAAAGGTATTGACTATGTTAAAGGGGTTGTGTAGCAATAGAGGGAGACGTTCAGAAAAGGCACATGTTGGCGGAGTGTTGGAACGGAGTGCTTCATCTAGCTTGGAGGTTGACTGAGCCCCTGACCCGGAGGACACGGCACGGATGCGGGCACCTGTATGCACAACAGACTGTGAGTAAAGCTTTGGAACTACATGCCCTGGTGTCCTCCAGTTATTCCTGCGCCAACACACTCAGCACTGCTACATCTCTGTGCCTGGCACTGCACCATCTACGTCTCTTCACTACCTCTCCATCTACACTGCCCTGGGACTACAGCCCTACATGTGGAGGGCCACAACATCAAAGCTGCACCACACCATCTCTCCCAGAGGATCTGTCTGCAGCAATGGCTTAACATCTTCATTGCCGAACACCACAGGTGGCGTCACAAATGATTCACTCATAAACTTTAATCATCATCCACACGTTCAACATTTCCCTTTTATAATGGATGCCCAGGGCCACGGACCAGGTCACAGCTACCGTGACATCTCCCATTGAAACCAACGGGCCTGGTACCAGTACCCCACCAGCCCTGGCGGGCGATCCAACTTGGCGGAAATACATAACAGAACAGGTTGTCTGGGCTTTTCACATAATCTCAGTGCATATCTAGGCTGCAGAATGCTAACAATAAGTAATTTACCTTCTGTGGCTAGTCTGCACAGTTTCCATGGTATCATCTCTTGCTTCTAAGATAAACGTCCAGGGGGGGTGTTCTGGCATTGAAATGAGAACTGATCGTTTCCTCCTCCCTCACTAGTTTCACTTTCCATAGATCACTTTTCAGCATGTGTCTGGGGGAGGAGCAGGTGGGTGGTCTGCTCGCAGCCAATCACAGCCATGCCATTAGTTAACATGCCTACATGCCTAACAGGATGTTCCCACACTTCTTAGGATTCCTCATTGGCTGAATCAAATCAAACTGGCTCATAGCATTATGGGAACTTCCGATTCCGGTATTCGATATGCAAAAAGTATCAGAACTCAGTATCCGAATTCCGATACTGCAAATATCGGGTATTGGCCGATATTCGCGGTATCGGAATGCTCAACACTAGTATACACACACATGCATATATACACACAATGTAGATGAAAAAAATACAGTAATATGAAAATCATGATCGATGTCATAAGACATATATTGAAAAAATCTAATATATAAAGCTCAATGTGGGTGTGTATGTATGTATGTGTGTATGTCTGGGATTGGCATCCGCACCGTCACAGCTACAGCCACAAAATTTTGCACAGTCACACGTCTGGACCCCAAGAGTATCATAGGCTATGTTGTGAGGTGAAATTTTTACCCCACGCGTTCCAATTCACCAAACAATTTTGCCCCTATCTACATAATGGGGAAAAAGTGTATGTATGTGTGTATGTCTGGGATTGGCATCTGCACCGTCGTACCTACAGCCCCAAAATTTTGCACAGTCAGTGCTGCCAGATGTGAACAAGGGGGACTTAAAGAATGAGAGCGATGGCGCCAAAGAGCATATACCGTACAGTTGCTAAGATGGGGCCCTGACATGGGATACTCACCACATATGGGGATATGAACACACACACAAAATGTACCACACGCTGCAACACATACCACCCTCAGCACACATTTCACCACACATACACCAACCTTGCCACATAAAAGTTGAAACACAAAAGTCACCACGCTGTCCCAGAGCTGTTTAGAAGATGAAAAATGAGCTGTGATTGGTTGCTATCAGCAACAGTTTTCTTTGTAGACAGTTGTGGTAACTGAGGCCTATTATGCTTATCATTTCTATGGTGTTATCATCCTTCTGTAAAGCTGGAAATAACACAGTTTATTACCGTGCCAACACAGACCACCCTCTGACACAGACTGCAGGGGGAGACCAGTATCACACAGGATAGGATAAGATACACGGCTCAGCAGTCACTATCACATAGGATAGGAATAGATACACAGCTCAGCAGTCAATATCACACAGGAGAGGATTAGACACATGGCTCAGCAGGCAGTATCACACAGGATAGGATTAGATACACAGCTTAGCAGACAGTATCACACAGAATAGTATTAGATACACGGCTCAGCAGACAGTATCACACAAAATAGAATTAGATACAGGGCTCAGCAGTCAGTATCGCACAGGATAGGATTAGATGCTCGGTGTTTATGTGCAATATAATCATTATAATTTGTTATAACTAACCACAGTTGGTTACTATGCATGTATGTATGTCCGAATGTATGTATTTACTATGCCCGGGCATCGCCGGGCTCTTCAGCTAGTGCTATATATAATTCCCTGGCACATAAATAGTGTGTCATAGGGAAACATTGTCTTATATTATGGTAATGGAGGTTTTTACAGCAAATCTGATGCAAAAAGAATATAATGAGTTTACTATGAAAATCACATGTAATAATATGTTTACAATGAAAACTACATGTTATAAATGAGAAGACCTATCCTGTTTAACCACAGAAAGACACGCTTACCGGTTTAAGATTGAAGCCCATAAGAAGAGAGAAATCATGGGAGAATCAGAAAGTAAAAGTAAAAAGGCCACTGTATAACTGACTTGCGATATACAGCATCAATAGAAAGGAGAAAGCAGAGCGCAGCAGGATGTCAGAAAGATTCTTACCATGAGCAGGTCATAGGAGACAATCTGGTGCTGGAGCGCTGTGCAGTAACGGGTGGGAGCCGGTGAAAAATGCGCTCTAAAGGACCGGTGAATGGGTGTGCTCTGATATAGTAGCATGTCATATTTAGGCCTTGAGCTTTGGCCCTTGAGTCACAGTCCGTCTGTGTCACCAGACCCCTTTTAGTCTCCATATTTCTCAAGTACGCCCCTTCATCCGACCTTTCTCTCCATGACCGCCACCCACGGTTGGTGCTGTCATATGCCCCACTTACAGTCGAGCCTACTGTCTGGTCTGAGTCCGACCCATCTAATACATCACAGGGGCTACTGTCCTGGTCTCCAAGCCTCATATTGAGAGTAGAACTGCTAATTACAGATTCTTTGCCTCATAGTCTTGCTGAACAACTTTGGCTGAGCCATTCCATTATTTGGAGGACCCCTTCTGTTACCTTTAACTTGGATTGAAAGCGGCCGCCATCTTATATTCTGCAGCTGTTTATTAATCTGCAGTTGATCCAGTCTTAGCTGCTCTATCTCCCTCAGGTATTTCACCCGATATTCAAGGAGTATTCGGATGCTCCTAAGGCTTTTCACTGAACCAACAAAGATGAATGGAACCATCCCATCTTCACCAGCTACCGGACTTTATCAGCTGGAATCCTTACTCTCGCCACACCGGATCTATTCACAATTTCTTGCATCACTTTTCCAAGTATTTCTATGACTTTCCTCACCAGATTTCTGGGTACTTGAACGATATCTTCCACAAATCCCAGCCAACTGAGCTTTCCTGGCATGCTCCAAACATCGAGCTGCTTCCTTATTCCTCAACAGGATGATCTGTTTCATGCAGAGGCATTGTAGGTGCATATCCCTCAGGATGGCCACCTGCTTCACTGTGACTTCCCTAGTCGACAGTATTACCAACTGCTTTGTGTCTGGTGCCCAGTTCACACTACTCGCTTCTAATGCCTTTCTAAAGGCCTCATGCACAGCCTCACTAGCACATGCTTCTCATACATCTTTGGGTGCCTCTACCACGCACTTGAAGAGCGAGGTCTCACTCTCTTCATGGGCGAACTGCTCCCGCTTTGCTTCGGACATTTCCATCAAGACATCTGCCACGACCGGGTGACTGTCTTATTCAGCTCTTAGCACAAACTCTTCCTGAGCTTTACACTCTTCAAGACCCCTTGCCAAGATGGGCACTTGCAGCTTTGCCTTGTTACCACTCTGCACTGCTGCTGTAAGTCTGCAACCACCAACTTCTTCTCTTGTATGCTTCTCTGAGCACCTCCATATCTTCCAATATGGCTTTGACCATGGTTTGACACATTGACAGGTGACCTCTGAACTCAGACTTCCTTCTCCAGCTCATCCAATCTGCGATCAGCTGCTTGTCTCAGGGCCCTTTCTCGTTCAACATGCTCTTTCACTGTCTCTTTAAGCAGCTCTATTTTGTGATCCTGTTCTCTTTTGGCCAGCATGTGTTGCACCATCATTTCTTTAATTATATTTTCAGATGGGCCATCTTGCCCACCCACATTCTGCCACTTCAGAGTTCAACCTGTTCCTTCATCACCAGGTTCCACTCTCTCTGGGGTCTTCCGTTAATCACCTTCAACTGCATCTAGGGTCTCTGCTGGGCTCTCTGAAGAATCAATGTTCTCTCTCCCAGACTCCAAAAGTGCATTTTCCTCAACTTTCTGTTCTTGTGCTTCCTGCTCGCCAATCTGAGCTTTGACTGCCAAAAGCTCGGATGCACCTGATCCAGTGAGATCACCGTCCTGGACAATGCCTTGCTCACAGGGCCACCTGACAGTTCTAGACCCTCAGACAGGTGGTAGCTTCCCCAACGCAGAGCCATCACAGACTCTTCCAGTCCATGGTCTCACCCTGTGCTCTTCAGGAAGTTCATCCCCTCCTGGGACCTTCCAACACATAGACCTTTCAGGACCTTAGGACAACAAACATGTGACCCAAACCCTGGTCACATTATGTAGCTGTAACCACCCCCATAGGTGGTCAGTGTATGCATGGTTAGCCAGTCCCAGATGACAATAAAACTTAAAAATTATAATTGTAAATCAAAATCGAGCACATCTGGGACATTATGCCTTGCTCCATCCACCAATGCCACATTGCAAAAGACTGTAGAAGAGTTGAGTTATGGTTTAATCCACATCTTGGAGGAGATACCTCAGGCGAACATCCACAGTCACTTCAGGACAATATCTAGGTGTTGTAGCAAAAACGGACACACCGCATTTGCAGCTGGTGTGGCTGCATCAGGACTCGGAGGTGGAAGGGGGACCCTGCAGGGTGGTGAACACTGAGGGCAATCTGGCCCAAGAGGCCCGTGGCCAGATTGCCCTCATGTGCCGTGGGCAGTGAGCGATCCCTGCAGTTCTGCTTCCTACAGGTGAAAATGGCAGCGGAGCGGAGCTGCAGGGATCCGTCCTGCTTCCTGCCCATGCTTCCTGTCTGATACAGCAGTGCGGCTGGATGACATCAGCATTCAGCATGCGGCTGTGCGAAAGAGAAAGCTGCTGGCGAAAAAGATGCTGCGGCTGCAGATGAACGTGTGGAGAGGTGAGAAGTGTGTGTGGAGAGGGTGGGGAATGTTTGGAGAGGTAAGTAGTGCTATGTGTGTATGTATGTGTGTAGAGGGCAATGATGGGGGTGATGGAGAGGAAGCATTGATGGAGGTGGTGGGAGAGGAAGCATTGATGGAGGTGGTGGAAAGGGCAATGATGGTGGTGGGGAAAATGCAATGATAGAGGCAGTGGAAAAGGCAATGATGGGGTGGTGGAGAGAAGGCAATGATGTTGGTGGAAAGAACAATGATGGGAGTGGTGGGGGAGAAAGCAATGATGGAATTGATGGAAAGGGCAATAATGGGGGTGGTTGGGGAGAAGGCAATGATGGAGGTAATGGAGAGAACAATGATGCAGGTGATGGAGAGGGTATTGATGGAGGTGGTGGAGAGGGCATTGATGGAGGTGTTGGGGGAGGGCAATTATTGGGGTGGTGGAAAGGGCAATGATTAAGGTGGTGCAGAAGGCAATGATGGAGGTAGTGGAGAGGCCAATGATGGGGTGTTGGAAAAGGCAATGATGGAGGTGATGGAGAGGGCAATGATGGATCTGATGGAAAACGTAATGATGGAGGTCAGGGAGAGGACTCTATTGAACGGAGGATGGATGGAGTCATATGTATCAACATTTTGGCCATCAACCCCCTTTTGTCTGGGTTTTCCAGCATGACAATGACCTAAAACACACACCAAGGGCCACTAAGGAGTTGCTCCGTTAGAAGCATTTCAAGGTCCTGGAGTCGCTTAGCCTACAGACTTGAGCCCAATAGAAAATTGTTGGAAGATGCTGAAACTCCATGTTGCCCAGTGACAGCCCCAAAACCTGAAGATCTGGAAAAGATCTGTATGGAGGAGTGAGCCAAAATCCATGCTGCAGTGTGTGCAAAGTTGGTCAAGAACTACAGGAAACATCTAACCTTTCTAATTGCAAACAAAGGTTTTGGTACAAAATATTAAATTCTGTTTTATTATTGTATCAAATACTTATTTTAAGCAATAAAATGCTAATTAATTATGTAAATATCATACAATGTGATTTTCTGGATTTTTTTAAGATTCTATCTCTCACAGTTGAAGTGTACCTGCAATAAAAATTGCAGGCTTCTCCATTCTTTGTAGATGGGAAAACTTGCAAAATCGGCAGTATATCAAATACATATTTTCCCCACTGTAGAACAACCCCACCCAGGGCTTACAGTAGACAGAAACCAAACTAGTTAACTCCATAGCATCTGGACTGTGCAGAGCCAAAAGTCCCAGGAAGAAAGCAGAATCAATGTTTACCAAGCATAACCGGCCACAATGGAGTTGCATTGTCTTGTGACTATAGCAGAAACTGACAGATGTTATAATATGGCCTAAAAGTCATGTCTTTCAAATAAAACCTATCCTGCACCTGTAAATGGGTTCTAGGCTAAGATAGGAGCCTAACAATAAACAGCACAGCGACAAAAAGAGGACCTAAAATCTTCCAAAAATACAAAAACAGCAGAAAAAAAGGTAGCCATGTTTACCTGCCCAGATCTCCAAACAAATACACTATCGTGATGCAGCAGACACATGTATTTAAGATGGCGGCAACATGGGTGCAAAAATACCAATGAGACAACCACTCACGGCCTGCTAATCCATGGAGGGGGTGGTTGCCTGATATATTATTGCACAATAGAGCCTTGTATGAAACAGTTTTCACATATAGGTAATGCAGAGCATTCAGGTTAACAGCCTATTAGTAACGCCCATACAATTCGGTCAGGCGGGCTGCTCAGCGCCATCCAAATGCATCCAATGTGAAAAGACACTACAGCTTACAACACCAAATGGGCCCGGCTGCACCCTGAAAAATAAAGTGCAGAAAATACATTTAAAATATGTGTAATATATGTATTAGTCAATATTTTGACCAAGATATGCAAACTTGCAACCCATGCCAAATGGATGAGAAATGACACAGAGGAAATGTATTGAACGCATGAAAAAAGAGAGGTGCAAAAAGCCATGGAAAGTTATGACACCAACCGAAAACTATCTGTCACGATCACGTGTGTCAGGACGCAGATGTTTCCGCAAGGCGAACCCATAACACACGTGACCCTGGATACACCGCCTCCAGTGGGGCGAATTTAAATAATAGAACGTGCAGGTGGATACGCCGCCTCCACCTGGCGAATTTAGGTATTACACGTTATAAATATATTTCTGGAAACACCGCCTCCAGTAAGGTGCATTTAAATAATAAGGGGGGGAACCTGGGACACATTAACAGTCGTGGGCCCTGCGATAGGGAATGGGGGACGTGGAGACCTCCTAAGCTCCCCTGAGCCAGTGTCCCTGCACTCCTTACATTCCCTAAACAGGCTCCGCACCTGTCGCCGCACACGTACTTTAACGCCCTTGCTCACCCTGACCCTAAACCCTCAGTAGGGAATGGGTCGGTGCGGAGACTAATCCCACCACTGCACTAACAACACACATGAGGAAAGAGACAATACAGGGGAAACACCACTTAGCTTTGCTCTGTTGCGTGCGCTCCTAGCAACAGAGCCCACCACCTGTGTGCATCTTCTCCTCCACCCTGATCCATCACCATAACTGGATCCATCACCATCGTGCAGCCTGGGAGCAGAGTCCATCATCACTAGCAGCAGTCCAGTACACAGAGTCCCAAGATGAGTCCAGCCTCTGCCAAGAATCCAAGCATGCTCGAGTCCAGTTCTCAGCAACCAAGTCGAGCATGCTGAGTGCAACTCTCTTCCTAGTCGCCACTCCTCTAAGTCATGCCCGCACTTCCTGCCGACACCATAAACTGCGACTCCACCAGGCCATGCCAGTCCTTGCAGACACCATTAGCTGGCACTCGTTCTCTCTGGCTGACTGCGCAGGACTCCAATCCAGCTCCATCCTTCCACCAGGCTCTCCAACAACTAAGCAAGAAATATCACCAGAGTGAGTGAACACCCTGAGACCCATTTATAGAGTGTCACACCTGAACAATAATTAAGTGCAACCTAACCTAAGGTGCAATACCAATAACCACCACCGGGGACAGTCAAAACACCTTTGAACTTAACCAAAGTAAAAAAAGTTCACTTTGTGCTTTTAATACCGCCAGATCCAACACTGGATTATGACACTATCAGTAATTAGAAAGAAATCCTGCTGTTTAGTGAAAAATAATATCAGCTGGTTTAACTGATGGTCAATAAAAAGGTGTCTCATTATCAAGGTGCCACACAAGAAACATCTCATGAGAGGTAAAACCAGTGAGCTGTCTCAAAACCTTTACAACCTTATTGTTGCAAAACATACTGATAGCATAGATTATAGAATAATTTTTAAACTACTGAATGTTCCAGTGAGCTCCATTGGAACATTCTGTGCATAATTATAAACAATTTGAAATATATGATTATATTAATTGCAATACTGAGAATGTGGTGTATCTTATTGAATGCACTGAATGCAGAGTTCAATATACTGGATGCACCACATGTCCATTACAAGTGCAGATCTGAAGACATTTATCTGATGCAGTGAATTCTAATGAAATTTCAGCTTCTGCAGTCTCTAAGCACTTATTCAATGTACATAAAGGATATTTAATCCATTTTAGATTCTGCAGAATTGAAAAAGTATATAAACCTCTGAGAGAAGGGAACATACAACAGAAACTTCTGAACTGTGAAACATATTGGATGTTCATGCTTGACACCCGAATTCCACATGGTCTTAACGCAAGACAAGATCTGCTAAAACAGTACTAATTATTATCCATGCAATATTTGTTTTTATTTATGGATATAATATATTATACAAAATATATTTCTGCTTTTAACAACTTTGAATGAATAATTACTTTTTTTAATCTTCATTTGCATATGCTTATGCATTTTAAATTGTCTGTCCAATCAATGTTGGGACTGTACTATATATATGCCCTTATCACATTATAAAGTAGATCATGAGTAAGACTTTTAGTTGGAACGCGTCGATTGCCTTCATTGGTATGCCAGGTGCGTGCTATGTATATGTTTTGGAAATTTTACAGGTTCTTCAATAAAAACTCGTAAAGTTTTAGCCACCTCCGCCTCTTGCTGGATTACTTTTTCTCTTGCTTTGTTGACTACACAGCATAATCCTGGGAGTAAATTTTGTATGACATTTCCCCTTAAAGTCCTTTAACCCCTTCACCCCCAAGGGTGGTTTGCACGTTCATGACCGGGCCAATTTTTACAATTCTGACCACAGTACCTTTATGAGGTCATAACTCTGGAACGCTTCCATGGATCTCGGTGATTCTGACATTGTTTTCTCGTGACATATTGTACTTCATGTTAGTGGTAAAATTTCATTCAAATAACTTGCGTTTATTTGTGAGAAAAACGGAAATTTGGCGAAAATTTTGAAAATTTTGCGATTTTCCAACTTTGAATTTTTATGCCCTTAAATCACAGAGATACGGCACACAAAAAACTTGATAACTAACATTTCCCACATGTTTACTTTACATCAGCACAATTTTGGAACCAAAATTTTTTTTTGTTAGGAAGTTATAAGGGTTAAAAGTTGACCAGCGATTTCTCATTTTTACAACACCATTTTATTTTTAGGACCACTTCACATTTGAAGCCACTTTGAGGGGTCTATATGATAGAAAATACCCAAAAGTGACACCATTCTAAAAACTGCACCCCTTAAGGTGCTCAAAACCACATTCAAGAAGTTTATTAACCCTTTAGGTGCGTCACAGGAATTTTTTTGAATATTTAAAAAAAAATGAACATCTAACTTTTTTTCATAAAAAAAATACTTCAGGTTCAATTTTTTTTATTTTACCAAGGGTAACAGGAGAAATTGAACTGCAAAAGTTATTGTGCAATTTGTCCTGAGTACGCAGATACCTGATATGTGGGGGGGAACGACTGTTTCGGCGCATGGCAGAGCTCAGAATGGAAGGAGCGCCGTTTGACTTTTTCAATGCAAAATTGGCTGGAATTCAGATTGGACGCCATGTCACGTTTGGAGAGTCCCTGATGTACCTAAACAGTGGAAACCCCCTACAAGTGACCCCATTTTGGAAACTAGACCCCCCAAGGAACTTATCTAGATATGTGGTGAGAACTTTGAACCCACAAGGGCTTTACAGAAGTTTATAACGTACAGCGGTACAATTAAAAAATCATATTTTTTCCACAAAAATGATCTTTTCACCCCAATTTTTATTTTCCCAAGGGTAACAGGACCCTAAAAGTTATTGTGCAATTTGTCCTGAGTATGCTGATACCCCACATGTGGGGGTAAACCACTATTTGGGCGCATGGCAGAGCTCGGAAGGGAAGCAGCGCCATTTGACGTTTTTGGCTGGAATTGAGATCGGACACGATGTCGCGTTTGGTAAAAACCCTGATGTACCAAAACAGTGGAAACCCCCCACAAATGACACCATTTTGGAAACTAGACCCCCTAAGGAACTTATCTAGATGTGTGGTGAGAACTTTGAACCCCCATGGGCTTCACAAAAGTTTATAACATAAAGCCATACAATTAAAAAATCATATTTTTTCCACAAAAATGATCTTTTCACCCTCAATTCTTATTTTTCCAAGGGTAACAGGACCCTAAAAGTTATTGTGCAATTTGTCCTGAGTACGCTGATACCCCACATGTGGGGGTAAACCACTATTTGGGCGCATGGCAGAGCTCGGAAGGGAAGCAGCGCCATTTGACGTTTTGGGCTGGAATTGAGATCGGACACCATGTCGCGTTTGGAAAACTCCTGATGTACCAAAACAGTGGAACCCCCCCACAAATGACACCATTTTGGAAACTAGACCCCCTAAGGAACTTATCTAGATGTGTGGTGAGCACTTTGACCCCCCCAGTACTTCACAGAAGTTTATAACACTCGGGCGTGAAAATAAAAAATTCGTATTTTTTCCACAAACATGATCTTTTAATCACCATTTTTTTATTTTCCCAAGGGTACCAGGAGAAATTGGACCCCAAAAGTTGTTGTCCAATTTGTCCTGAGTATGCGGGAGAAAACTACTGTATGGGCACACGTCGGGGCTCGGAAGGGAAGTAGTGACGTTTTGGAATGCAGACTTTGATGGAATGGTCTGCGGGTGTCATGTTGCCTTTGGAGAGCCCCTAATGTACCTAAACAGTGGAAACCCCCCACAAATGACACCATTTTGTATACTAGACCCCCCAAGGAACTTATTTAGATGTGTGGTGAGCACTTTGAACCCCCCAGTGCTTCACAGAAGTTTACAACGCCCGGGCGTGAAAATAAAAAATTTGTATTTTTTCCACAAACATGATCTTTTAGTCACCATTTTTTTATTTTCCCAAGGGTACCAGGAGAAATTGGACCCCAAAAGTTGTTGTCCAATTTGTCCTGAGTATGCTGATACCCCATATGTGGGAGAAAACTACTGTATGGGCACACGTCGGGGCTCGGAAGGGAAGTAGTGATGTTTTGGAATGCAGACTTTGATGGAATGGTCTGCGGGTGTCATGTTGCCGTTGGAGAGCCCCTAATGTACCTAAACAGTGGAAACCCCCCACAAATGACCCCATTTTGAAAACTAGTCCCACTAAGGAACGTATCTAGATGTGAGGTGAGCACTTTGAACCCCCAAGGGCTTCACAGAAGTTTATAATGCCAGGGCATGAAAATAAAAAAATCGTATTTTTTCCACAAACATGATCAATTAGTCCCCAATTTTTTCATTTTCCCAAGGGTAACAGGAGAAATTGGACCCCAAAAGTTGTTGTCCAATTTGTCCTGAGTACGCTGACACCCCATATGTGGGAGAAAACTACTGTATGGACACACGTCAGGGCTCGGAAGGGAAGCAGTGACGTTTTGGAATGCAGACTTTGATGGAATGGTCTGCGGGTGTCATGTGCGTTTGGAGAGCCCCTGATGTACCTAAACTATTGAAACTCCCCACAAGTGACCCCATTTTGGACACTAGACCCCCCACGGAACTTATCTAGATGTGTGGTGAGCACTTTGAACCCCCAAGTGCTTCACAGAAGTTTATAACACTCGGACATGAAAATAAAAAAATCATTTTTTTCCACAAAAATGATATTTTTGCCCCCAAATTTTTATTTTCCTAAGGGTAACAGGAGAAATTGGACCCCAAAAATTGTTTTGCAATTTGTCCTGAGTAGGCTGATACCCTACATGTGGGGGTGAAACACTGTTTGGGCGCATAGCAGAGCTTGGAAGGGAAGGCGCACCATTTGACTTTTTCAACTCAGAATTGGCTGGAATTGAGATCAGACGCCATGTTGCATTTGGAGAGCCCCTGATGTGCCCAAACAGTGGAAACCCCCAATTCTAACTCCAACCCGAACCCCAACATGCCCCTAACCCTAACCCTAGCCCTAACCCTAGCCCTAACCCTGACCCTAACCCTAGCCCTAGCCCTAACCCTAACCCTACCCTAACCCTAACCCTACCCCAACACACCCCTAGCCCTAACCCTAGCCCTAACCCTAATGGAAAAATGGAAATAAATACATTTTTTTAATTTTATTATTTTTCCCTAACTAAGGGGGAGATAACGGGGGGTTTGATTTACTATTTATGGCGGTTTTTATGTTTGGCGGCTGTCGCACGCTAAAAGACGCTTTTTATTGTAAAAATAGTTTTTGCATCACCACATATTGAGAGCTATAATTTTTCTGTATTTTGACCCACCGAGTCATGTGAGGTCTTATTTTTTGCGGGACAAGTTGACGTTTTTATTGGTACCATTTTCGGGCACGTGAAATTTTTTGATCGCTTTTTATTCCGATTTTTGGGACGCAGAATGAACAAAAACCAGCGTTTCATGAATTTCTTTTGGGGGGGTGCGTTTACACCGTTCCGCGTGCGGTAAAATTGATAAAGCGGTTTTATTCTTTGGGTCAGTACGGTTGCAGCGATACCTCATTTAGGTCGTTTTTTATGTTTTTGTCGGTTTTATGCAATGAAAACTATTTTATATAAAAAATAATTATTTTTGCATCGCTTTATTCAGCGAGCTATAACTTTTTTATTTTTTTGCTGATGATGCTGTGTGGCAGCTCGTTTTTTGCGGGACAAGATGTCGTTTTCAGCGGTACCATGGCTATTTATATGCGTCTTTTTGATCACGCGTTATTACACTTTTTGTTTGGCGGTATGATAATAAATCATTATTTTTTGCTTCGTTTTTTATTTTTATTTTTTAAGGGGTTCGCTAAAGGGGTTAACTAATGGGACAGTTTTATAGGGCGAGTCGTTATGGACGCGGCGATACCTAATATGTGTACTTTTATTGTTTTTTTTTTTATTATTTCCAAAAAATGGATTTATTGGGGGAATATTTTTTTTTTTTTTCCTAATTTATTTGGCGATTTTTTTTTTAATTATTTTTACACTTTTTTTTATTTTTTTTTTACTTTATTAAATAGTCCCAGGTGGGACATCACTGTCCTGTGACAGATCGCTGATCTGTCACATCACAGATCACTGTGACAGATCAGCGATCTGACACAGGCACTGCAGAAGGCTTCCTCATGTCTGCGCTTTGCAGGCACTGAGGAAGCCAGCTTCCGCAGGCCCCCGAAGGCCCCCGTCGCCATCTTGGATTCAGGGGCCTGGAGGAAGGGAGTCCCCCGCAGCAGCGCTGCACATTGCGCTGCCGTGGGGGGCTCAGGGAAGCACGGAGGGAGCCCCCTCCCTGCCGATGCTTCCCTTTAACCCCCGGTACACCGCGATCGTGTTTGATCGCGGTGTGCAAGGGGTTAACGTGTCGGGGGCGGTCCGTGACTGCCCCTGACACATTGTGCCGGGTGTCAGCTGTGATAATCAGCTGACACCCGGCCACGATCAGCGGTGCTCACCACGTGGGCGCCGCTGATCGCGCCGACGTACTATCCCGTCCCCGGTCATACGGGCCCGGGTACCGTGGATGGAATAGTACGTTGGATGGCAGGAAGGGGTTAAATAACATTGCCTAAATGGTCTCTGGACCAATATTTGGCTACTATTACATCCAAGACAAAATTGGGACTCATTGCTGAAAAGGATAAACCTATTCCAGCCTCTATTACTCCATTACAGCTTTGGTATCCATCTAGAGATCATATGGGGAAAACACCGAATGTGTGTAAGTGTGTGTATTTCTGTACATGCAGCTCACACTAGATACTAAATAAACAGATGTTTTGAAAATGTTGGTCTAATTTCTTCATTGCCATATCATTGACCTCATGATTTCTGCAATTACAAGACTTTTATTTCTTGGAGTTGAAATTTTTAGAACATGTATACAGTGGGCACGGAAAGTATTCAGACCCCTTTAAATTTTTCACTCTTTGTTTCATTGCAGCCATTTGGTAAATTCAAAAAAGTTCATTTTTTTTCTCATTAATGTGCACTCTGCACCCCATCTTGACTGATCAAAGCAGAAATTTTTGCAAATTTATTAAAAAAGAAAAGATGAAATATCACATGGTCATAAGTATTCAGACCTTTGCTCAGACACTCATATTTAAGTCACATGCTGTTCATTTCCTTGTGATCCTCCTTGAGATGGTTCATTGGCGTCCAGCTGTGTTTAATTAAACTGATAGAACTTGATTTGTAAAAGCACACACCTGTCTATATAAGACTTCACAGCTCACAGTGCTGTCACTTCACATGGACAAGCCATGAGTCAGAATAGTCAAGGAGTCTGAGGGCAAAAGCCAGGAGGTATGTCATAAATAGATGGAAGACACAAAGGCATAGTCAGGTGTCAGGTACCTGTCCTAGATCAAAACACCAGGAAGATAACGGATCAGAACAAAGGGGGTAAACTTACAGGTGGTCAGACAGAGATCCAAGGTCAGGTAACAAAAGTTTATCAAGCAAAATATTTGGAACAAAGAAAACCAACCACTTAGCTGAAGCTACGTCTGGCAGAGTTGCATTTCTGCTGCGCATAATATCTTGGTAAATCCTCTTAACTCCAGCCACCCTGTGCAAATTTGAGAAATGTCTGATTGACCAAAATGTCACATATGTATGCTCAACACTGGGTTGTCTGGATCATACATAATAAATTCAAGATTTTTTTTGCTTTGACTTTGGAGTGTTGGATTCTTTTCTGTATATATCCCAGAACCGATCATATCTGAGCACCCTCTGGAATTTGGAGTGCCACATTTACCTATGCTATATAGAGGTTTAAGATTAACAGCTCAGTTAATTAGCCAAGAAATCACCTGGGGCAATGAACACCCTGTTGACAGTCAGCACCTCCCAGTTTCAGATTGGACAGCCAAGTTATCACTCAAAACACCAACAGCTCTGCACACCTCTGCACCAGACTGGACCCTGAGCTATCAAAGTACTGACAGTTTAAGCACACCCCTGTATCAGATTGGATGGCTGAGCCATCAGTAACTGCATCCAAGGCACACTGAGAGGTGGAGTCGTGACACAATGTACAGTAATTGTTTTTTTTTTGTTGTGTTACATTCCTCATTAATTTCCTTTGCTTTCCTTTTCTAATTAAACAAGGGTAATATATTTTATTGACAATGTAATGAATTGCATATTGAAGCTGCTATGAACATTTTCAATTCATTTTCCTTCCCTCATTGGTATTCAGAACATTATATCCTTGTACATGATTTTATATGAACTAAGTTTTATAGGATTAACTCTAACCATTCCTCTTTAAAGCTGGCTTTCACAACAGCTATAAGATTAACTGACTTTTACCCTGGTGGAATAGAGATGAGATCCCCTGTGAAATATTTCTGAATGACTTGTGGGTGTTTTCAATGACATTTTTTATTTCTTCTTAATTATAGCAGTGGCTTTTAGCACAGAGTGACTTTGAGGCAATTGTATTGCAAAGATCCAAGGATTAGATAATGCAAGACCTTACAAAATTCAATCCACTGGAAATTGAAGTTTTATCTGTCATGTGCCATGGAGAATTTAAGTGCTACAATGATGTTAACTGAAATGAAGCACTGGATTTATCAGCCTTGCATAGTTTATTGTACTTGCTGAATTTTATTGATTTGTATGGGTTACTAATTTAGATAGCAATGCTGCTTTATTTATCTTATTCTTTGCCATCATAAGATGGATTTTAGCATTTGTGGACTTTTGGCTACATATCAATATTATGTTATCAACAAGCTAAACAAAGGAAAATTTTAGCAACTGGGATTTTAACCCCTTTACCCCCAAGGGTGGTTTGCACGTTAATGACCGGGCCAATTTTTACAATTCTGACCACTGTCCCTTTATGAGGTTATAACTCTGGAATGCTTCAATGGATCTAGGAGATTCTGAGACTGTTTTCTCGTGACTAGAGTTGAGCGATACCGTCCGATACTTCAAAGTATCGTATCGGATGGTATCGGCCGATCTTTAAAAAAAGTATCGGTATCGCCGATTCCGATACCGGAAGTCCCATTCAAGTCTATGGGACTTCCGGTATCGGAATAAGAAAAACCCTTTCCTGCCCTTGTACAGCCTCTCTGGGGTCTGTACGGGCCTTTCGGGGGGCTGTGCCGGCCTGCCAGGGGGTCTGTGCAGGCTCCGGTGGTCTGTGCCGGCCTGCCGGTGGTCTGTGCAGGCTCCGGGGGGCTGTGCCGGCCTGCCGGGGGGCTGTGCCGGCCTGCCGGGGGGCTGTGCCGGCCTGCCGGGGGGCTGTGCAGGCTCCGGGGGGCTGTGCCGGCCTGCCGGGGGGCTGTGCCGGCCTGCCGGGGGGCTGTACAGGCTCCGGGGGGCTGTGCCGGCCTGCCGGGGGGCTGTGCCGGCCTGCCGGTGGTCTGTGCCGGCCTGCCGGTGGTCTGTGCAGGCTCCGGGGGTCTGTGCAGGCATCGTCCGATGGGACTACAAGTCCCATCGGGCGATGCCTGCTACCATGACAGTGATTGACACATTAGCCAATGATGGGACAGTAGTAGTCCCATCATCCGGCTAATGTGTTAAATGTAAAAAAAAAAAAAAAAAAAAAAATTACATGCTACATACATACAACATGCATACTACATACATGCTACATTCATACTACATACTACATACATGCTACATTCATACTACATAAATACTACATGCAACATACATACTACATATATACTACATGCATGCTACATACATACTGCATGCTACATACATACCACATATATACTACATACATACTACATGCATGCTACATGCTACATACATAACACATATATACTACATGCATGCTACATACATACTACATGCTACATACTACATATATACTACATGCATGCTACATACTACATGCTACATACATACTACATGCATGCTACATACATACTACATACATACTACATATATACTACATGCATGCTACATACATACTACATGCTACATACTACATGCATGCTACATACATACTACATGCTACATACTACATATATACTACATGCATGCTACATACATACTACATACATACTACATATATACTACATGCATGCTACATACTACATGCTACATACATACTACATATATACTACATTCATACTACATACTACATATATACTACATACATACTACATACATACTACATACATACTACATGCATGCTACATACATACTACATGCATGCTACATACATACCACATACATACTACATGCTACATACATACCACATATATACTACATACATACAATACATTCATACAATACATACATAGACATACAGTACATATAACATAGAGTAACATACTTACCAATACTTGTCACATTGTTCCCCGAAGCCATTGTCTATTCCGGGATAAATATTAACATAACAAACCACAAAAATACTCACCCACGATCCGAAGCAGTCCACGAGTGTGTCCCACGACGATCTTGGGTAGAGAACTGCAGCATCAGATGATGCTGCCGTTCTCTACGGGCTGCAGGAATCCAATGACGGAAGGTAGGTATCCTTCCGCACTGTATTCCTCCGCCACTTAAAAAAAAAAAAGTCCCTAGTCTCACTTTATGCCATTGCTGTGTGGGAAATTCCCACACAGCAATGGCATAAAGTGAGACTAGGGACTTTTTTTTTTTAAGTGGCGGAGGAATACAGTGCGGAAGGATACCTACCTTCCGTCATTGGATTCCTACAGCCCGTAGAGAACGGCAGCATCATCTGATGCTGCAGTTCTCTACCCAAGATCGTCGTGGGACACACTCGTGGACTGCTTCGGATCGTGGGTGAGTATTTTTGTGGTTTGTTATGTTAATATTTATCCCGGAATAGACAATGGCTTCGGGGAACAATGTGACAAGTATTGGTAAGTATGTTACTCTATGTTATATGTACTGTATGTCTATGTATGTATTGTATGAATGTATTGTATGTATGTAGTATATATGTGGTATGTATGTAGCATGTAGTATGTATGTAGCATGCATGTAGCATGCATGTAGCATGCATGTAGTATGTATGTAGTATGTATGTAGTATGTATGTAGCATGTATGTAGCATGCAGTATGTATGTAGTATATATGTAGTATGTATGTAGTATATATGTAGTATGTAGTATGTATGTAGCATGCATGTAGTATATATGTAGTATGTATGTAGCATGCATGTAGTATGTATGTAGCATGTAGTATATATGTAGCATGCAGCATGTATGTAGTATGTATGTAGTATATATGTAGTATGCATGTAGTATGTATGTAGTATGTATGTAGCATGCAGTATGTATGTAGCATGTATGTAGTATGTATGTAGTATATATGTAGTATGTATGTAGCATGCATGTAGTATGTATGTAGTATGTATGTAGCATGCAGTATGTAGCATGTATGTAGTATGTATGTAGTATGTATGTATGTAGTATGTATGTAGCATGCAGTATGTATGTAGCATGTATGTAGTATGTATGTAGTATATATGTAGTATGTATGTAGTATGTATGTAGTATGTATGTAGTATGTATGTAGCATGCAGTATGTATGTAGCATGTATGTAGTATGTATGTAGTATATATGTAGCATGCATGTAGTATGTATGTAGCATGCATGTAGTATTTTTTTTTTTTTTTTAACATTTAACACATTAGCCGGATGATGGGACTACTACTGTCCCATCATTGGCTAATGTGTCAATCACTGTCATGGTAGCAGGCATCGCCCGATGGGACTTGTAGTCCCATCGGACGATGCTTGCACAGACCCCCGGACATCAGCACAGCCCCCCGGCAGGCCGGCACAGCCCCCCGGCAGGCCGGTACAGACCCCCACAGGGTGCACAGACCACCGGCAGGCCGGCACAGCCCCCCGGCAGGCCGGTACAGACCCCGGGCAGTCCACACAGCCCCCCGGCAGGCCGGCACAGCCCCCCGGCAGGCCGGCAGAGACCCCCGGAAGGCCCGAAATGACGGCGCATCATGATGCGCACACACCGCGCATCATGATGACGTCAGGCTGTCAATCAACTGAACTTCCGATTCCGATGCCGAATTCCGATATTGAAAAAATATCGGAAGTCGGTATCGGAATTCCGATACAGCAAGTATCGGCCGATACCCGATACTTGCGGTATCGGAATGCTCAACACTACTCGTGACATATTGTACTTCACTGTAATGGTAAAATTTTTTCACTATATCTTGTGTTTATTTATGAAAAAAACAGAAATATGGCAAAAATTTTGCAATTTTCAAACTTTGAATTTTTATGCCCTTAAAACAGAGAAATATGTGACACAAAATAGTTGCTAAATAACATTTCCCACATGTCTACTTTACATCAGCACAATTTGGGAAACAAATTTTTTTTTCGTTAGGAAGTTATAAGGGATAAAAGTTGACCAGCGATTTCTCATTTTTACAACAAAACTTACAAAACCATTTTTCTTTAGGGACCACCTCACATTTGAAGTCAATTTGAGGGGTCAATATGGCAGAAAACACCCAAAGTGACACCATTGTAAAAACTGCACCCCTCAAGTTGATCAAAACTACATTCAAGAAGATTTTTAACCCTTCAGGTGCTTCACAGGAGCAGAAGCAACGTGGAAGGAAAAAATGAACATTTAACTTTTTAGTCACAAAAATGATATTTTAGCAACAATTTTTTTATTTTCCCAAGGGTAACAGGAGAAATTGGACCCCAAAAGTTGTTGTCCAATTTGTCCTGAGTACGCTGATACCCAATATATGGGGGGAACCACTGTTTGGGCACTTGGCAGGGCTCAGAAGGGATGGAGCGTCGTTTGACTTTTTCAACCTAAAATTGGCTGGAATTGAGATCGGACGCCATGTCGCGTTTGACGAGAGTTTGATGTGCCTAAACAGTGGAAACCCCCACAAGTGACCCCATTTTGGAAACTAGACCCCCTAAGGAACTTATCTAGATGTGTGTTGAGCACATCAAACCCCCCAGTGTTTCGCTAAAGTTTATAATGCCCGGGCGTGAAAAAAAAATAATATTTTTTTTTCCACAAAAATGATTTCTTAGTCCCCAATTTTTAATTTTACCAAGGGTAACAGTAGAAATTGGACCCCAAAAGTTGCCGTCCGATTTGTCCTGAGTACGCTGATACCCCACATGTGGGAGAAAACTACTGTTTGGGCACATGTCTGGGCTCGAAAGGGAAGTAATGACGTTTTGGAATGCACACTTTGATGGGATGATCTGCAGGCATCATGTTCCATTTGCAGAGCCCTTGATGTGCCTAAACAGTAGAAACCCCCCATAAGTGACCCCATTTTGGAAACTAGACCCCTTAAGGAACTTATTTAGATGTGTGGTGAGCACTTTGAACCCCCCAGTGTTTCGATAAAGTTTATAATGCCCGGGCGTGAAAATATAAAATCCTATTTTGTTCCCACATAAATGATCATTTAGTCCTCAATTTTTAATTTTCCCAAGAGTAACAGGAGAAATTGGATCCCAAAAGTCATTGTTTAATTTGTCTTGAGTACTCTGGTACCCCACATGTGGGAAAAAACTGTGTAGGCACATGTCGGGGCTCGAAAGGGAAGTAGTGACGTTTTGGAATGCAGAATTTGATGGTCTACTGGCGTCATGTTCCGTTTGCAGAGGCCCTTATGTCCCTAAACAGGAAAAAAACCCACATGTGACAGACATCATTTTGGATACTAGACCCCCAAAGAACAAATCTAGATGTGCCCCCAATTAATCTAATGTAAATTAGTAGTGCATGAAGGTGTGGTACAATTTGAAGCAATCATTCATACACAGGCCAGGTTTTTTGGGGCAGGTGTCGCATTGATAAATGGTGTCCCTGCGTATTCCTTTTTTGTAACACACTCGACACCTTTTTTGCGGCTTACCTTTTCTTTGGATTGGCGGGACCACCCCCGGAAAATGCTGACCTGGTACAATAGGAGCACCTTCAGTTCCAGAAGTACTGGGCCCGCTCTTTCCTGAGCACTAAACATCAGGGCCTTAACCACTACCTCCTGGAAATGAAGGTACGACGTATCTGTGTGACGTGCACATTGTGACAGCAGGAATGCGTTGAGCATTGCCATTTGGACGATGTGCACGGCCAGCTTTTTACACCACACCTTGGCCTTCCTCAATGCATTGAATGGATGGAGGAGTTGATCGGAGAGATCAACGCCCCCCATGTTTTTGTTGTACCCCACAACACAGGTCGGTTTGAGGACCTATGTAGTGGTATCCCGTACAGTGCAGAGGGTACTGCCATTACCGTGTATGGTGGTCAAGAGATGGACATCCCTCGTCCTTGTACTTGACCACCAACAGGTGGTCGCTACATTGGACTCAGCTCTCACCTTTTTGGAGCATCTGCCCAAGTAGCGTCTTCCGGAGGCCTTTCTGATTTTTGCAGACAGTACTGCAGGCTGCGGTACCTCGCTCAGAGTGGGATTTGTAGAGTGGGACACTGGTAAAAAAGTTATCAGTGTAGAGGTGATAACCTTTATCCAGCAGTGGGTGCACCAAATCCCACACAATTTTCCCACTCACTCCCAGAAAAGGAGGACACTCAGGGGGTTCAATCCGGGTGTCCTTCCCTTCGTACACTCTAAACCTGTGGGTGTACCCTGAGGTACTCTCACACAGCTTATAGAGTTTGATTCCATACCTAGCACTCTTACTGGGCAGGTATTGACGGAAATGCAGCCTTCCCTTTAAGTGAACAAAGGACTCTCCATGCAGATGTCCCTTTGGGGCACGTACACCTCAGCAAACTTTTTGTTGAAGTGTTCGATGACCGGCCGAGCTTTGAAAAGACGGTCAAAGTTGGGGTCATCTTGTGCGGGACTCTGTGCATTATCAGTATAGTGCAGAAATTTGTGGATGGCCTCAAAACGCATCCGGGCCATGACCATTCGGAACAATGGAGTGTTAAATAAAATATCAACACTCCAATATTGCCGAGACGAGGCAAGAGATGTAGGGTGGTGCTGAGCCATTGAGTGCTTTGTGGGTGAGGGTAACAAGTTTGTACTGGATTCTGGAATGGATGGGTAACCAGTGTAATGACGGGAACGGGTAGAGACATCAGTGTAACGATTGGTGAGGAATATGATCCTGGCTGCAGCATTCAAGACAGATTGGAGAGGGGAGAGTTTGGTAAGAGGGAGACCGATTAGTAGAGTTACAATAGTCCAGACAAGAATGAATAAGAGAAACAGTAAGAGTTTTTGCAGAGTTGAAAGTAAGAAAGGGTTGAATTCTAGAAATGTTCTTGAGGTGCAGATAGCAAGAGTGAGCTAGTAATTGGATGTGGGGGGGTGAATGAAAGCTCGGAATCAAGTATGACCCCAAGACAGCAGCCATGTTGCTGGGGAGTAAAGGTGAAACCACACATGGAGATTGCAATGTCGGGAATAGGTACACTAGTAGAGGGAGGAAATACAAGGAGTTCAGTTTTTGACAGGTTCAGTTTCAGATAGAGGGAAGACATGATACTAGAGACAGCAGTAAGACAGTCACTGGTGTTTTCTAAAAAGGCAGGTATGATATCAGGAGAAGAAGTGTATAATTGGGTGTCATCAGCATAGAGATGGTACTTGAAACCAAATCTATTGATTGTTTAACCAATAGGGGCAGTATACAAAGAGAAGATGAGGGTGCCTAGAACCGATCCTTGAGGAACGACAACAGTAAGGGCATGATGAGAGGAGGAGTGGGAGAAGCCAGCAAAAATAAAGTGAAGGAGCGGTCAGAGAGATAGGAGGAGAACCAGGAGAGAATGGTGTCCTTAAGGCAGATTGAGCTGAGCATAGTGAAGAGGAGCTGATGATCCACAGAGTTGAATGCTGCACAGAGATCCAAGAGAATTAGCATGGAGTAGTGACCATTAGATTTAGCTGTTGGCAGATCATTAGAGAATTTAGTAAGGGCAGTTTCAGTAGAGTTTTAAGAGCAGAAACTGGATTGTAGAAGGTCGAGAAGAGAGATAGAGAGTTATCTGAGAGAGAGCAGATAAGATTGGAGTGGACCAGGCGTTCCAGGAGTTTAGAGATAAAGGGAAGATTAGAAACAGGTCTACAGTTATGCGCACAGTTGTGGTCAAGGGATGGATTTTTAAGTAATGGATGTATAATGGCATGCTTGAATGAGGAGGGAAATATACTGGGAGAGGTTTAAAATTTTTGTTAGGTGAGCGGTGACAGAAGGGAAAAGTGACTGGAAGAGATGTAGCGGAATGGGGTAACTGGTGCAAATGGTGGGGCAAGAAGATGCAAGTAGCCTGATTTCTTCTTCTGTGACTGGTTCATAGTCAAAGAGTGAGCTAGATGCAGTGAAGGAGGAAGGACAATGCATGGTGTGAGGGGATTGAGAGATAATTTCCTGTCGGATCTGGTTGGCAAAGTCTTATCCTGATGTTTCTGAGCAGTATGGGTGCTGACTGCCTCCTGATCCTCCTGCTTCTCTGGGTCACATGTCTCCATTCCTCTGTTTCTTCAGGTGCACTTCGAATTTCTTCTCTTTCTGTAACATGAAGAGATAATTCTGCTCTGTCCAAGAACTCTTCACCTTCCTTAATGATCTTCAACGTAGCTAACCTCTCTTCGAGATTTTGCAACTTTTCCTCCAACAGGGACACAAGCTTGCATTTGTGGCATGTGAAGTTTGGCTTTTCCACTGATAAATCTGTGAACATATAGCAAGAAATGCAGCTCACCAAATGGCTCCTGGCCTCTTCCATCTTGAGATTTCTTAAAAACGATTTCTTAAAAACGCGCGGTTTTTCCGATTTCCTCTTTTCAGCTGCAATGGCCAAAACCCAGTGATCGTTGAGCTCGCGGAGACTCTTAACTTATCCCAGAAGGCACTGGGAATATGCAAATGATCTCCGCAAGACTCTTCCCCTGATTTTCCGATTTCCTCTTTTCAGCTGCAACGGCCAAAACCCAGTGATCGTTGAGCTCGCGGAGACTCTTCACTTATCCCAGAAGGCACTGGGAATATGCAAATGATCTCCTCAAGACTCTTCCCCTGGTTTTCCAATTTCCTCTTTTCAGCTGCAACGGCCAAAACCCAGTGATCGTTGAGCTCGCGGAGACTCTTCACTTATCCCAGAAGGCATTGGGAATATGCAAATGATCTCCTCAAGACTCTTCCCCTGGTTTTTCTCATAGAATCGTAGAGTTGGAATGGACCTCCTGGGCCATCTGGTCCAACCCCCTGCTCAAAGCAGGATTCGCTAAATCATCCCAGTCAGATGTCTGTCCAGCCTCTGTTTGAAGACTTCCATTGAAGGAGAACTCACCACTTCTCGTGGCAGCCTGTTCCACTCATTGATCACTCTAACTGTCAAAAAGTTTTTTCTAATATCTAATCTTTGTCTCCTCCCATTCAGTTTCATCCCATTGCTTCTAGTCTTTCCTTGTGCAAATGAGAATTAAGTTGATCCTTCTACAATGTGACAGCCCTTTAGATATTTGTAGACAGCTATTAAGTCTCCTCTCAGTCTTCTCTTTTGCAAACTAAACATTCCCAAATCCTGCAACCTTTCCTCATAAGACAGGGTTTGCAGACCGGTCACCATTCTGGTCGCTCTTTTCTGAACTTGCTCCAGTTTGTTGATGTCTTTTTTAAAATGTGGTCAATTTTTTCTTTGAAGTAATTGGCCAGATCGTCAGCTCGAAGCTCCGTGGTTGGGGCCTGTGCTCTTGGGTTGAGTAGAGAATGAAAAGTGTCAAAGAGACATTTAGGGTTATTGGACAGTGAGGTGATGAGGGTTTTGAAATAGGTTTGTTTGGAGAGGTGAAGGGCAGTGTTGTATACTTTAAGCATAAACTTATAATGGGTGAAATCTTCAGGTAGATTGGATTTTCTCCACAGACGTTTGGAGCACCTGGAGCACCGCTGCAGTAAACATGTTTGCAGCGTATGCCACGGTTGTTGCCATCTGTGCCATGTTATTCTATGCATAGGAGGTGCAGTTTAATCCAGGGCACTTTGCAGTGTTTCATTGTAATGCTTCAATGCAGAATCAGGACATGAGAGGGAGGAGATAGGGGCCAATGATAACTGCATGTTCTTCATAAGTTTCTGGGTGTTAATGGCCTGTATATTTCTATAAGTGTGTAAAGTAGTGGTGACCTAAGTGGGATGGCAATTCTTGATAGAGAATGAAAGAAGGTTTTGGTCAGAGAGTGATAGAGGGGAGTTTGTGAAATGATCCACTGAACAAAGCAAGGAGAAGACCAAGTCGAGGTAGTTTCTGTCTTCATGCGTTGGGGAGTTAGTAAGCTGTGAAAGGCCGAAAGAGGAGGTTAGAGATGAAAGGTGAGTGGCAGATGGGGAGCGGGAAAAAGCAATGGGGATGTTGAAATCACCCATGATGAGGGTTGGGATGTCACAGGAGAGAAAGTGTGGAAGCCAGGTGGAAAAATGATCCATGAACTGATGGGAGGGGCCCTGAGGATGATACATCACTGCCACTGGCATGGAGAAGTGGATGTAGACTCTGACAGCATGGACCTCAAAAGAATGAAAGACAAGTGAGGGTACTTGAGGGATAACCTGAAAGGTACATTTTGGTGATAGAAGCAGACCAATGCCTCCATCTGCTCTGTTGCCCGATCTTGGGGTATGAGAGAAGTGTAGAATACCATATGAGAGAGCAGCAGCAGCAGTGGTGTCAGACTGCTGGATCCAGGTTTCAATAAGAGCCGGGAGATTAAGAGAATTAGAAAGGAAGAAGTCACACTGAGCGAGAATTCCAAAGGGCACAATTGAAAGAGACAGAAGGCATGCAGGGAAAATTTAAGATTAGAGGGGTTTCTGAGTATATAGCAGTTGGGGTGTTTAACTTACTATAACATGAGTGGCAGGGGTTGGGAGAGATATCTCCAGTGACAAGGAGAAGGAGGATAGAAAGAGTGAGCAGATGGTTGTGATATGTAAGAGCATCTCTTGTGTTGGATGGAGGGACTGAATGGATCTGTGCAGTTTAGCAATGTGAAAAGAGCATGAGTGCTATACATAGGAGAGGACTGAGGGGCCAATATAGATGGAGTGTAAAGAGTTAATGCAAGGACAGAGGATGTGAGTGAATGCAGCGGCCAGCACACACATTATACAAATGCATATGGGAAATATTTGTTGTAGTCCAAACTTACTGTGATTAGGTTTGCATAAATTTCTTACCTGTCTAACTGCCATGGTATAACTGCCAGGTACTTTGATTAATGTACATAAATGCCCCCCTGCATAAATGTTTCCCTGGCTATGTCTCAATATATAGAAGGCTAGCTCTAAGATCTCTCACTATTTACCTCATTAGCAATCAATCAACTAAATTATGATAGCAGGAGGCAAAAAATGAACTAACAAATAAACAACTATGCAAACCTACGTGGATCATAAACCACTTTGAAAAAGTTGCATGACCTTACACCATAAGGGACAAGCAGAGTAAGTTGAATTGCCTAAATACCATTACATATGCTTGCAAAGATGACTAGAAATGACTGTATCCATGCAGGATCAGTGCAGGAGTTGAATAAGCTGAATACCTGTATGAAGAGAATAGAGATGAGGGTTAGACATGCCTGACATATTATAAGGGAATGTAAACAGTTCCTCAGAGTGGCCATTGTTGGGGTCATATATCTCCTGGGACTCTTGATGGTGGGAGGAAGGAGGTCCAGGTTGAGGATTTAGAGGCCCTGCCTCTTGGCTACTGAGATTGGACCGTATCTAGCAATGTGTGAATGCAAGGCAATAAACCAGCTCACCCTCCACCAGCTGCAACAGGTTCAGGAGTCCGTGATTAGAGCTGCTGCATGCACTCAGTTACATGCAGGGAAAAAAATTGATCCAGCTCCTGATACATTTCATATAAAATCCAAGATTTATTCTATTCATTTAAAATGAAAATATCAAAAGAAACATTTGCCAAAGGATATATGGGAAAAGGGGGGCAGGAAACATGGGAGGAAAAAAGGACATATACAGTCATGGCCAAAAGTATTGACACCCCTGCAATTCTGTCAGATAATACTCAGTTTCTTCCTGAAAATGATTGCAAACACAAATTCTTTGGTATTATTATCTTCAATTAATTTGTCTTAAATGAAAAAACACAAAAAGAATTGTCCTAAAGCCAAATTGGATATAATTCCACACCAAACATAACAAAGAGGGTGGACAAAAGTATTGGCACTGTTCGAAAAATCTTGTGATGCTTCTCTAATTTGTGTAATTAACAGCACCTATAACTTACCTGTGGCACCTAACAGGTGTTGGCAATAACTAAATCACACTTGCAGCCAGTTGACATGGATTAAAGTTGACTCAACCTCTGTCCTGTGTCCTTGTGTGTACCACATTGAGCATGGAGAAAAGAAAGAAGACCAAAGAACTGTCTGAGGACTTGAGAAACCAAATTGTGAGGAAGCATGAGCAATCTCAAGGCTACAAGTCCATCTCCAAAGACCTGAATGTTCCTGTGTCTACCGTGTGCAATGTCATCAAGAAGTTTAAAGCCCATGGCACTGTGGCTAACCTCCCTAGATGTGGCCGGAAAAGAAAAATTGACAAGAGATTTCAATGCAAGATTGTGCGGATGTTGGATAAAGAACCTCCACTAACATCCAAACAAGTTCAAGCTGCCCTGCAGTCCGAGGGTACAACGGTGTGAACCCGTACTATCCGTCGGCATCTGAATGAAAAGGGACTGTATGGTAGGAGACCCAGGAAGACTCCACTTCTTACCCCGAGACATAAAAAAGCCAGGCTGGAGTTTGCCAAAACTTACCTGAAAAAACCTAAAACATTTTGGAAGAATGTTCTCTGGTCAGATGAGACAAAAATAGAGCTTTTAGGGCAAAAGCATCAACATAGAGTTTACAGGAGAAAAAAAGAGGCATTCAAAGAAAAGTACACGGTCCCTACAGTCAAACATGGCGGAGGTTCCCTGATGTTTTGGGGTTGCTTTGCTGCCTCTGGCACTGGACTGCTTGACCGTGTGCATCGCATTATGAAGTCAGAAGACTATCAACAAATTTTGCAGCATAATTTAGGGCCCAGTGTGAGAAAGCTGGGTCTCCCTCAGAGGTCATGGGTCTTCCAGCAGGACAATAACCCAAAACACACTTCAAAAAGCACTAGAAAATGGTTTGAGAGAAAGCACTGGAGACTTCTAAGGTGGCCAGCAATGAGTCCAGACCTGAATCCCATAGAACACCTGTGGAGAAATCTAAAAATGGCAGTTTGGAGAAGGCACCCTTCAAATATCAAGGACCTGGAGTAGTTTGCCAAAGAAGAATGGTCTAAAATTCCAGCAGAGCATTGTAAGAAACTCATTGATGGTTACCGGAAGCAGTTGGTCGCAGTTATTTTGGCTAAAGGTTGTGCAACCAAGTATTAGGCTGAGGGTGCCAATACTTTTGTCCGGCCCATTTTTGGAGTTTTGTGTAAAATGATCAATGTTTTGCTTTTTGCTTCATTCTCTTTTGTGTTTTTTCATTTAAGACAAATTAAATGAAGATAATAATACCAAAGAATTTGTGTTTGCAATCATTTTCAGGAAGAAACTGAATATTATCTGACAGAATTGCAGGGGTGTCAATACTTTTGGCCATGACTGTATTCACCACACACGTTTAGAACAAGACATGTTCTTACAGTTGGTGTGAATGAACACTAAACCATGGGAGGAACCTTATATAGCCATCAGGTTGATTTGAAAACAGGTGTGTAGCATTCAGGAAAGGGAAAAAAAAAAAAAAGGAGAGAGACATACTAGAATAGCCCAAAAAATGTACCTACGGTATGAATAAAAATGAAAATTAAATAAAAACGAGAAAGAATATAATGTAGCTAATTATGTAACAAAATTTCTTTTTGAAGGTTTAGACCTTGAGGAACCTGTGTATCTAAAGCAAAAATCCAATATGCTTCTCCACTGTGTTGTGTCACTTCTATTACCGAAGCACACTTTTCAAATGTGTTCAATTGCATAGATTGTAAAACTGGTTGTTTTCGTGTTGTGAACATGGACAAAATGCTTAGAAGTATTGGACATGTTACAATTAGAGGGATGTTCCCTGTGTGGCACAGTCAAAAGTCTTACCATAACCGGGTTCCACGCATCATGTTCCCACATGCTTTATGCATCTATCAGCCCTCTATGTCTGTACTGTTACATACTTAACATTATGGCTGGTCCAAACAATCAGGGCAACTGTTACCACCCACCTTTCGTGTCTACCTTTTTACTCATAGATTGTAAGCTTGCGAGCAGGGCCCTCATTCTCTGGTATCTGTTATGATTAGTGTTGAGCATTCCGATACTGCAATATCGGGTATCGGCCGATATTCGCGGTATCGGAGTTCCGATACTGAGTGCCGATACTTTTAGAATATCGAATACCGGAATCGGAAGTTCCCATAATGCAATGAGCCAGTTTGATTATATTCATCCAATGCGGAATCCTAAGGCTATGTGCACACGTTGCGGATTCTGCTGCGTTTCCACAGTGGTTTTGGCCCTGCGGAAATGCAGCAGTTCCGCAGACATGGTACAGTACCATGTTATCCAATGGCATTTCAAAATTGCTGTGCTCACGCTGCGTTTTTTTCTGCGCGGTTTTGCTGCAGTTTACAAATCGCAGCATGCAATTTTTTGGGTGGATTCCGCAGCGGTTTCACACCTTTAACATAGTAGAGGTGTAAAACCGCAGGCTAATCCGCAGGAAAACCACAGGTCACTTTACCTGCGGTTTTACCTGCGGATCCACGCGGAAAAACCCGCAGGTGAATCTGCAGCGTCTGCACATAGCCTAAGAAGTGTGGGCACATCCTGATATGCATGTTAGGCATGTTAACTAATGGCATGGCTGTGATTGGCTGCTGAAATGATGTCATGATGCACTATAAAAGCCACCGCCGCCATTTTGGTTTCACTTTGCTGTGAATTTACTTAGGGACAGGATGCTGCTGTTCTGACACTGAGGGACAGTTTGAGCTAGCGATTTGCTTTATTGTGCTTTACCTAGGCTACTTTAGCAACCGCTGTGTGAGAAGCTTTCTTTTGCCTTGCAGCACTGTTCATGGCTGTCTGCAAGGTCTCTGTGTGTGAGTGCAGCTCACGCTGTAGTGTGTTCTGCAGCCACCTCCGGTTGTAGTCCTCTCAGCGTGCGTCACTGCCTCATACATTGTCCTTTTTTGCATTAGTGCTGCTCATTTTTCCCAGATTTCTTCTATTAGTGTGGTTCTATCCGTATCCAGCTAGAATATTTGCACACACTATATAGGAGTAGGTAGAGGAGTCTTTCTGCTGGCTTGTGCCCTGCAGCCCCAGCCAGATTAGTATTAGCCTATTTTTTGGAGTTTCATCTATTGCATTGTAGGTTACTTTCTTGCATTGTAATAGCTACAAAAAGTCACATCCAGTGTCTTTGTGTGAAAAAAAAAAGTTAATAAAGTTCATCAAATACTCCACTTTACAGTTGTGTAGGCCACATTAACTCATATTAAAGTCTAGTCCACACTTTATAAAATTAGTGTTTCTTATACCTGTTAGCAGCTGTTCAGGAATAAACACACTAAGCCCTTAGTACTTTTCTGCCTATCTTTATCAGTCTACCAAGATGAAGAAGGCAGGGAGTAAGGCACGTGGTCGTGGAGTTTCAGCAGGGAGAGGACGTGGGGATTCTGTGCCTGCTGCGGTCACCAGTGACTCAGCATCCCCCTGTTTTACCAGGGAAGTCCTTCATGCGCAGCTTTGTAGGAGCTCGCCATACCCCACTGCTGCAGGACAAACAAATTGAAGCCGTTGTCGGATGGATGGCAGCTAACGCATCGACTTCAATTAGTTCCAGATCCTGTATTGAAATTAATTTCTTTGGGGAATCAAAGCCACACAGCGCAGGAGCTCTGGAATGCCATCAAGGAGGAGAGCGACGGGTGGTTTGTGCCAGCGAATCTCCAGCCAGGCATGGTATTGTGTGACAATGGCTGAAATCTGGTGGCAGCTCTGGGTCTAGGCAACCTCACTCACATCCCATGTCTGGCACATGTGCACAACTCGGTCATGTAGAGTTTTTTGAGGGACTATCCAGATCTTGATGCACTGCTGCACAAGGTCCGCATAGAGTGCGCTCACTTGCGGTGTTCCAGCATGGCAAGATCGTGCATTGCAGCTCTGCAGCGCCGATTCCGCCTTCCGGAACATCGCATCATATGTGATCTACCCACCAGGTGGAATTCAACGTTACATATGTTGGAGAGGTTGTGTGAGCAGCAGGCAGCAGTAATGGAGTACCAACTGCATCAGGCGCAAACAAGTCACACTGCACGCCGTTCACACTTCACCACCACTGAGTGTGCCTCTATGAAGGACATCTGCCACGTTTTGCGTGCCTTCGATGATTCCACGCGGATGGCGAGTGCAGATGATGCACTAGTCAGCATGACTATCCCCCTTATCTGGCTGCTTGAAAAAAAACTGCAAGCACTAAGGGAGGAGGTTGTGGAAGAAGTGGAGGATAAGGAGTCACAAATGCCATCTGCTTCTGGACAGTCTGCGCAACGTGGTTCCTCACAAAGACCTAGGCAGGGGACACTTTGTGAGGAGGATGAGGAGGAATCAATGGAGGAGGAAGACATTTGTCCAGAGGAGGGAGGTACACAATGCTCTAGTAGTCGGTATGTAGAGCGAGGGTGGGGTGATGCAGAGTAGGCAGAGATAACGCCTCAAGCAGGGGACAGCGCTTCTTGGCCAGTTGGCAGTCTGTAGCACATAGTTGATTTGATGCTACAGTGCCTGAGAAATGACTACCGCATCCCCACATTCTCAACACGGCTGATTATTGGGTGTACACCCTCCTAGATCCTTGCTACTGGGACAACTTACAAAGCCTCTTAACACCGTTGAACCAGGAGCGTAAAATGCGGGAGTACCAAGACACACTGGTGCATTCCATCATGTTCTCCATTCCACCCGAGAGCAGTGTTGCTAGTGCTTTACAAAGCAGCTCAGTGCGTCGAGGCAGTGGAGGAAGCTCTGCACAAAGAGGGAGCAGAAGCAGCGCCTCAGCACAATGCAAGACCAGTATGGCCCAAATGTGGCAAAGTTTTGTGTCCCCGCCACAAATGTCTACACCATCACAGACGGCACCAGTCAGCAGGAGGCAACGTTTCCGTCAGATGGTGACAGACTACATGTCTTGCCCTCTCAGTGTTCTCCCACACGGCTCTTCCCCCTTCAAGTTTTGGGTCTCTAAGCTGGATACATGGCCAGAGCTTAGCCAGTATGCATTGGAGGTGTTGGCTTGCCCTGCTGCTAGTGTATTATCGGAACGCGTCTTTAGTGCCGCAGGTGGTGTACTAACAGACCGTCGCATGCGACTATCCCACGATAACGTTGACCGGCTTACTTTTCTGAAAATTAACAAGGCCTGGATCTCGCAGGAACTTGCCAGTCCTCTTCCAGATTAAATAATTGGTTGGCAACAGTATCTAGGTCTCCTGTTGTGTTCATGTTTCTACCACCTGAACTGTAATCCCTGGGCTCCAACGCCGCCAGTTGCTGCTCAGAAGTGCCGTCTGCACAGTCAACACTTGCTCCTGTGTTATTGGGGACCAGTAGTGTCAGCTGATCCCCTGCTGTGTGTCCGGCAATTTCGCCTGCTCTGTTCACATTCACACTACTACAGATATTAAAACCCCTTCCCGACCTGTGACACAGCGTATGCGTCATGAAAGTCGGTGCCAATCCGACCTATGACGCATACCCTGTGTCATGAATTCAAAGCCCCCCTGCGGGTCGGGTGACCGGGGTCAATGAAAGGTCACATGACCCGCAGATACAGGGAGCTTTGTAATTCACCACAGGGGGCGTGGCTTCGCCCCCACATGGCTACAATCGCTCTGATTGGCTGTTAAAAGTGAAACAGCCAATCAGAGCGATAGTAATATTTCATCAATGAAAATTGATGAAATATTACAATCCAGCCATGGCCGATGCTGCAGTAGCATCGGACATGGCTGGAGACACCGATTCGACCCCCCCACCGGCGATCGCCCCCCCGCCACTGAATGACAGCGGAGATCTGCCGCTGCTGTCATCTGCCCGCCCTCCCATTCCCTCCGCTCCCCGCCAGCTTCCGATAACCCCCTCATCCACTCTCACCGCCCCGGCACCTTCTAAGTCTCCCTGTCGCTCCCGGTGTCCGGCGGGTCCGATTCATGGGCGCCGCCATCTTGGCTGCAGATTCCATGATTTCATTTTGATCACTCTCACAGTGATCAAAATGAAATAAAAAGTAAATGAACCCCCCGATTATCACCCCCATAGGTAGGCATAACTAATAAAATAAAGAAAATATTTTTATTTTTATTTTTCCATCAGGGTTAGGGTTAGGGTTGGAAAGAGGGTTAGGGCTGAAAAGAGAGTTAGGGTTGGAAAGAGGGTTAGGGTTGGAAAGAGGGTTAGGGTTGGAAAGAGGGTTAGGGTTGGAATGAGGGTTAGGGTTGAAAAGAGGGTTAGGGTTGGAAAGAGGGTTAGGGTTGGAAAGAGGGTTAGGGTTGGAATTAGGGTTAGGGTTGGAATTAGGGTTAGGGTTGGAATTAGGGTTAGGCTTGTGGTTAGTGCTATGGTTAGTGTTGGGGTTAGGGATGTGTTGGGGTTAGGTTTATGGTTAGGGTTGGGATTAGGGTTAGGGATGTGTTGGGGTTAGGGTTGTGGTTAGGGGTGTGTTGGGGTTAGGGTTGGAGTTAGAATTGAGGGGTTTCCACTGTTTAGGCACATCAGGGGGTCTCCAAATGCGATATGGTGCAACCTTTGATTCCAGCCAATTTTGCGTTCAAAAAGTCAAACGGTGCTCCCTCCCTTCCAAGCCCTGACGTGTGCCCAAACAGTGGTTTACCCCCACATATGGGGTATCAGCGTACTCAGGAAAAGTTGCACATCAACTTATGGGGACTAATTTCTACTGTTACCCTTGGGAAAATAAAAAAATTGGGGGCTAAAAAATTATTTTTGTGGAAAAAAAATGATTTTTTCATTTTCACGTCTCAGCATTATAAACTTCTGTGAAGCACTTGGGGGTTGAAAGTGCTCACTATACATCTACATAAGTTCCTTGGAAGGTCTAGTTTCCAAAATGGGGTCATTTGTGGGGTGTTTCCACTGTTTACGCACATCAGGGGCTCTGCAAACGTAATGACGACCGCAGACTATTCCATCAAAGTCTGCATTTCAAAACGTCACTACTTCCATTCCGAGCCCTGACGTGTGCCCAAACAATGGTTCCCCCACACATATGGGGTATCAGCGTACTCCGGACAAACTGGACAACAACTTTTGGGGTCCAATTTATCCTGGTACCCTTGTGAAAATAAAAAAAATTGCGAGCTAAAAATTCATTTTTTGAGGAAAAAAAAAGATTTTTTATTTTCATGGCTCTGCGTTACAATCTTCTGTGAAGCCCTTCGGGGTTCAAGGTGCTCACCACACATCTAGGCAAGTTCCTTATGGGGTCTAGTTTCCAAAATGGGGTCACTTGTGGGGGGGTTTCCACAGTTTAGGTACATCAAGGGCTCTGTAAATGTAACATGATGCCCGCAGACCATGCCATCAAAGTCTGCATACCAAAACGTCACTACTTCCCTTCCAAGCCCTGACGTGTGCCCATACAGTGGTCATCCCCCACATATGGGGTATCAGCGTACTCAGGACAAACTGGAAAACAACTTTTGGGGTCCAATTTATGCTGTTACCCTTGTGAAAAAAAAATTGCGGGCTAAAAATCATTTTTTTAGGGGAAAAAATGATTTTTTATTTTCACGGCTCTGCGTTATAAACTTCTGTGAAGCACTTGGGGGTTCAAGGTGCTCACCACACATCTAGATAAGTTCCTTGGGGGGTCTAGTTTCCAAAATGGGGTCACTTGTGGGGGGTTTCTACTGTTTAGGCACACAGGGGCTCAGCAAATGTAACATGACGCCCGCAGACCATTCCATCAAAGTCAGCATTTCAAAATGTCACTACTTCCCTGCTGAGACCCAACGTGTGCCCAAACAGTGGTTCCCCCCCCACATATGGGGTACCAGCGTACTCAGGACAAACTGGACAACAACTTTTGGGGTCCAATTTCTCCTGTTACCCGTGTGAAAATAAAAAATTGCGAGCTAAAAATTCATTTTTTGAAGAAAAAAAAAGATTTTATATTTTCATGGCTCTGCGTTACAATCTTCTGTGAAGCACTTCGGGGTTCAAGGTGCTCACCACACATCTAGGCAAGTTCCTTATGGGGTCTAGTTTCCAAAATGGGGTCACTTGTGGAGGGTTTCCACAGTTTAGGTACATCAAGGGCTCTGCAAATGTAACATGATGCCCGCAGACCATTCCATCAAAGTCTGCATACCAAAACGTCACTACTTCCCTTCCAAGCCCTGACGTGTGCCCATACAGTGGTCATCCCCCACATATGGGGTATCAGCATACTCAGGACAAACTGGAAAACAACTTTTGGGGTCCAATTTATCCTGGTACCCTTGTGAAAATAAAAAATTGCCGACTAAAAAATTTTTTTTTAGGAAAAAAAAAGATTTTTTATTTTCACTGCTCTGCATTATAAACTTCTGTGAATCACCTGGGGGTTCAATGTGCTCACTATGCATCTAGATAAGTTACTTATGGGGTCTAGTTTCCAAAATGGGGTCACTTGTGGGGGGGTTTCCACAGTTTAAGTGCATCAAGGGCTCAGCAAATGTAACATGATGCCCGCAGACCATTCCATCAAAGTCTGCATACCAAAACGTCACTACTTCCCTTCCAAGCCCTGACGTGTGCCCATACAGTGGTCATCCCCCACATATGGGGTATCAGCGTACTCAGGACAAACTGGACAACAACTTTTGGGGTCCAAAAATGTAAATGTAGTGCTGCGGAATATGTCAGCGCTATAGAAATAAATTTTTTTATTATTATTATTATGTTCAACATCATATAGGTGTTCCCTTATGCGTGTTTTAAGCTTTCCAGTGGTGGAACCTATATATTTTAATTTACAGGAGGTACACTCAATTATATAGATAACATGATCTGTATAACAATTTAGGAACCTCCTGATTGGATGTATGCGGCTATTGTCACTGCTGGAGAAGGTAGACATTTTAATGGAATGTGAACAAGTTTTACAAGTAGCAGAACTGCACCTGTGAAAACCGCTAGTTGATTACCAGTTTTTTTACTGGTAGTGTGACTTAAAAAGACTGGATGAAAGACGATTTCCGATGGTGGGGGCTTGGCGAGAAACAATTTACCTTTGCTCAATAGTTGATCTGTTTTATGATCATCCCTATATATATTTAAATTTTGCTTAGCAATATTGTAAATTGCTGTAATAAAGTACTATAGGTGAGTATTAAAGTAGTTATCATAGAATTAGTCTGAGAATGTACATTTTTCTTTTTTGTGATAAGGTTATTCCTAGAGTTGAGCGAAACAGGTTGGGCAGATTCAAAAGTCGCCGACTTTTGCCAAAGTCGGGTTTAATGAAACGAAACCCGACCACAGTGTGAAGTCGGCCATGCGGTCGGCGACCCAAGCGCCAAAGTCAGGTTTCGCCGAATGCTTGCACGTGACTTTTTTCAGCCAATGAGAGAAGCGGAGAGTAGCATAGCAGGAGAGTAGCGAAAGAGAGAAGAGAGAGAGAGAAGAGAGAGAGAGATTTTGCTGCCTCTAGGGTTAAAATTCATGCCAGGTGTGTTTACAGTCCTCCACTCACTGACGACTTTTCTCCCCATTAACTTGCATTGGGTTTCGCGTTTCCCGACTTTTCCCTATAGTCGGCCGATTTCGTTCGACCCGACTTTTGAGAAAGTCGGGTTTCATGAAACCCGACTCGACCCTAAAAAGGCAAAGTCGCTCATCTCTAGTTATTCCTGATCTTCGTATCAGCAATTTTAGTTGCACAATCCAGTCACCAGTTTGGATAATTTCTAGATTTGAGTCTGGACTTAATGATTTTAGATTCTTTACAGAAGGATTCTTGGTCACTACAATTTCTTTTTGCCCTAATTTATTCCCCAATCGGAATGGATTTAATTGTATGCGGAGGATGAAAACTGTGTGCATGCAAGATAGTATTTCCAGAGGAGGTTTTACAGAAGGTAGCACTATGAATAGGTGATCAATGAAAAAAGGCAAAAGCAATGATGCGGCACTCACCGGATCATTGTGTGAACATAGTTCTTTATTGTACCATCAAGCGTTCAGACAAGGTATTTAGATCGGCAGGTGTGTACAGGCATGCAGGGAACACAAACTGATGATGGCCATTTTGCGTGCTTGCCGCTTCATCGGGTCTAGGTGTGCAATTACGTGATGTCACTTCCTTTTAAAGGTTTATGACTAAACTATAATAATAACATTTGTGCAATTTAGTGAAAAACAAATACATTATTAAGAACATAATTACTTTCAAATGGTACAATAAAGGACTATGTTCACACAGCAGTCCGGTGAGTGCTGCATATTGCTTTTGCCTTTTTTCATTGAGCACATATATGTTTTTTCATGCTGAGCACCGCATACGTCTGCTGATAACCGATAACAATCAGAGAATCAGGATCTCATACAAACATGAGCATTGAACAGTACCTTGGTGCCGTTCAACTGTTGTTTCTTGTATGGCTATGAATCGGTGAATTATGAATTATTAGCTATTTAACTCCTTCACGCTGCAGCCCTTTTGCATTTTTTACGTTTCTGCTTTTCACATCCCTTCTTCCCAGAGCTATAATTTTTTATTTTTCAGAAAATATGGCCATATGAGGGCTTATTTTTTGTGAGACGAGTTGTACTTTTAAACGACACCATTGGTTTTACCTTCATATGTACTAAAAAACAGGAAAAAAATTCCAAGTGTGGTGAAGCTGCAAAAAAAGTACAATTCTACAACTTTTTTGGGGATTTTTTATTACCATGTTCACCAAATGCTAAAACTGACCTGCCATTATGATTCTCCAGGCAATTACAAGTTCATAGACACAAAACATGTGTAGGTTCTTTTTTATTTAAGTGGTGAAAAAAAAATTCAAAGTTTAAAAAAAAAAAAATTGAGCACCAGCAGAATAGTGAGTGCAGCTCTGGAGTGTAATACAGGATGTAACACAGGATCAGTAATGTAATGTATGTACACAATTACTGCACCAGCAGAATAGTGAGTGCAGCTCTGGAGTATAAAACAGGATGTAACTCAGGATCAGTACTGTATCTGTGCATCATGAATAGTGGTATGTGTTAAAGGGGGGGCCCACTGAGACTCGTTCGTCCGGGACCTTCAAAAACCTGGAGCTGGCCCTGCCACCCTTGGTGACACAAGATCACGTGACGGGTCACCAGTGGGCAGATTTCCGTCCCAATGGCCGGAAGCACGTTTTAAATGCCGCTGTCCGAATTTGACAGCGGCATTTCGTGGGATTATAGCTGCGGGTAGATCGTGATAGTAGAGATCAGCCTAGCAGAGATTGGCATAGAAATACATGCAGCTGAACGCTCCAATTCGAGTGCCGGCGGTAGTGCCAGATATTGAAGTGCGAGACTCATCCGAGTTTTTTGCATGCGAGTATGAGCCCTAATACTGATTTTGTTACGTAGAAAGAATAAAAAGCAGTTCAAGAATTACTTTTAATCTTTGTCTAAAGTAAAAACTTTTGTTCCTTGGTTCAGAAATATAACAGCAAAAACACTTTCATAAAGCAATTTTTTGTGTTTTGCTGTTTTTGCAGGCAAAAATATTTTTTTACATAAATAATTGTTTTTTTATCACCATATTCTCAGCGCTATAACTTTTTTGTATTTTTGCCAATCAATCTATATGAGGGTTTGTTTTTTTGACAGATGAGTTTTTATTTGTACTATTTGGGGGTACATAGCATTTTGTGATATCCTTTTAATCAAATTTTGATGCAGAAGGAACAACCGTTTTATTATTTATTTTTATTTGCATTGTATGTTAAAAAGTGATGACAGCTTTGTCAGTCTGATTACAGTAATACCAGATACATAGGTTTTTTATGATTTGCTACTTTTACACACAAAAAGCTGGCTAGAATTTATAGAATTTCTGTATTATTTATTTATGAAAAATAAAGTGGTTTGAATAGACATATTCTGAGGGATACAACTCTTTTTAATTTTCAGCCGACAGAGCCATATAGGAACTTTTTTGCAGGACACGTTACCATTTAAATTAATTTTGTTTGTTTTACCTATGACTTCTTGATTGCTTTTTATTAAAAATTTTGTTTGCCAGTGTAATAAAAAAGCCACATTTTGGATTTTTTTTATATTATTTCATGATGTTCACTGTACAGGATAAATAACATAAGAGTTTTATAGTTTGGCTAGTTTTGGATGCTGTGATACCAATTATGTGTATATTTCTTGCTTATTTTTGTTTCTAAAAGAAAAGTTGTGTTTCAGTAGAGGAACATTTTTCTATTTTTTTGTGCTTTTTGCACACTTCTATTACATTTTTTTTTCCAAATAAGGGTCAGCGAGATCGCTAGCGAGATCACTGACTTTGTGATGCATCAGTGATCTCGCTAGCGATCTCGCTGTGTGTGACACGCATCAGCGACAGCCCCCCGCCGGGTATCGCTAATAGTGCACTAATGTCCTGGGTCATTTTTTGATCGTTAGTCTCTCACTGGCCAGCACGCATTGCTGCGTGTGGCAGCGGGAGAGCAACGATCAGCGAGCTCCCAGCGCCGTAAGCAGCGCCGTCACTTAGTTACCCGCTGTGTACCTTAGATACCTGTGTGCTCGTGCAAGGAGCTGGTAACCAAGGTACACAGCTCGTAACTAAGCAATGCACGTGCTTAGTTACCCGCTGTGTACCTTAGATACCAGCTCCCAGCACAAGCACGCAGCTATCTAAGTTACACAGCGGGTAACTAAGCGACGCGCTCGCTTAGTTACCCGAAATTTACCATGGACACCAGCGTTCTCGCTGGCTCTGATCACTGGTAAGTTGCCTGTTTGACAGTGTGAAATATAGCGTGGCACAACTGTAGGGTGCACAAGTAGGTTACCCAAACCAAAGCAAAACAGTGAAAATAACTTGGCACTCAACTTATGATGTCCATGAATAGAAAGAATTTTTTTATTTAATGCAGTCTGTAAACTTTTCGGCCTACATGGCCTTCATCAGTCTGCGATAGAATGTGGATCATGATAAACAAAAAAATTACAATAACCTTGTCCTTCTATCCATATATAAATAAGAGGTCATAATATCATACAGATAATATACAATAATAATAAATACACCAATGCGGTGGGAATATAAGATAAAAAATAAAAAATGAATTTATAACATCATTAATATCTGAGGAGAACCAGATGGGAGAAAATGAAAGGAAATATAAGGGAAAATTAAAGAAAAAAATAAAGGAAAAAAAAAAATAAAAAAAAAAACAAATGAATTAACCTACCCGACTGCTTTTTAGAAAAGAGGTTCGTTGGGGGAAGGTTAGTGAAATGAACGTAATAAAAGCTCCTAATGGAACAAAATATGGGTCAATTGTGTCAGACAAGCTAAAATGGATACCCTTTAAGGAGTTTGCAGAGGTGTAATAAATATTGTACCTGCAGTATGAAGTATAAGGAAAGCTGTCCAGCTCCATAAACTCGTAGGATTCTGTGTGAATGAATATGCACCAGGTGGTAAGTATAGGATGATGCGGAGATACAGTACAGACCAAAAGTTTGGACACACCTTGTCATTCAAAGAGTTTCTTTATTTTCATGACTATGAAAATTGTAGATTCACTCTGAAGGCATCAAAACTATGAATTAACAAATGTGGAATTATATAATTAACAAAAAAGTGTGAAACAACTGAAAATATGTCTTATATTCTAGGTTCTTCAAAGTAGCCACCTTTTGCTTGGATTACTGCTTTGCACACTCTTGGCATTCTCTTGATGAACTTCAAGAGGTAGTCACTGGAAATGGTCTTCCAACAGTCTTGAAGGAGTTCCCAGAGATGCTTAGCACTTGATGACCCTTTTGCCTTCACTCTTAGGTCCAGCTCACCCCAAACCATCTCAATAGGGTTCAGGTCTGGTGACTGTGGAGGCCAGGTCATCTGGCGTAGCACCCCATCACTCTCCTTCTTGGTCAAATAGCCCTTACACAGCCTGGAGGTGTGTTTGGGGTCATTGTCCTGTTGAAAAATAAATGATGGTCCAACTAAATGCAAACCGGATGGAATAGCATGCCGCTGCAAGATGCTGTGGTAGCCATGCTGATTCAGTATGCCTTCAATTTTGAATAAATCCCCAACAGTGTCACCAGCAAAGCACCCCCACACTATCACACCTCCTCCTCCATGCTTCACGGTGGGAACCAGGCATGTAGAGTCCATCTGTTCACCTTTTCTGCGTCGCACAAAGACACAGTGGTTGGAACCAAAGATCTCAAATTTGGACTCATCAGACCAAAGCACAGATTTCCACTGGTCTAATGTCCATTCCTTGTGTTCTTTAGCCCAAACAAGTCTCTTCTGCTTGTTGCCTGTGCTTAGCAGTGGTTTCCTAGCAGCTATTTTACCATGAAGGCCTGCTGCACAAAGTCTCCTCTTAACAGTTGTTGTAGAGATGTGTCTGCTGCTAGAACTTTGTGTGGCATTGACCTGGTCTCTAATTTGAGCTGCTGTTAACCTGCGATTTCTGAGGCTGGTGACTCGGATGAACTTATCCTCCACAGCAGAGGTGACTCTTGGTCTTCCTTTCCTGGGTGGTCCTCATGTGAGCCAGTTTCTTGGTAGCGCTTGATGGTTTTTGCCACTGCACTTGGGGACACTTTCAAAGTTTTCCCAATTTTTTGGACTGATTGACCTTCATTTCTTAAAGTAATGATGGCCACTCGTTTTTCTTTACTTAGCTGCTTTTTTCTTGCCATAATACAAATTCTAACAGTCCATTCAGTGGGACTATCAGCTGTGGATCCACCAGACTTCTGCACAACACAACTGATGGTCCCAACCCCATTTAGAAGGCAAGAAATCCCATTTATTAAACCTGAAAGGGCACACCTGTGAAGTGAAAACCATTTCCGGAGACTACCTCTTGAAGCTCATCAAGAGAATGCCAAGAGTGTGCAAAGCAGTAGTCAAAGCAAATGGTGGCTACTTTGAGGAACCTAGAATATATGACATATTTTCAGTTGTTTCACACTTTTTTGTTAATTATATCATTCCACATGTGTTAATTCATAGTTTTGATGCCTTCAGAGTGAATTTACAATTTTCATAATCATGAAAATAAAGAAAACTCTTTAATGAGAAGGTGTGTCCAAACTTTCGTCTGTACTGTAGGTACCCACAGATAAGAAAAAAGATGACATTTTACCTTCTTTTTTATTTTTTTGTCAAAACTTGTATATGGCTAGCCATTGTAAGGCTAAAAAATGAGATAATATACACAAAATAAAAGAAAAATAATGGAAGAGGTGACCAATTAGTGAAATTCAATGAGGTACTGTAAAATACCTGTTATATGACTTATGTTACCTCTTATCTCCTCTTCCCACAATCGTATACAAGATTTCTCTCGCGCATCACCCCTACTCTGGAACTCTCTACCACAACATATCAGACTCTCACCTACCATTGAAACCTTCAAAAAGAGCCTGAAGACCCACCTCTTCCGACAAGCCTACAACCTGCAGTAACCACCGATCGACCAAACCGCTGCACGACCAGCTCTACCCTCGCCTACTGTATTATCACCCATCCCTTGTAGATTGTGAGCCCTCGCGGGCAGGGTCCTCTCTCCTCCTGTACCAGTTATGACTTGTATTGTTTAAGATTATTGTACTTGTTTTTATGTATACCCCTCCTTACATGTAAAGCGCCATGGAATAAATGGCGCTATAACAATAAATAATAATAATAATCATATGAGGTATGGAGGCACGTTGTCAGGCTCCCTGTTATAATGGGGATCTAAATAAGTAAATATATGCCATAAGATAGATGCAAAGTGACCAGTGTTAATAAAGCCACGGAGCAGGGAAAGTTAATAATTTACCTGGTACTCCAAATCTGCATTTGTGTGTCCGGCTCTTATGACACTAGAAAAAGGCCCCATGGTATCACTATCCCGTCCACCCATGGGTTAAACATATAATCAATGTATGGTATCTTAATAAATCCTTACCATTAGTGTTCAGTGGTTGCAATTAGCAGCTGGATGCATTTTCCACTGCTTGTCATGTCGCCGAATGAGGCCAGAATGAAGGAGATTAAGTAGGGGAGGGGCGGGACTTAGTGCACGGCATGTGTGCAGGAAGTGGCAGGCAGTGTGTTGTTGTAAGCTCATTTTTGGGTTTGCCTCTGGCTTCTGGTGAGGGTTATGGAGCTGGCTGTGCTGACAGAGGAGTAGTGAGTTCTCTATCTGGACTCCCTCTGTTGGTGAAGGGAGGTAATGAAGCTGATCTAAATGGCAGAGACCGCCCACCTGAGGAAGAGGACTGCGATTGGACATCAGGAGTTTCTGATTGGATTTAAGGCAGCCGACTCCCTAGTTTCTTGCTGGTGATTTTTCCTGACTGTGGCTCCTGGTTTCCAGTTTGGTTCCTGCCTTCCTAAAGCTAAGTTTTCTCTGCTATTGTTCATGAGTTTTTGTCTGATTTACTTAGTTTTTGTGTTCAGCCAGCCCTGGCTGGGACTGGGCTGAATCCCCATTTTGTCTCTGATCAGTTGATCTCTTTTGCTCTGTCTTCAGAATATACCTGAGTGCTGATATAGTGATTTGAAGTCTAGCGATTTCAGGGCCTTTTTCTATCAGACGTGTTGGACATTTTTTTTGGCAGGGTTTTTTGAGTGATTGCAGACAGCAGCTTTTCTTTCCTGTAATTTCTAGTTAGTGAGGGCCCCATCGTTTGCTCAGCCTATCTTTCTATATGTGTCTGTGTTTTCATCTTGTTTCACCGACAATTCATGTTGGGGGCTGTCTATTGCTTTGGGGTCTGCTCTGGGGCAGTTTAGATTTTCCCTTTCTTTCTTTAGGCTTATTTAGTTCTCCGGCCGTGACGAGGCGTCTAGGACCATTGTAGGCACGCTCCACGGCTACTGCTAGTTGTTGTGGATAGGATCAGGGGTCTGCAATCCGCTAGTTACCAACCTCTCCGGTTTTCTGGGCTTAGCTTGCTTTTTGTTTTTTCCTCCTCGGTGACTCATTCATAACAGAATTACCAGCCCTACCGCAGATTCTAGGGTTGTCAAAAGCAGGAGAGAATTGTAGAAAAAAAAAAGAAAAAAAGTGTCAGAATTTTTTTTTTTCTAATGTATATTTTCTCCTCTTTTTCTCTGGGGCCGTAGGAGGATTTTTTTTTTCTCCTTGATGGAGATTAAGCAATTGTCTGATCGTGTGGAGCAGCTCGCTGCTGAAGTGTGGGGAATTTCAGCCTATCTCACTCATTCACATGCTGTTGAACCAAGGATCCCTGCTCCTGATCTGTTTTCTGGGGATCGGTCTAAATTTTTAAATTTTAAGAATAATTGTAAATTATTTCTTGCCTTGAAGCCTAACTCATCAAGGAGCTCTGCGCAGCAGGTTAAAATTGTCATCTCCTTGCTGCGCGGCGATCCCCAGGATTGGGCGTTTTCTTTGACACCTGAAGATCCTGTTTTGACTAATGTGGATGCATTTTTTCAAGCCTTGGGGTTGTTATATGATGAACCTAATGCTATTGATCAAGCTGAGAGAGCCCTATTGGCATTGAACCAGGGTCAGGATCCTGCAGAGTTATACTGTCAGAAATTCCGAAAGTGGGCGGTCCTTACTACATGGAATGATAGTGCATTGGCAGCTCTCTTTCGGAAGGGTTTGTCTGAGACTTTAAAAGATACTATGGTGGGATTTCCTGTTCCCTCTGGTCTTGACGATTCTATATCATTAGCCATTCAAGTTGATCGGCGTTTATGTGAACGCAAGACTACACAGGAGGCGCTGTCACTTTTTGAACAAATGTCTCAACCTATGCAATGTAATGGAGTTTTGTCTAGTGTTATGATGAGTCACCGAAGGAGGAAAAAACAAAATACCAGCTAAGTCCAGAAAAACAAGAGAGGTTGGCAGCTATCGGATTGCAGACCCCTGAACCTATCCACAACAACAAGCAGTAGCCGTGGGGGGTTCCTACGGTGCCCTAGACCCCTCGATCACAGCTGGAAAACTATATAGCCTAAAGACAGAAAGGGGAAAAACTAAACTGCCCCAGAGCAGACCCCAAAGCAATAGGCAGCCCCCAACATATAATGATGGTGAAGCAAGATGAAAACACTAACACAGATAGAAAGATAGGTTGAGCAAATGATGGGGCCCAAGCTAACTACATAGGACAGGATAGGAAAGCTGCTGTCTGCCATCCGCAAAAACCCTATCAAAATGAGCCAACCGACTGATAGGAAAAACAGGCCCTGAAGTCGCTAGGCTTCAAAAGACTATATCAGCACTCAGGTATATTCTGAAGACAGAGCAAAATATCAACAGATCAGAGACAAAAATGAAATTCAGCTCACCCCCGGCCGGGGATGGCAGAACTCCCAAAAAACAAGCAAAACAAAAACAAAACTGAAGAGTACAAAGCAGAGCAGAAAAACTTAGCTTTGAGATGCAGGAATCAGACTGGTCTCCAAGAATCCAGCAGGAAAATCACCAGCCAGGAAGAAGGGCCTCGGCAGCCTTATATCCAGTCCTCAATTCCAGCCACCCAGTCATCATCTAGCTGCCCAGGTGTTTGGCAATCAGTCTCACTACCTTCCTTCACTAGAGGAGGGAGTTCATCAGACCTCAATGGTGAAGAGAAAAATGAACTCACAACAGTACCTCCCCCTTGAGGAGGGGTCACCGAACCCTCATCCATGCCACCAGGGTGATACGGGTGAGCCCGATGAAAGGCACGCACCAATCTTTCGGCATGAATATCAGAGGCAGAGACCCAGGAATTATCCTCCTGACCATAACCCTTCCACTTAACCAAATACTGGAGTCTCCGTCTAGCCAGACGGGAATCCAGTATCTTCTCTACCTCATATTCCATGTTACCTTCAACCAATATAGGGTCAGGAGGTGCCACCACAGGAACTACTGGTTCAACAAACCTCTTCAACAAGGACTTATGAAACACATTATGAATTTTAAATGTGACAGGAAGAGCCAACCGAAAAGGGACCGGATTAATAATCTCCAAAATCTTGTAAGGTCCAATAAATCTAGGCTTAAACTTAGGAGAAGCCACCTTCATAGCGATATTTTTTGATGACAACCAAACCATATCACCCACCTTAAACTGGGGACCAACGTTCCTACGCCGGTTGGAAAACTGCTGGGCCTTTTCCTGGGAGAGAGACAACTTATCCACTACTTGGTCCCAGATCTGGTGCATTCTATCCATCACAGTGTCAACACCTGGGCAGGCAGAAGGCTCCACCTGCCCTGAAGAAAATCGAGGATGAAAACCAAAGTTACAAAAAAAAGGTGACATCAAAGTGGCAGAACTAGCTCTATTATTTAAAGCAAATTCGGCCAAGGGCAAAAATGAAACCCAATCATCCTGATCGGCAGAAATAAAACATCTCAAATACGACTCCAAAGTCTGGTTTGTTCTCTCCTAGCAGTAGCCGTGGGGGGTTCCTACGGTGCCCTAGACCCCTCGATCACAGCCGGAGAACTATATAGCCTAAAGACAGAAAGGGGAAAAACTAAACTGCCCCAGAGCAGACCCCAAAGCAATAGGCAGCCCCCAACATATAATGACGGTGAAGCAAGATGAAAACACTAACACAGATAGAAAGATAGGTTTAGCAAATGATGGGGTCCAAGCTAAATACATAGGACAGGATAGGAAAGCTGCTGTCTGCCATCTGCAAAAACCCTATCAAAATGAGCCAGCCGACTGATAGAAAAAGGCCCTGAAGTCGCTAGACTTCAAATCACTATATCAGCACTCAGGTATATTCTGAAGACATAGCAAAAGAGATCAACTGATCAGAGACAAAATGGGGATTCAGCCCAGTCCCAGCCTGGGCTGGCTGAACACAAAAACTAAGTAAATCAGACAAAAACTCATATGAACAATAGCAGAGAAAACTTAGCTTTAGGAAGGCAGGAACCAAATCTAGAAACCAGGAGCCACAGTCAGGAAAAATCACCAGCAAGAAACTAGGGAGTCGGCTGCCTTAAATCCAATCAGAAACTCCTGATGTCCAATCGCAGTCCTCTTCCTCAGGTGGGCGGTCTCTGCCATTTAGATCAGCTTCATTACCTCCCTTCACCAACAGAAGGAGTCCAGATAGAGAACTCACTACTCCTCTGTCAGCACAGCCAGCTCCATAACCCTCACCAGAAGCCAGAGGCAAACCCGAAAATGAGCTCCCCTTGAGGAGGGGTCACCAAACCCTCATCCACGCCACCGGGCCGATCAGGATGGGCCCGATGAAAAGCATGAACCAATCTATCAGCATGAATATCAAAGGCAGAGACTCAAGAATTGTCATTGGACATTTTTTTTGGCAGGGTTTCTTGTTTGATTGCAGACAGCAGCTTTTCTTTCCTGTCCTTTCTAGGTAGTGAGGGCCCCATCGTTTGCTCAGCCTAGTAGGCACGCTCCACGGCTACTGCTAGTTGTTGTGGATAGGATCAGGGGTCTGCAATCCGCTAGTTACCAACCTCTCCAGTTTTCTGGGCTTAGCTTGCTTTTTGTTTTTTCCTCCTCGGTGACTTACATAACATAACAGCGTGTGTTCCAAAGACAGGAAGACGCTGTGTTTGTACTTGCTGAAAATCCACTTGACTGGTCTTTAATGATGTAATAATACTGCTTTCCCTTTATTGCAGAGTCGTTTGTATTGATTACTCCTGGCTAACTTCACGTTTCCGTCCGTCTGGACCTCTCACTGTCATCCTGCTCGACTGCATTTTTCCATAATGGGTACTATTAGTTTACAGCCCCATAAGGAGATTATTCCCTATTTTATTTATTTTTGCTTTTTATTTCATTTTTTTCCTTATATATACCATGCTCGTAGCGTGTCATATAGGATTCATGTTAATATACCACCCACCACAGCGCTGGATATGAGATATTTTTAATGTCTATATAGAGATCCATATTTTATTTTGAAATATAATATGTGACATTATATGATGCTTCCATTCTATCCTGACCCTCTCCTTACATTTTGATCACCTAATAGTCCAGATTCTAGATCCTGAGATGCACACAGGGCACCTTCCTGCCTGTGGAACACAAACACAGCGTCTTCCTGTCTTTGGAACACACGCTGCCTGCCACTTCCTGCACACATGCCGTGCACTAAGTCCCGCCCCTCCCCTATTTAATCTCCTACTTTCTGGCCTCATGCAGCGACGTGACATGCAGTGGAAACTGCGCCCAGCTGCTGATTGCAACCACTGAACACTAATGGTAAGGATTTATTAAGATACCATACATTGAATATATGTTTAACCCATGGGTGGACGAGAAAGTGATACCATGGTGCTTTTTTCTAGTGTCATAAGAGCTGGACACACAAACGCACAGATTTGGAGTACCAGGTAAATTATTATCTTTCCCTGCTCCGTGGCTTTATTAACACTGGTCACTTTACATCTATCTTATGGCATATATTTACTTATTTAGATCCCGATTATAACAGGGAGCCTGACAACGTGCCTCCATACCTCATATAACAGGTATTTTACAGTACCTCATTGAATTTCACTATTTGGTCACCTCTTCCATTATTTTTCTTATTTTGTGTTTATTATCTCATTTTTTTAGCCTTACAAAGGCCAGCCATATACAACTTTGACAAAAAAAAAGCAGGTAAAATGTCCGTTTTTTTTTATCTGTGGGTACCTATCTCCGCATCATCCTATACTTACCACCTGGTGCATATTCATTCACACAGAATCCTACGAGTTTACGGAGCTGGACAGCTTTCCTTATACTTCATACTGCAGGTGAAATTTTTATTACACCTTTGCAAACTCCTTAAAGGGTATCCATTTTAGTTTGTCTGACACAATTGACCCATATTTTGTTCCATTAGGAGCTTATAATACATTCATTTCACTAACCTTCCCACCGAACCTCTTTTCTAAAAAGCAGTCGGGTAGGTTTATTCATTTGTTTTGTTTTTTTATTGATTTTTTTTTCTCTATTTTTTCTTTAATTTTCCCTTATTTTTCCTTTAATTTTCTCCCATCTGGTTCTCCTCAGATATTAATGATGTTATAAATTCATTTCTTATTTTTTGTCTTGTATTCCCACCACATTGGTGTATTTATTATTATTGTATATTATCTGTATGATATTATGACCTCTTTATATATGTATAGAAGGACAAGGTTATTGTAATTTTTTTGTTTATCATGATCCACTTTCTATCGCAGACTGATGAAGGCCATGTAGGCCGAAACGTTTACAGACTGCATTAAATAAAAAAATTCCTTCCATTTATGGACATCATAAGTTGAATGCCAAGTTATTTTCACTGCCTGTTTTACAGGTCACCAGCGATCATGTAGCGAGGCACCAGCGATCCTGACAAGGTCATATCGTTGTCAGGATCACTGGTGCATCGTTTAGTGTGACGGGGCCTTTAGGCCATACTTGTGAGGGTATAATAGGCAACCATATCGCAAGGCCATTGCTTGGCTTCAAGTTGCCATGGAAACTGTTGGATCTCTTAATCATGAGATGATATTACAGTAAAAGATAGATAAACACTTTTGACAACCATTCAGATGAGCTGTCATGATTGACATTAGCATCTAGTGTGTTAATTGGCCATGATTGGTGTTAATGTAAATCATGGCCAATGCAACATACTGTCAACTATAATGTGAGACATACTGTTGAGGTAGCTATTTAGGGAGGGCTAATTAACCCTTCACGGTTGAGCCAGTGATGTCCAAATTATTGCAGTGTTGCTAGCAACTCAAATGACCACACGGAGACCAGGGTCTCTGTACGGGAGGATCGAGGCAGATCACTAAGCCCCTTTATTTTAGTCACATCTTTTATAATCTTTTGCTTAATTATGCAAGGTTCTCAAGTACCAATAACATCATGGTAATGCTTCACTTTGTAAGCCAATAATATTGCAAGAAAACCGGAAACTACATATATGTCCATATCCAAATAGAAAGTAGTATAATGGCATATTCCTCAGAGTTTTACACCCCCGCCTCCCTTATCTTTGCACCTGATGGGAACAGTCTGGTTTCATGACAGCCCTTGCCAATTACAAAAATTTATCTTACAGCAACAAAAATGAAGAAACGAAACCTTCAGAGAATGGATAAAACGAAACTTCAACTCTGATTTTAGTATTAACCCTTCACAATACTACATTTTTTCCTGTAAGTAGGTGAAATAAACTTACTTTTCTGTGCCACCTTTTTCCAGCGATGAGAAGTAAGACCCCTAAGTAGGTCTTCTTGTCGCGGATCAGAAAAATCAATTTTCTTTTCAGATTTATCATGTATTTAATGTTGAGAATATATCTGCAAAACGATTTAGTTCGATTTGCAATATTAAAAAAATTACAGCACTATATAGGGAGCGAAGTCAAGCTTGCGCTCAGACTGCTCGGCGCACAATGGAGCATTCCGTCCGTCCCTCTGTGCCTGTATGCTTTCTTAATTTTTGGGTTAACTTGCACAATAGATGCTCATTTTTTACAATAAATGTTCGGTTTTTGGTGGCTTTTTAAAAACCATCTCTTAGTTTTATGACCTTTAGTAATGCACTGTTCACAGATCTAATTGGATGATGATTTTGCTGGAAAGTTGTGTTGGTAGCAGAACAATGAATTGCTCCACTTACTCATTTCGACTTCTGCTCCAAAGCATCTTCATTCAGGTGCAAAGATTGTGATCATAGCTACGTTTTTGACAATAATTATCTTTATTGAGGGATTTATGCCGATTTCTAAAGTAATGGATGTGATGGGAATAACTATTGGACAGCCAGCGGAGATGTAAGCACACACTCGAGAAGAGGCTTGTTTAAAGTAATTCGGAGTTGCATTAGTCCGACTCCTTTCGAGAAGACATATCTCATATCAGCTCAGCAGCAATTTTATGAGCATGAGGAAGGATCCCTCTGTGGTTCTGTAACATCTGATTTATTGTAAGTAAATGTGTCTCTGTGTAATCAGTGCAAAAAACAGTTATCACGTTTTTCTCTAAACCACTTTTTTCTAATGTTGGCCACGATAAAGTGTCAAAAATCAATACTTAATATTCAGCATAAGGTCATTTTTTTCTTTTCTTTTTTTTGTTTAATGAACATGGATAACAGGTAGGGAAATGAGGTATCCCTACTTTGTGGGCAGTGGACAGTGGTGGAGATAAGTAGGTAGAGCTCGATAGGAAGGAATTAAATAATTGATTATGTGTTTAGCAGGTATAATGCTGAATCTTAGATGTCAAGGCTAGTGGGTCACATTCTCAAACTTTGAATCTTTTGCTCACAGCAGAACACCTTTTGCATGGTTTAAACAAAATCCTATTTTTATATAGCACATAGAAATAAAACAACGCAATTGCTGTAAATATACCAAAATATATGAAAAGCAATTTTGGCATAACAAATTGCAAAATAACTTAATTTAAATAACGCAATTAAGTAAAATTATTTAAAGTAGCTTATTCAAATTCAGCAAAATTAAACCCTTATCAAGTATTTCAGCTGTATAAGCAAAGCAGCATAACTACAGTTTCAGTGCTGATGAAGAGAATATATGGAAATGTTCCAAGCAAAATCAAATGCAGAATGAACACCAAATTGATAATTTAGGTTTTAGGATATTTTTCTTGTGTTTTAATTTATTTAAGCAAATGGAAACACTCCCGAGTCCCTAATTATAAGAAACAACTGGTACCAGAATAAATCACCATGACAAGTACTACGGTGTGCACAAAGAAAATGCTACATACAGTGGCTTTTGAAAGTATTCACTCCCTTGGCTTTCTTTCCTATATTTTGTTACATTGCAATCTGTATATTTGGAATCTGATTTGTGTGTGATGCACTGTGATCGACACGAAATAGTTTAAGTTGGTGAAGTGAAGTAAGAAAAATATAGGTATAAGTTAAATTTATGGGATAAAATAATTAAGAATTGGCATTTGCATATGTATTCACCCCTTTTGCAATGAATCACTTGCAAATTTCTATTGCAAGCAATTACTTTGATAAGTCACATGCTTAGTGAAGGAAAGTCCAAATCTGTGCAATCTAAGCGTCACATGATATGTCAGTATATGCACACCTTTTCTAAAAGACCACAGAGGCTGCAACACCATTAAGCAAGAGGCACCACTAACCAAACAACACCATGAAGACCAAAGACATCTCCATACAAGGGACAAAGTTGTTGAGGAATACAAATCAGGGTTAGATTATAAAACAAAATATCCCAGTATCTGATGATACCCCAGAGCACAATCAAATCCATTATCATCAAATGGAAATAGTATGGTACCACAAGAGACCTGCGAAATGTGGCCTAGTCAAAACCCAGACTTAACCCTGCTGTCCGGTTTGGTAAAAAAATGACCGAATTTGATTTTTTTTTTTTTAATATTCAATATGCGGATCTGAAACTTGTGCTTAATTGACTTTTCCTCATTTGAGGGGTTCTTACTATGAGTATGTTTTGTATTTCTATCAAGTCTTATACACATGAATTCTTTACAGACCTGATTATTTAGGTACTACAATTCCCAGTGTGTCCTGCAGACTGAAGGGAGTTGTAGTTGTACAATAGACTGAGAGCCATCAGTTGGAGACCAGTGCTCTAGATATTAAAATATATAAAGGGTTTTTCTGTGCAAAACTGTAAACACTTACTGTAAAAATGACTGATAGCCCTTTATACTAATCTCCAGCCATTTCGGAGTAAAATAAAGGCGTTATAATCTTGTTGTGGACTACATATTAAATCTACTACTATTTATCCTATTTATCAATTTATCTAGGTCCTTTTGGTCCATGCATTTACACATACATACTGCTAGGGGAGGCAGAATGCACCAAATATTAAAAGATGGTAATGTGGTGCGTTTGCAGCCCGGGGTCCACCGTGCAGAGATGTTAACTGCTGCTCTGTAATGGCAGACACTAAATGGCGGTATCGCACAGGACACACGTGGGTTAAATGCCACCCAGTATGTAATAGCAATGGGCTCTGTTGCTTCACAGAGCCACGGTACCGCATAACACAGATACCGTACCCTGTTAACTGTCACAGGGCACAGCTGAGTCAGCGCTAGTGTAAGGTCACAAGACTCTGCCCCGAAGACTCAGGGTAAAAGACTCTCTAGACCCATTAGACGCACGGCATCGCACCTGCAAATGCCGCTAATAGACGCTGGTTACTATGGAGTGCAGACCAAATGCACAGTGGCATACAGGCCACTACTTGGCATTGAAGCTAGGCCCTGACTCTGCCTCCTACCTGCACTGCCTCCTACCTAGGCACTACATGGCAAGGCTGATAAACACATTCATACCAAGGGTAGGGGTTTCATAATGAGTCAGTCACCAGAGACATTCATACGTGCATACAACACACACTCCATATTGTCTATACTAGCGCACGGCCTTGCGGCCGTGTGATCCTTTTATAACCGTTGCCTTCTGGGACCTTCCTGATGGCCTAATCCGAGCTGCTTGAGGACCTGAGCATATGACCTCTGACCACCAATGAGTGGTGATCTCACGGGAATGTTCAGATGGAGAAAAGCAGGACTTAGTCCCAGGAGCGTCGGCTCACCGCTGACAAATGCAGGATGCTATAGCTGAGCCTGGGGCGGCAGCAGCAACCAGGCGCATAGCATTAGCCTGAGCAAGATGTGGGACCGACATCTCTGCTGAGCAATATCCTCTGCCACTGCAGAAGAATGGGAGACTGCAAAGACCATGGCTTGAGATTCCCCCTGTGCAGTGGGGAAGACTTGATGCCTAACACATACATTTTCAAATTACTATACTGCAGATGGATTAGCTTCCAGTATAGTTATGTGCAAAAAATTTTCGCTGCATCTTATTTACCCTGCTGTTCATATAGAAATAGTTCAATTCAGTTGTCAATATTTCACATTGTAAATGAAAAGATTTTTTTATTTTCCTTGTGTTAGCTGGTTCTATTAAGGCCCCATCACACTAAACGATGTCCCAGCGATGCCACCAATGATCCAACATGATGGGATTGCTGGGACATCGTTAGGCTGATCGCTGGTGAGCTGTCACATAGACAGCCCCAGCGATCAGGACCAGCGACGCTGGACGCTGGTTTCTAATGTAAACGTCGGGTATCCAGGAGCCATATGACTCCTGGATACCCGCTGTTTACCTCGGAAACCGGCATACACGCTGATTTCCAAGGTAAACATCGGGTATCTAGTAGCCGCACGACTCCTGGATACCCGACGTTTACCTTGAAAACCAGCGTGTACGTCGGTTTCCAAGGTAAACAGCAGGTATCCAGGAGCCGCGGCTCCTGGATACCCGACATTTACATTAGCAACCAGCGTCCAGCGTCGCTGGTCTCTCGCTGCCACACGCAGCAATGCACGCTGGGCGGCGGGAGACCAGCGATCGAAAAACGGCCCTGGCCGCTCGAGCACGATCAGCGATAACCGGCAGGGGGGCCGGTCGCTGATCCCCGTCACACACAGCGATCTCGCTGGTGAGATCGCTGACGTGTCACAAAATAAGCAATCTCGCTAGCGAGATCGCTTAATGTGATGGGGCCTTTACTGTGTAATGCTGACCTGAAAAGAGCACTAGTAAATTCTGTCTGACAAATGTTTTTGTGCTAGGGTACCGTTACACATAACAATGTCCCAGTGATCCCACCAAAGATCTGAAGTGGATGGGATCGCTGGGACATTGTTAGCTGATTGCTGGTGAGCTGTCACATAGACAGCCCCTCCAGCGATCAGGACCAGCGAGCACGCTGGTTACCAATGTAAACATCGGGTTTCTAAGGGTCGCGGGGCCCTTAGAAACCCGATGCTTATCCTAGATACCAGTGTGCACTGCAGGCAGGGTGGGAGGTGGAGGTAGAGCAGCGCAGACAGACTGGCGTAGCTCTACTATCAGCTACTCCAATTTGACAGACTGGAGTAGCAGATAGCAAAGCTACTCTGGTCTGTGCGCCACTCTGCCTTCAACTCCCGCCCTGCCTGCAGTGCACGCTGGTATCTAGGGTAAACATCTGGTTTCTAAGGCCCCCGGGGCCCTTAGAAACCCGATGTTTACGTTGGTAACCAGTGTGCAGAGTCGCTCATCGCTGGCTCCCGCTGCCACACGCAGCGATGCGCGCTGGCCAGCGGGAGACCAGCGATGAAAAAATGGACCAGGACGATCCAGCACGATCAGCGATACCCCACGGGGGGGGCGATCGCTGCTGGATGTCACACACAGCGATCTTGCGGGAGAGATCACTGATGTGTCACAAAATCAGCGATTTCGCCAGCGAGATCGCTGTGTGTAATGGGCCCTTTACTGTGGGCTATCTTATGATAAAGGGTGGAGTTTTCTCTGATCTTATCAGTAGACAATTACTATACTAGTCTATAGAGTTGCTTCACTTTCAGTACAGCTGGAGAGAACACAGAGATGCATACAATGCATTTGTGTTATGGTGTGAAATAAACCCAACCTGGAACAAAAATGAACTATATAAAAGAAGAATTTTTGTAGAGGAGTTGGTAAGATCACTGGTTAGCCCATATAGTGAAGAAAGAAAAAGAACACCCAGAGATGATGGAGCAATTGTCAACAGGATCCAACATCATGCTAAAAAACTGTACCAACGGCTTCCACCAGCACTGCTACGATACCCACAGTCTCCAACAGCAACACAACCAGCCTAAAATGGAAATGATGCGCCTTCTGTCCAACATTAAGTAATCAGAAAACAAATGGGACATGTTGCAGTTGTGCAAAATACTTATGCAAAGCAAATGTAAATTATACTTGTGACGAATGCAAACAGTAAATTTAGCACCGTGAACCTTATTTACCATTTCATATAGAAAAAACCGAACTTATTATTTTTTTTGTTATTTTTTTTAAATATATTTATATACAGTTTGATGTTGTTAGTTATAATTTACAGTTATAAAGAATATTTTTATGTGCTATATGCATGAATATTGCAATAAGGTCATGTAAAATTTTTTGACAAAAAGAATAAAAAAAATAGTTTTTGATTTAATTTTTCATTTGTTTATGAACAACCATGTTCACATACAGTATAATAATGCTACAGGTATTCAAACAAAACACTTAAATTAGCTAAAATCAAGACATTAATAGGTCCGGTCAAAAATGACCGGAACATTTTAACTGTATACTAGACCCGAACAGAACAGCAGGGTTAAATCCAATTGAGAATCTGTGGTCAGATGTGAAGATTGCTGTTCACCAGGAGAAACTATCTAAGGCCGGGATCATACATGCGAGAAACTCGGACGAGTCTCGCATCTTAATACCCGGCACTAGGGAGTGGAGTGTGCGGCTGCATGGAAATACACTCCCGAGTGTCGGCGGCAGTGCCAGATATTGTCGTGTGAGACTCAGCCGCGTTTCTCGCAAGTCTGATCCCGGCCTAACTTGAAGGAATTGGAGCAGTTTTGCCTAGAGGAAAGGGCAAAAATCCCAGAGGTAAGATATGGAAAGCATAAAGACTTATCGAAAGTGACTTGCAGCTGTAATTGCTGCAAAAGGAGGCTCTACCAAGTACTTACTTGATAGGGGTGAATACTTCTGCATACTTTTTTGTTATTTTGTCCTATTTGTTGATTGTTTTGCAATAAAAAAGAAACCCAAGGGCTCACAGTTTTCATCAATGAAATTTCAGGTTGTGAGGTAGCAAAAATATGAATAATGCCAAGCTGGGTGAATACTTTTCCAAGCCACCGTAACTACTAGCTACTTTGTAAGAGAAAAATTATATAAACTTATATTGTGTAATATCATTAGGAAATATCCTCCCCTGGAGTCATTACCAACAGAGTGATCTATTGCAAGTGTTTATTTCTGTTTATGTTGATGATTATGGCTTACAGCCAATGAAGACCCAAAAGTCATATTCTCAGTAAATTAGAATACTTTATAATACCAACTTGAAAAATGATTTTAAAATCTGAAATGTTGGCCTACTGAAATGTATGTTCAGTAAATGCTCTTAATACTTGGTCAGGGCTCCTTTTGCATCAATTACTGCTTCAATGTAATGTGGCATGGAGGTGATCAGTCTGTGGCACTGCTGAGGTATATGGAAGCCCAGGTTGCTTTGATAACAGCCTTCAGCTTATGTACATTGTTTAGTCTGGTGTCTTCAGCTTCCTCTTGACAATACCCCATAGATTTGAGTTTGTTGGCTAATCAAGGACACTGATACTGTTGTTTTTAAACCAGGTATTGGTACTTCTGGCAGTGCTGACAGGTGCCAAGTCCTTCTGGAGAATGAAATTTCCATCTCCAAAAAGCTTGTCAGCAGAGGGAAACTTGAAGTGCTTTAAAATTTTCTAGTAGACGGCTGCGCTGACTTTCGTCTTGATAAAACACAGTGGACCTACACCAGAAGAGGACATGGCTCCCCAAACCATCACTGATTGTGGAAATTTCACACTAGACCTCAAGCAGTTTGGATTGTGGCCTCGCCACTCTTCCTCCAGACTCTGGGACCTTGATTTCCAAATGAAATGCAAAATTTACATTCATTTGAAAACAACACCTTGGACCACTGAACAACAGTCCAGTTCTTTTTCTGCTTAGCCCAGGTAAGACACTTATGGCGTTGTCTATTGGTCATGAGTGGCTTGACACAAGGAATGTGACACTTGTAGCCCTGAATACATCTGTATGTGGTGGCTCTTGAAGCAATGACTCCAGCAGCAGTCCACTCCTTGTGAATCACCCCTAAATTTTTCAAAGGCCTATTCTTAACAATCCTTTCCAGGCTGCGGTTTTCTACCACACCTTTTCCTTCCACTCAATATTTCAATAATATGATTGGATACAACACTCTGTGAACAGGCAGCTTCTTTAGCAATGACCTTTTGTGGCTTACCCTCCTTGTGGAGTGTGCCAATGACTGCATTCTAGACATCTGTTAAGTCAGGCCTAGTAAAACTAAGGAAAGAAAAAAGCGCAATAGGGTCTTATCTGGGTGGAAACTAGAATAAATTAATTGGAATCTACTCACCTTTTCCAGGGGGGATAAAAGCATGTAAATCAATGTCAGCCTGCTGCACGCCCGAAGGTTCACAGATGTGACCGCCAATATAACTCCTTTTGGATAAGAGATTTAAACCAGGCTTACTGTGCGCTGCTGAGACCAGGATAAAATCACCACTTGAGAAATGTAACTATTTATTCCCAACACGTTTCAAAGTGAAAAAACACTTCTTCTTCAGGGGATGACATATAGTCTATATGTCATACCCTGAAGAAGAAGTGTTTTTTCACTTTGAAACGCGTTGGGAATAAATAGTTAAATTTCTCAAGTGGTGATTTTATCCTGGTCTCAGCAGCGCACAGTAAGCCTGGTTTAAATCTCTTATCCAAAAGGAGTTAAGTCAGGCCTAGTGAAGCAGACTAAGGGACCTTTTTGAATGCATAGAAAGCCTTTGCAGATGTTTTTTGTTAATTATTCTAATTTACTGAAATAATGACTTCTGGGTTTTCATTGACTGTAAGCCATAATCATCAACATTAACAGAAATAAACACTTGAATTAGCTCACTCTGTTTGTAATAACTAATATGCGTTTCACTTTTTGTATTGAAGAACTGAAATTAACTTTTTAGTGATATTCTAATAAAGTGAGAAGGAGAAGCACTTGTATCTCTCTGCTAGTTTTATACATTTCCCCACTCTCAAAGACCGCTGTGTCCACTATGGGGCACTGTATGGATGTCCCAGGAGAGTGGATGAATGGCAAAATACGGAATGACCGTTATGTATCTCAAGGTGGGCGGCCTTGAGATGGAGATTTATGTGTGTGTTAATCAGCAGTGATACTGCTGAGGTGCTGGTTGAATGTGTCAGGAACTAGTTACCTCCAAACCCACTCTGGGGGTGTGTTTATTAACGCTATTGTAAAGTGTATATGTGTGTGAAGGACCTGTGATGAGGTCATAGCCATGTGACCCGGTGGGCGTGGCTACGAACCATATAAGGTGGCCAGGGTTGGTCACATGGAGTGAATGCAGGGACCCGATTGGTCCATATGGAAGGTCTCATGCAAAGAGATGTCTGCCTTCTGACAGCAAGTGAATGCTGTGTGTAATGGCTGCATGTGCCTGGTAATTCCCTGGAGGGAATGGACGTCTGCAGTAGGCTAAAGGAACCATGAGTGTCCCTGACGTGGGTGAGATAACTGAGGCTAGAAAGCCTGTGTATGTTTAACCTATGTGATCACAGGGGTTACAGAGCTGAACTCTGTCATGGACGCTATGCTGTTATAAGAACTTTGTGTTGCTTCTATGGGTTTATGCTGCTGAATAAACCACATGGACTATGCTTGTTTTATGGAAAATCTGTGCCGGATCTGATTTTGTGGCTGCTGAGCGAGTATCCCCTACCCGAATGACAGCGCTACCTCACAATGTGTGTGTGTGTATATATATATATATTTACATATATATATATATATACACACACACTAGTTTTCTGGGATTATCAATATATGGTCCAAAAAGTTAAAGGAAAAGATCATTGACAATCCCAAAATACTAGTGAAGTGGACTCCAGTGCCACATGAGGTATTGCACTAAGCACTTCACTCCTCTTTACCCTTTAACCCCTTTGTGACTCATCTATGCATTTTTGCTCTCATTATTGCACCAAATCCATTTTGATCTTGTTATTTAATTATTATTATTGCTGCACAGTCTCTACATTGACTGCATTGGCACTTTATTTTTATCAAGTTTTTTTTGTATATATATTTATACTAGCTGAACAGCCCGGCATTGCCTGGGCATAGTAACCAACTGTGGTTAGTTATAACAAATTATAATGATTATATTGCACATAAAAACATTTCACATCATATATTCAACACTACAGATTTGCAACACAAATTAACTAAACGATTATCCAAGTATTGATAGTATTTTATTTTCAACTCATGCAAGAGCCATTTGATAAACAACATTTTTGGTTTTTCCTTTCGGTGCAAAGATGAACAGATTTTTGGCAGTTCCAACTCTTGAACAGATCACGTAAAGTTGACCATGAGAAAAGCATGGAGATTACAAATCGATCCCTACTACTTTCAAGGACTGTCCCTGAACATTGTTAATGGACATTGCAAATAGCAGTTGAACCGGAAACTGGAGGCGTTTAAAATCAAAAAACAAATCAGATGGAATGAGTGGAATTCTTGGAATGAAAATGTCCTCTCCCTTGGCACATTCTGTTTCTGAGCTGTGTATCTAATCCTATCCTGTGTGATAATGTCTGCTGAGCTGTGTACCTAATCCTCTCCTGTGTGATACTTTCTGCTGAGCTGTGTATCTAATCCTATCGTGTGTTTCTGACTGCTCAGCCATGTATCTAATCCTATCCTGTGTGATACTGACTGCTGAGCCATGTATCTAATCCTGTGTGATACTGTGTGCTGAGCCGTGTATCTAATCCTATTCTGTGTGATACTGACTGCTGAGCTGTGTATCTAATCCTATCCTGTGTGATACTGGGCTTCCCCTGCAGTCTGTGTCAGAGGGTGGTCTGCGTTGGCACGGTAATAAATTGTTATTTCCAGCTTTACAGAAGGACGATAACACCATAGAAATGATAAGAATAATAGCCCTCAGTTACCACAACTGTCTACAAAGAAAACTGTTGCTAATAGCAACCAATCACAGCTCATTTTTCATCTTTTAAGCAGCTCTGGTACAGCGTGGCGCGCTTTGAGTGGCGACGTTTGTGTTTCAACTTTTATGTGGCGAGGTTAGCGTACGTGTGGTGAAATGTGTGCTGAGGGTGGTATATGTGCTGAAGCACGTGGTAGTGTGTGGCGCATTTTGTGTGTGTGTTCATATCCCCGTGTGTGGTGAGTATCCCATGTCAGGGCCCCACCTTAGCAACTGTACGGTATATACTGCTTGGCGCCATCGCTCTCATTCTTTAAGTCCCCCTTGTTCACATCTGGCAGCTGTCAATTTGCCTCCAACACTTTTCCTTTCACTTTTTCCCCATTACGTAGATGGACGTGTGACTGTGCAAAATTTTGTTGCTGTAGCTGCGACGGTGCAGATGCCAATAAATACACACACTTTTTCCCCATTATGCAGATAGGGGCAAAATTGTTTGGTGAATTGGAACGCGTGGAGTTAAAATTTCACCTCACAGGATAGCCTATGACGCTCTCGGGGTCCAGACGTGTGACTGCAAAATTTTGTGGCTGTATTTACGACGGTGCAGATGCCAATACATACACTTTTTCCCCATTATGTAGATAGGGGCAAACTTGTTTGGTGAATTGGAATGCGCGGGGTTAAAATTTCGCCTCACAACATAGCCTATGACGCTCTCAGGGTCCAGACGTGTGACTGTGCCAAATTTTGTGACTGTAGCTGCGACAGTGCGGATGCCAATCCCGTACATACACACACACACATTGAGCTTTATATATATATATATATATACATATATATATTATGTGATTTTAATTATTAAAAAAACAAAAATATAGGGGATGTTTTGAATGTGTTTTCCACTACAGCTTAAGTTCCCTACATAACATTAGGAAATTAAAAAGCATATACTTGCTCCCGACTTTAGCAGATAGAACTCTTCCAATTGATAGAACTGTGAGCATTGCAGCCAATCAGTGGGCATTATCTGGCAGCAGCATTCATGTGATCTAACAATTTCTTGCAGCCAGCTCGTTATTGCAATGTTATATATAATCATTTGACCCTTACTAGGTGCATTGCAGATCATGAAAAGCTAAATTTCATTGACTAAAATATCGTCTTAGCAATATAAACTGAGACAATTTTTTCCCATAGCTGCTCGTTTTGGATCTGCACTCTTAGTTTATTATAACTGTATAAAAAATAGACAAGTCAATTTCCTCAAAAATAAAAATGTACAAGATAATTGTGACATTTTTAATAAATTGATAGTATAATGTTTATACTATTTGACTCCGATTCATTAAGACTAATGGGTGGGACATAAATCTCGATTTATTAAGAAGTATGCATCTCTTAATGATTTTATTGCATCTTCCAGCTGTTGTGCAAAACACCAAGAAATTAAGTCCAGTCAGGAACAGGAGTATATTATTTTTCACAATTTACATTACTTTTTTATTGCAAATTAGAGGATTAGTTGGCCATGCCTCTGCCAGTCACACTTCAAAAAGTTGGCGAAGCTGGGCTGGATAAGTAAAAAAGATTTATCAGACCACAAAAATCACAAATACGCAACGATTCTGCCAGAAACTATTGCAAGGGTAAATAAGGAACTATGAGTATAAACAGGTTAGTAATGTTAGAAACATATTATGGATAAGTAATACTCTTGTAAGTTCAATATTGACAAAAACAATGCTTTTAAAGACATATATTTTGCATTAACTTTTATTATTTTATAGGGCAAAATAAAAAAACAAACAGTAGCTTCTTTATGTTTTTTTCTTAGATTGGGCTCCCATATGTGCATCATTCTTTACATTTGCATTTAAGAAAAATGCTGGATGGAAATAGTTTTTGCAGTGGACAGATGCATGCATTAGGGCTCATACTCACTGACGATAAAATCGGACGATTGCAATCCGATTTTTAATCGGATTGCACTCTGACCAATGCTAGTGAATGGGTGACATCTCACTTGCGATTTTTTTTCTCAGCCAAAATCGGTCTGAGAAAAAAATGGCAGCATGCTGCGATTTGCAGCGATTTTCGCCAATAGAAGTCAATGGGTGTGATTAAAAAAACGGACCAAAAATGGACCATCCGTTTTCCATCCGTTTTTAACGGAAACATCACCATTCTGTGGTATAGAACACTGTAAATGGTCCTGTGAATGACTGTAGAAAAAGAGTGGCTGGGAAAAAAAAACGGATGGAAAACGGACGGAAAACTGATGGAAAAATAAAAAATCGCATAGAAATCGCGTGACACTGGCAAAACACTCCACCCTTTTTTCCAGTCCAGAAATCAGACCGTTTTTTTAATCGCCAATGGGTATGAGGCCTTAGTCCGGAAACTGGATCAAAAATTGTGCTTTTGTGATCTGACCCTGGACCAGGACCTGTGAGAAAAGGGTAAGCTAAAGAAGCATAATGGCAACTGTTATCTCATAAGTTCTGAACCCTTGAATTGGCGCAAGCTCCAAAAGTGAACCTAATACAACAGATATTTGTGCAGCCAACCACATTGGTTTTAATGTGGTGAAATTAATACAACCTTTTGTCTACTGGTTAGTACTAGAAGTCTCAAATACCCTTTTTATTTTGTTTTAGTATTTTTCCACAATAAAGTCATGTTATTGAAAAAAAACACTATTGTGTGTTCATATGCCTAAATAAATAATCTTTATTTCTATATAGCGCTAACATATTCCGCAGCGCTTTACAGTTTGCATACATTATCATCGCCTTCCCCGATGGGCTCACAGTCTAAATTCCCTATCAGTATGTTTTTGGAATGTGGGAGGAAACTGTAGTGGCCAGAGGAAACCCATGCAAACATGGGGAGAACATACAAACTCCCTGCCGATGTTCCCCTTGGTGGGATTTGAACCCAGGACTGAGCCATCGTGCTGGCCCAAAAGCCATAAACTGACCATTGTTCAGTGAATTTAGCTGTATGAGGATTTATTTTGTCAGATGAGTAATTTTTTGCTTTGTTTAGGCTTTTGTCACCAGAAAAGGGAAATCCATTAAGCCTGTGTCCAGCATACAGATAACAAGCATTGATGCAGCAACAAGAAGCGTTGTGAGTTCATTTTCCCCTTCACTACTGAGGCCCAAGGAACTCCCTCTTCTGGTGAAGAAAGGTAGTGAGCCTGATTGTCAAACACCTGGGGCTGATGATAATGACTGGCTGAGTGGAGTTAATGACTGGATATAAGGCTGCCGACGCCCTTCTGGCCTGCGGGTGATTTATCTGTGGACTTCTAGGAAACCAGTCTGATTCCTGCTCATCTAAAGCTAAGATTTCTGCTTTGCCTTTTTGCATTAGTGTTTTGTTTTCCTTGCTTTTCTGGATTCTGCCATTCCCTGCTGGGGTGAGCTGAATCTCCTTTTGCCTGTTGCTCTGTCTTCAGAATATTCCTGAGTACTGACATAGCCTTTTTTGAAGCCTAGCATCTTCAGGGCCTTTTTTACTGTCAGTTTGTTGGCTCTTATTTTCATAGGGTTTTTCACGGATTGCAGACAGCAGCCTTCCTGTCCTTTCCTATCTAAGCTAGCTTGGGCCTCATCTTTGCTCAGTCTATCTTTCTGTCTGTGTTTTGTTCTTTCTTCTTGCTTCACCGTCATTATTTGTGGGGGGCTGCCTTTTGCTTTGGGGTCTGCTCTGGGGCAGTTTAGATTTCCCTTTCTGTCTTTAGGCTATGTAGTCCTCCGGCTGTGATCGAGGGGCCTAGGGCATCGTCGGAGCCCCCCACGGCTACTGCTAGTTGTGTTGATAGGTTCAGGGGTCTGCAATCCGATAGCTGCCAACTTCTCTGGTTTTCTGGACTTAGCTAGCATTTCTATTTTTGCCTCCTATGGTGACTCAATCATAACAGAATCACCCGCCATACCGCAGATCCTAGGGTACTCAATTGCAGGAAAGAATTGTATTAAAAAAAAAAAAAAAAAGTGTGTATATTTTTTCCTCTATATGTCTGAGGCTGTAGGGGGAATTTTTTTTTCTCTCAATGGAGATAAAGCAATTGTCTGATCGTGTGGAGCAGCTCGCTGCGGAAGTGCGGGGAATTTCCGCCTACCTTGCTCATTCACATGCTGCTGAACCAAAGATTCCTACACCTGATGTATTTTTTGGGGATCGGTCTAAATTTTTGAATTTCAAAAATAATTGTAAATTATTTTTTGCCTTGAAGCCTAACTCGTCAGGGAGCTCCGCGCAGCAGGTTAAAATTGTCATCTCTTTGCTGCGTGGTGATCCCCAGGATTGGGTGTTTTCTTTGAAACCAGATGATCCTATTCTGACTAATGTGAACGCATTTTTTCAGGCCTTGGGGTTGTTGTATGACGAACCTAATGCCAATGATCAGGCTGAAAAGACCCTGCTGGCATTGAACCAGGGTCGTGATTCTGCAGAATTGTACTGTCAAAAATTCCGAAAGTGGGCAGTACTTACTACCTGGAATGATAATGCCTTGGCTGCTCTCTTTCGGAAGGGGTTGTCAGAAGCCGTAAAACATACTATGGTGGGATTTCCTGTTCCCTCTGGTCTTGACGATTCTATGTCTTTAGCCATTCAGGTTGATCGGCGTTTGCGCGAACGCAGAGCTGCACGAGAGGTGTTGCCACCTGTTCAACAGATGTCTGAACCTATGCAATGTGATAGAGTTTTTTCCAGAGAGCAGCGTCAGGAGTTCAGAAGGCGTAATAAGTTGTGTTTTTTCTGTGGAGATGCCTCACATATTATTTCTGTCTGTCCTAAACGCGAGAAACGCCTTGCACACACGTTTTCTGTTGGTGGTGTTCAACCTAAGTTTCTTCTGGCTATTACTCTGATCTGCTCCCTGTCCACATTTTCCGCCAAGGCTTTTGTGGATTCGGGAGCAGCACTAAACCTAATGGACTTGGATTTTGCTAAACGTCGTGGATTTCCGATGACACCTCTGCAGACACCTATTCCTTTAAGGGGGATTGATGCTACTCCTTTGGCTAAAAATAAACCTCAGTTTTGGACCCAGGTGGTAATGCGGGTCGCCCCAGACCATCAAGAAAATTGCAGGTTTTTGGTGTTACATAATCTGCATGATACTATTGTTCTGGGGTTTCCCTGGTTACAAATTCATAATCCAGTTTTAGATTGGAAATCTGTGTCTGTGGTGAGTTGGGGTTGTCGGTGTGCCTTTAGTGAGGCTCCGGTGTTTTCCACCTCTCCTCAGTCGCATGATGTTCCTGATTATTTGGCGGACTTTTATGATGTATTTAGTGAGAATGAGTCTGCGTCTCTGCCTCCTCATAGGAGTTATGACTGTGCTATTGAACTGAGCCCGGGGTGTAAATTTCCCAAGGGTCGGCTCTTCAATTTATCTGTACCCAAGCACGAGGCTATGCGATCCTATATTAAGGAGGCGTTGGAGAAGGGTCATATTAGACCATCCTCGTCACCCTTAGGTGCCGTTTTTTTTTTTGTAGCCAAAAAGGATGGATCATTAAGACCTTGTATTGATTATCGTGCTATCAACAAAATTACTGTTAAATATCAGTATCCGTTACCCCTTATTTCTGATCTATTCTCTAGAGTTAAAGGTGCTTGCTGGTTTACCAAGCTTGACCTCAGGGGGGAATATAATCTTATTCGCATTAAGCATGGGGATGAATGGAAGACGGCGTTTAATACTCCGGAGGGACATTTTGAGTACCTGGTGATGCCTTTTGGGCTCACTAATGCCCCTTCTGTCTTCCAGTGCTCCATGAACGATATTTTCCGAGATTTTGTCGATAAATTTTTGATTATCTATCTGGATGATATTTTGATCTTCTCCAAGGATTGGGATTCTCATGTGGAACATATTCGGACTGTGTTCTGGATCTTGAGGGAGAATTCCCTGTATGTCAAAGGATCTAAATGCCTTTTTGGAGTACAGAGGATTTCTTTTTTGGGATTTATTTTGTCCCCGTCAACTATTGAAATGGACCCGGCCAAGGTACAGGCCATTTACGATTGGGTTCAGTCCACTTCTTTGAAGGCCCTCCAGAAGTTTTTGGGTTTTGCTAATTTTTATCGGAAATTTATAGCAAAATTTTCTAGTATTGCCAAGCCATTGACTGATTTGACTAAGAAGGGTGCTGATGTGTTAAATTGGTCTCCGGAGGCTGTTTCTTCCTTTCAGGAGCTGAAGCGAAGATTCACCTCCGCCCCGGTTTTGCGGCAACCTGATGTCTCACTTCTGTTCCAGGTAGAGGTGGATGCTTCTGAGATTGGTGCAGGAGCTGTTTTGTCCCAAAAGGATCCTGTAACATCTAAAATGAATCCCTGTGCTTTCTTTTCCCGAAAGTTCTCTCCATCTGAACGTAACTATGATGTGGGGAATCGGGAACTGTTAGCCATGAAATGGGCATTTGAGGAGTGGAGACATTGGTTGGAGGGAGCTAAGCATCAAGTCGTGGTCCTCACTGACCACAAGAATTTGATTTACTTAGAGTCGGCTAAGCGCTTGAACCCTAGACAGGCTAGATGGGCCTTGTTTTTTACACGTTTTGATTTTGTGGTTTCTTTTCTTCCTGGAACTAAGAATGTCAAGGCTGACGCCCTCTCTAGGAGCTTCTTTGCTGATTCTCCTGTGGTGACCAAGCCTGCTACCATCTTAGGCGAAGGGGTAGTTCTTTCTGCCATCTCGCCCGATTTGAGACGTGCTCTGGAAGAGTTCCAGGAGGACAAACCTGAGCGTTGTCCCAGTGGAAAGTTGTGTGTTCCTGACCAGTGGAAGAAGAGAGTGATGTCTGAAGTTCATTGCTCTGCTTTGGCTGGTCATCCAGGTATTTTTGGTACTAGAGATCTGGTGAGTCGGTCTTTTTGGTGGCCCTCCTTGTCTCGTGATGTCAGGAATTTTGTGCAGTCCTGTGGGACGTGCTCCCGGTCTAAATCGTGTTCTCGCTCTAGTGGGTTGTTGATGCCTTTGCCTGTCCCCAAGAGGCCATGGACCCATATTTCAATGGATTTCATCTCTGATATGCCTGTCTCTCAAAGGATCACTGTTATTTGGGTGATTTGTGATAGGTTCTCTGAGATGGTTCATCTTGTACCACTCCCTAAGTTGCCGTCTTCCTCTGAATTGGTGCCCCTGTTTTTACAACAGGTGGTTTGCTTGCACGGGATTCCTGAGAACATTGTATCTGACAGAGGAGTCCAGTTTGTGTCTAGATTTTGGAGAACTTTCTGTTCCAAGCTGGGAATTCAGTTGTCCTTCTCCTCTGCTTTTCACCCTCAGACCAATGGGCAGACAGAGAGAACAAACCAGACCTTGGAGTCATATTTGAGATGTTTTATTTCTGCTGTTCAGGATGATTGGGTTTCATTTTTGCCCTTGGCCGAATTTGCTTTAAATAATAGAGCTAGTTCTGCCACTTTGATGTCACCTTTTTTTGTAACTTTGGGTTTCATCCTCGATTTTCTTCAGGGCAGGTGGAGCCCTCTGCCTGCCCAGGTGTTGACACTGTGGTGGAGAGAATGCACCAGATCTGGGACCAAGTGGTGGATAAGTTATCTCTCTCCCAGGAAAAGGCCCAGCGGTTTTCCAACCGACATTGGACCATTGGTCCCCAGTTTAAGGTTGGTGATATGGTGTGGTTATCATCAAAAAATATTGCTATGAAGGTGGCTTCTCCTAAGTTTAAGCCTAGATTTATTGGACCTTACAAGATTTTGGAGATTATTAATCCGGTCTCTTTTCGTTTGGCTCTTCCTGTCACATTTAAAATCCATAATGTGTTCCATAAATCTTTGTTGAAGAGGTTTGTTGAACCTGTTCCGGGGGTTGCACCTCCATACCCTGTATTGGTTGAAGGTAACATGGAATATGAGGTAGAGAAAGTACTGGATTCCCGTCTGGCTAGACGGAGACTCCAGTATTTGGTTAAGTGGAAGGGTTATGGTCAGGAGGATAATTCCTGGGTCTCTGCCTCTGATATTCATGCCAGAAGATTGGTGCGTGCCTTTCATCGGGCTCACACTGATCGCCCTGGTGGCGTGGTTGAGGGTTCGGTGACCCCTCCTCAAGGGGGAGTTACTGTTGTGAGTTCATTTTCCCCTTCACTACTGAGGCCCGAGGAACTCCCTCTTCTGGTGAAGAAAGGTAGTGAGCCTGATTGTCAAACACCTGGGGCTGATGATGATGACTGGCTGAGTGGAGTTAATGACTGGATATAAGGCTGCCGACGCCCTTCTGGCCTGCGGGTGACTTCTCTGTGGACTTCTAGGAAACCAGTCTGATTCCTGCTCATCTAAAGCTAAGATTTCTGCTTTGCCTTTTTGCATTAGTGTTTTGTTTTCCTTGCTTTTCTGGATTCTGCCATTCCCTGCTGGGGTGAGCTGAATCTCCTTTTGCCTGTTGCTCTGTCTTCAGAATATTCCTGAGTACTGACATAGCCTTTTTTGAAGCCTAGCGTCTTCAGGGCCTTTTTTACTGTCAGTTTGTTGGCTCTTATTTTCATAGGGTTTTTCACGGATTGCAGACAGCAGTCTTCCTGTCTTTTCCTATCTAAGCTAGCTTTGGCCCCATCTTTGCTCAGTCTATCTTTCTGTCTGTGTTTTGTTCTTTCTTCTTGCTTCACCGTCATTATATGTGGGGGGCTGCCTTTTGCTTTGGGGTCTGCTCTGGGGCAGTTTAGATTTCCCTTTCTGTCTTTAGGTTATGTAGTCCTCCGGCTGTGATCGAGGGGCCTAGGGCATCGTAGGAGCCCCCCACGGCTACTGCTAGTTGTGTTGATAGGTTCAGGGGTCTGCAATCCGAAAGCTGCCAACTTCTCTGGTTTTCTGGACTTAGCTAGCATTTCTATTTTTGCCTCCTATGGTGACTCAATCATAACAAAGAAGACACGTAGGGAGTGAGGACTAGGCATGCACAGGAATCTGAAGAGGAACCAAGCAGGGAAGGAAGCAAGTAAAAGCACAAACACCAGAGCTCAGATGGTGGAGCACAACTTTCATTGGATTAGAGTCTCCATCCCAAGATACTGATTTGTGTCTAAATGGGTTTTAAAAATTTCAAGGGAGATTATGTGATAGATCCACTCTGACCTGATAACTTGCTATAAAGCACAACAGATAACAACTTACCTAGGTGAATGAAACCAAACCCAGGATATCCAGAAGAGGTGTATGACTTTTTTCCTTTTTGAGATTTTTTTATTTTTGTCATGAATTGTGCACTATAACTTATAGGAAACTTTGTTTTATGGGTCTTACAATTGCAATTATTTTTAAATGGTGGACATGTTTATTTTTACTTTAGGAAAAAAGGGGTTTCTTGCTAACGAGGGGAAAATAGTTTGTGACATTTTATTAAAATTTTTATTTTTTCCTCTCTAGAGGATTTCAGAGATCAATTGTGTAATTATGTGGCATGCATAATTGATGGTTTTTGAATACTGCATTTTTATTGCTTCAATGCAATAAATATTATCAATCTATCATGCTTCAAACCAAGCCATTCACCTCATTCGTATACATTTGTGACTTGTCACAAAGGAATTTTCACAGTCTTTCAGTATCGCTAATTAATATTAAATTTCAAATAATTCATATTCCTTAACATTTTGCATAAATCTACAAATAACTCAAACAATATGGTTAGTTAAGCTATAATTTTCAATTACAAAATTTACTATTGCTATTAATCATGCAGAGAGTACAATTTAAAAATGTGCTGCAGATGCCGTTACTAAGTCTGAGAAGTTGCATAATCCAATTTTTACATTTAGTTTTAATTTAGAACAAATCTGATTAGCTTACATAGAATGTTAACAGTTTAGAAATGTGCACTCACATGAGAAATGTAAAGCTCAGCATAGGAACACAAGGTTTTTTCCTTTTTATTTCATATTTATGGTTTCTTTAACAGTTTAAAGCAATCCATTTCAAATGCAGTAATTAATGCAAAATACAATCATTAATCCTATAACACTGAGATTGTGAGCTTGTTCCAGGTATTGAACAGCTACTAAATTCAACAGCATAAAATCTCTTCTTAATAAGTGTTTATACTAATGAACAAATGTACATGGCAAAAAAGTGATAGAATAAAAAAATAAGATTAACACATGTTTTATCCAGGATTTCTTTGTATATCGTGATAATCTTGTTGGCAGAGTTCAGTGATGTGTGTAGGGACAAAGCTTTAAATAATATTTGGTGGATATTAGAGATGATCACATTTTTTTAACTTCACCTGCTTTGACTATTTAATTTTTAACATTTCATTTGCAGCTAATAAGTTTGGAGCGTAATACAAGTGCTCAAATTTTCCAAAAAGACGTGTACAACACTCTTAGTCCTCTTTCACACATCCGTTTTTCACCATCAGGCAAGTTCCGGCTATTTTTAGTAAAACCAGATTCGGCAAAATGCAATGCTGAATCCGGTTTTTCCCCCATTGACTTGTATTAGCGCCGGATGAACATGCGGTACGTCCGGTTTTTACCGGATCCGGCGATATGTCTCAATCCAGCGTCTGGAAAAAATGGCAACGGTAACGTTTTTTGTCTGCGGCGAAAAAGCCGGAAGCGCCGGATACGGCGCTTCCGGCTTTTTAAAACAATGAAAGTCTATGAGCGCCGCAATGCACCAGATCCGGCCAAAGCCGGATCCAGTGACGGATCCGTTTTTTTGGGTCTGAGCATGCTCAGTAGCTCTGCCCACAGCAAACATATATAAAACCATGTCAGTGGGACCCTCAGCCACAGCCAATAAGCCAGCCAAGAGAGGAGCCAACCACAGGAGAAGGCAGGAGAGTACCGTACCACCCCAAATGGAGTCAAGGGACCTTGCTGAACAGGCAGAGGGGAGTCCACCAGCAGACGACAGACGGTATTATCACATCCCCCATTCCTCAAAAATGTAACCAATTTTTGTCTTTCAGCCAGGGCCATGGAATATCAATATATTCATTGGCCCTTTGTTTCTCTTTTTTCCCCAGCAGAAGCCGCCCTATAAAAGCAGCAGCAACAGGAGCGGAGTCTGGACGGCAGCAGGACACCACATCTTCTTCTTCTGGGAGCCCTCCCTCGCATCGTCAGCGTTTAACGGTAATTTTTTATTTCCACAATCCATTATCTCTGGAATATATGTCTATTCATTGGCTTTTATTTCAAAACAGGAATCACAAGCTGAAGAGGTTGTCCCAGAAGAACGAAGGGGTGGACAGATACGAGGAGTGGGCTCGCAATTAGTAAGTTTCCAGCATCAACCGCAGAAACACAACATCACACTACACACAACACATAGAAAACAATTTAGTGCACACATCACACAGCAAACAACACATATGCCTACATCCAAGCACATAACTTTTTTTTTTTTCTAGTCTTCCGAATCTGGTGCTCGGCCAAGAGGTCATTGCAGTGCCTCTCAGGGTCGGCGGCGTGAGCAACGGGGCGGTCACCATCGTGTAAGCATAACTTTTTTTTCCCCTTTTTTTAAACTTTTCTTAGTAGTGTGGAGGCTAATTTATTTTTTTCTTTTTCTTTAACAGGCTTCACAACCTGCTCCCGACTATGACGGTGAGGAGGGGGGGATTGACATGGACCTCCTCATCGATCTGGTCAGAGAAAGGGAGCCGCTGTGGAATATGGGGGACCGCCGCCATGCTGATCTTAATGTGACCCGTCGGCTCTGGGAGGAAATCTGTTTGCTCCTCATGGACCGCTGGGAGGACCTCTATGCTCGGGCCCAGATTCAACAGCTTAAGTATATACAGTTCCGGTTGCTGGATGTAAAGCAGTGTTTCCCAAACTTCAGTCCTCGTGGTCCTCAAGGGTGATGTTTTCAGGATTTCCTTTTGAGCAACACTATGGAAATCCTGAAAACATCACCAGTGGGGGGCATGAGGACTGGAGTTTGGGAAACACTGATGTTGTATACTACCACTTTGTGCTTTCTCGTTTCAGGGGAGAGAATTGTGAAGCGGTGGCGGTCTGTGAGGGATCGTTTCAAGAAGGAGTTCAACAAAGAGATGTGGGCCCTGAGTGGATCTGGAGGATGCAGGAGCAAGTACAAGTACGCATGAGCCCTGTCGTTCCTCCGGGAAACAATGGTCACCAGAAGGTAAATATTACACACCCCATGTAAAAAAAAAAAGTGTTACATGTCTAATTTTTTTTCAGCCAGGGCCATGCCATGTCACTATATTAATTGGATTTTCTTCTCTTTATTCCACAGCACGGTGACCAGCACTCGGGAGCCTGCATGGTTGGACCCTTCTGGGGCGATCCCTGAGGAGACCGCCACCGAGGGACACTTCGACCACCCCGGCCCATCTGCACCTTCCCAGCCTTCCCTCACATTCGATCCATCTCTCACATCCACCAGTGCTGGAGCATCGTGGCCGCCTACATTACATGAATCAACTGGTGAGGAGATCGCTTTCCCTTTACCCCACCCTTCTGCCGCTGCCATCTCTAGTACACCTGCGGGTACTGGGAGGCAGCGGCAGAGGGGTCAGAAAAAGACCTATGCTCCAGAGTTCTTGCATCTGAAAGCATCTTTCCAGAACTGTCTTAAAGTCGTGTCAGAGCAAATATCCATAGGCTTTCAGGTGATCAACGCCGCCATTCTGAAGTTGAAGACACTTCTGGAAACCATGCATTCAGAAGCAAGAAGTTCACCAAACCACACATTTTTCAGGTCTGTTGTGGAGCGTATGGAAACGCTCTCTCCTAGCCAGCGGATGCATGTAATGCATTCGTGCCACGCTGCTCTACTGCAGGTTACCTCCCAACCTCCTCCTCCCACCCCAGTAGTTCCTCCACCTGCACCCCCTCCAGCCACTGGGACAGAGGGACTCCTGCCCCGTACCAAACTCCTACCCCGTACCAAACTCCTTCCCCCTACTACTTCTCAATCACATCATCTGCTACTCCAGCCCCTGCTCAACCCTCCACTCCACCACACACCACCAGCTTTGCTTCCAACATGTCCACCCATTCTCTTGCTTTTTCCACCCCTTCACCTCTAACTGTTCCTTCCCCACCACCATCCCAGTCCTCTCTCCACACTCCCAGTGTCGAAGTGTCCCGCAGCCCCTCCAGCAGTATTTCCACCCCACACTACACTAATTTATGATTGTGTGTTGAAAATAAAAAACAAGTTTGCGTGTTTAAAGCTTTATTAAAAAATTTTCTATTGAAATTTACAAAAATTTTATTAAAAAAAAAAAGTTTCAATAAAAGTTAAATTTTTGTATCACAATTGGTGTCTGTCATTTATTTCTGCGGCTAAATCTGTTTAAACCAAAGGTAAAATATTGGTTATAGAAAAGGTAAAAATTATTGGGTATACTAAACAAGGTACATAACTTTGGGTAAAAGGTAAATACATTTTACCTTTTAGCCACAGTTGTGTCCCTGGTTGTGTTTTAGGCAAAGTATTTCACCTTTTAGCAAAAGTTGTGTATCTTGTTGGGATTACGTAACAATGTACACAACTTTTGTTAAAAGGTGAAATACTTTGCCTAAAACACAACCAGGGACACAACTGTGGCCAAAAGGTAAAAATTGATAAACCACAACAAGATAGACAACTTTGGTTGGCAAAGGTATACTGTTGGTACAGAAGGTATATGACTTTGGTTAAGGGCAGAAATTTATCAAACTCTGTCATCCTGCCAGTCTATTCTTCCTTGAAGTGACATAAGGTATTGGGCAAATTTGTCCCTCATTCGTGAAACCGTCACAGAACTTCTATTGGTAATGTTTTGGTAATCTTGCAAGGTGGTTTCTTCAGAGGTGTCCTCAATGGAAATGGGTTCCTTGCACATAAGAAAATTGTGCAGGACCATGCAAGCTTTGATCACCTCGTCCACAGTTTCAGTCTTGAGGTTGTTCGCAGTCAATAGGACACGCCATTTGGCTGTCAGAATACCAAAAGCGCACTCCACCATTCTTGCTCTTGTGAGGCGGTAATTAAAAATGCGTTTTGTTCTTGTCAGTCCTCTGCTAGAGTATGGTTTCAAAAGGTGTTCTGACAGCTGGAAGGCTTCATTCCCTACACATACAAAAGGCGTAGGTGGGCCAGATGTTTGCGACAGCAGTCTAGGGGGTGGGAACTGGAAGGTGTTTCCATACAGTCTACGCCCCATGGCAGACAGTTTGAAAACTTGAGAGTCATTGGAGCGGCCATAGGCCCCAATATTGACAACAATAAATTTATAAATTTGTATTCCGCGTCAGCGATGGCCATGACAACAATGGAAAAATATTTCTTCTAATTGAAATATTCCGATCCCGATCCTGCTGGCTTTACAATGCGGATATGTTTCCCGTCCACAGCGCCCAAGCAATTCGGAAAATGACATATCTGTAGAAACTTGTCAGCAATTTCAATCCACCTCTCTGTTGTGGGCTCTGGTACAAACTCATCAACTAAAGAGTCCCACAGTGCACGGCATGTGTGCTTCACAATTCCATATATGGTGGAAATCCTGAGTCTGTACTGGAAATGCAGTGACGAAAGGGATTCTCCAGTTGCAAGGAATCTGGGGGGAATTAAAAAAAAAATTAGTTCAAAATTACAGCATTACATATGAAAACTCAGATATAACACTTGTAGATGCAAACTACCACCAACATAATTCCAGTGAATGTGTGCTCTGAAGCGAGCAGATCCAATAAATGTGGCTTACCTTAGAGTCACCATCAGACGCTCCGTCGGCGAAATGGAGAAGCGGCAATAGGTGTCTGATCTTCTTATGAGGTCTGCAATGCGCTCCACCAAGTAATCAAAATTCTCCATTTTCATCCGAACATATGCGAAAAATTTCTCTGGGTTTCATCTAATGTCCATGCAGAGTGTAGAATACATCCTACGCGTCATTCTCTTGGCTGTGATGGGGTGGATCCACAAATGGCGTCGACGTCGCTGATGCATGATGCGCTGCTGTCTTGCTCTTTCCTTCTCCAGAACAATCACCCTCAAACGATTCGCCTCCACTGTAAAATCCACCAAATTCTTCAAAATGTTTCCTATCAAACCACATCCATCTTCGCCAGTCACTTGCTCTTCTCTCCAACCTGCACTTTTTCCTCTACAACGTGTCAAAGATGGGCTGTAGGAACACGGTATATATAGGTTTTCAGTAGCCAATCATGTTTGGAAGCCCCCAAGGGGCGTTTTTAAAAACCGGATCCGTCGAAAAATGGATGGAAAAACGGATGAGACGGATCCGGTTTTTGGTCGGCTGTGCAAGATTGATCTGGCAGAAAACCGGATCCGTCACATCCGATTTTACCTAACATTTGACGGATCTGGCGCTCCGGTACGACGCCGGATCGCGCCTGACGGCAAAAAACTGATGTGTGAATGTAGCCTAAGGGCTCCTAGGACTGCATTGAAATCCTTTTGAGCACTTTAATGCAAATTCATTTTTATTAATGTACAGGTGACCTCACAACATCTGCCTAGGAGAAACTGAATGGTGACTGGTGGTAATCTTCAGTCTATTTAACAACATAGTGCACAAACAGACTTTTTTATGCTTTTGTCCAAAAACTATGCGTTTTTAATGGTGTCTTGATGGTGTTTTTACACAGGCGGTGCAAACAGAAGAAGCTGTGGCTTTTTCAATAGTAATGGTTCAAAAATTATGATGAGTATAAAGAATTTTGCTGTTTGCCAATAATCAATAGCTTTTACACAAGCCATCCAACAAATATCCCATTATTTAGAGAAAAGAAAGAGGTGTGCTGTTTGAAAGCAATGGCTTCTCAACTGCGAGTAAAAAAATCTCTCTTTAGAGATCTGCTACTGGTTTGCAATTCCCAATTTGACTTTTACAATTACAATAGATTTATATCAATCTGTCCAAGAAAAATTCCTGTATTTAACAATGTATAGACACAATGGCTAGCCAACGAGCCAATAAAAAAAATCCCTATTTTCAGAAATATTTCATGTTTATATACCTTTAAGAGAGAATAATATAGCATAATATAGTGATAAAAGACAATGGACAAGAGAAAGTAATGTGTGCGGGCATTTAGCAGCAGAGTCAGCAGCACAGTCCACATGTTAGAAAACTAAGATGGATAAGGCATGACATTCCAAGCAGCAGCATTACCGTATGGGCACTAAAAAACAAAATTGGCAGCCAGAAAATATCAAGTTAGTGTGGCTGGGTTGAGAGAGTTAAAAAAAAATCATTTGAAAATGGTGCCAGCCGCGCATACGCATTAGCAGCTATCGGTGATCCGATACCTGCTACTGCGTAGGTGGCACCATCTTAATAAGGAAAAAAATGTCCACCTCCAAGCCTGCGCAGTAGCAGCTATTGGCGATCGCCAATAGCTGCTATTGCACACGCAGCGCCATCTTAGAGTAGGACTTTTTTTTACTTCTCTAGCAAGATGGGGCCAAACACCAATAACTGCTACTGTGCAGGTGCCGGCGGCACCATCTTGAAGGAGGAAATTTTTTTCTGCAGCAAGATGGCGCCGCAGGCTCTTGTGCAGTAGCAGCTATCGGATCAACGATAGCTGCTACTGCACAGGCATGGCAGGCGCCATTTTAAAATGGATTTTTTTTTAATATCAGGCTAACTTCAAACATATTAATTATATACACAGTATACAGTATATCCGAAACCAGCCCTATATGTGTGTGGTGTATGTGCGGCTAGTCGATCTCGCCCACCTCTCCGACTAGCTTTATAAGCCTATAAGCCCTCTTGTAGATAAATAAACTCATGGACTACAAGTCCCAGCACAATAACATCATTTTTGGGCTTACAGCGCAGAAGACCTCTGCGACACATATCAGCCATTTACAATCATGCCAGTCACTGTTTCACCATCACAATCAAGGAAACACCATGCATATCCTGAGGAGCACATACAGCACCCCCTAGCTGTAACAGGGGTCACTGCATCACTATATATATATATATATATATATACATATATATATATATATATATATACAGTACAGACCAAAAGTTCGGACACACTTTCTCATTCAAAGAGTTTTCTTTATTTTCATGACTATGAAAATTGTAGATTCACTCTGAAGGCATCAAAACTATGAATTAACACATGTGGAATTATATAATTTACAAAAAAGCGTGAAACAACTTAAAATATGTCATATATTCTAGGTTCTTCAAAGTAGCCACCTTTTGCTTTGATTACTGCTTTGCACAGTCTTGACATTCTCTTGATGAGCTTCAAGAAGTAGTCACTGGAAATAGTTTTCACTTCACAAGTGTGCCTTGTCAGGTTTAATAAGTGGGATTTCTTGTCTTATAATTGGGGTTGGGACCATCAGTTGTGTTGTGCAGAAGTCTGGTGGATACACAGCTGATAGTCCTACTGAACAGACTGTTAGAATTTGCATTATGGCAAGAAAAAAGCAGTGAAGTAAAGAAAAACGAGTGGCCATCATTACTTTAAGAAATGAAGGTCAGTAAGTCTGAAAAATTGGGAAAACTTTGAAAGTGTCCCCAAGTGCAGTGTCAAAAACCATCAAGCGCTACAAAGAAACAGGCTCACATGAGTACCGCCCCAGGAAAGGAAGACCAAGAGTCACCTCTGCTGCGGAAGATAAGTTCATCCGAGTCACCAGCCTCAGAAATCGCAGGTTAACAGCAGCTCAGATTAGAGACCAGGTCAATGCCACACAGAGTTCTAGCAGCAGACACATCTCTGCAACAGCTGTTAAGAGGAGACTTTGTGCAGCAGGCCTTCATGGTAAAATAGCTGCTAGGAAACCACTGCTAAGGACAGACAACAAGCAGAAGAGACTTGTTTGGGCTAAAGAACACAAGGAATGGATGTTAGACCAGTGGAAATCTGTGCTTTGGTCTCATGAGTCCAAATTTGAGATCTTTGGTTCCAACCACCGTGTCATTGTGCAACGCCGAAAAGGTGAACGGATGGACTCTACATGCCTGGTTCCCACCGAGATGCATGGAGGAGGAGGTGTGATGGTGTGAGGGTGCTTTGCTGGTGACACTGTTGGGGATTTATTCAAAATTGAAGGCATACTGAATCAGCATGGCTACCACAGCATCTTGCAGCGGCATGCTATTCCATCCGGTTTGCATTTAGTTGGACCATCATTTATTTTTCAACAGGACAATGACCCCAAACACACCTCCAGGCTGTGTAAGGGCTATTTGACCAAGAAGGAGAGTGATGGGGTGCTACGCCAGATGACCTGGCCTCCTCAGTCAACAAACCTGAACCCAATTGAGATGGTTGGGGTGAGCTGGACCGCAGAGTGAAGGCAAAAGGGCCAACAAGTGCTAAGCATCTCTGGGAACTCCTTCAAGACTGTTGGAAGACCATTTTCGGTGACTACCTCTTGAAGCTCATCAAGAGAATGCCAAGAGTGTGTAAAGCAGTAATCAAATAAAAAGGTGGCTACTTTGAAGAACCTAGAATATAAGACATACAGTATTTTCAGTTGTTTCACACTTTTTTGTTAATTATATAATTCCACATGTGTTAATTCATAGTTTTGATGCCTTCAGAGTGAATCTACAATTTTCATAGTCATGAAAATTAATAATACTCTTTGAATTAGAAGGTGTGTCCAAACTTTTGGTCTGTACTGTGTATATACAGCTCTGACAATAATTAAGAGACCACTCCAAAATTTTCAGTTTGTCTGATTTTTCTCTTTATAGTTATATTTTTTAATAAAATGTAAATTGCTCTTTTATTCAATAAACTACTGAATACATGTCTTTGAATTTCAAACCACCAAGTGTTGTATTTATTTTCAGAAAATGAGAAATGGTTAAGATAACAAAAAAATGCTTGCTTGCAGACCTCAAATAATGCTAAGTAAACAAGTTCATAATCAATTAGAAACAACAATACTAATGTTTTAACTCAGGAAGAGTTCAGAAATCAATTTTTTGTGTAATAACCATAATTTTTAATCACAGCTTTCATACGTCTTGGCATGCTTTCCAAAAGTCTTTCACACTTCTTTTGGGTGAGCTTATGCCACTCCTGGTACAAAAATTTTAGCAGTTCTTCTTTGTTTGATAACTTGTTACTATCCTTCTTCCTCTAGATTACATTCCAGAGGTTTTCAATGGTGTTCAGGTCTGGAGATTGGGCTGGTCATAACAGGGATTGATGGGGTGGTCCTTTATCCACACATTGATTGACCTAACTGTGTGGCATAGAGCATTGTCCTGCTGGTAAAACCAGTCCTCAGAGTTGGGGAACATTGCCTGAGCAGAAGGAATGAACTGTTTTTCCAGGATAACCTTTCATGCGGCTTGATTCAAACGTTCGTCCAAAGAATAACCTGCCCAATTCCAGCCTTGCTGAAGCATCCCCAGATCATGACCAATCCCCCCGCCAAATTTCACAGTGCATGCAAGACACTGTAACTTGTACTCCTCTCCAGTTATGTGTTTTACTATTTAATGACCAGGTGTTGGCCAAAGCTGAAAATTAGACTCATCAGAGAAGATTACCTTACTGCAGTCCTCTATGGTCCAATCCTTATGGTCTTTGGCAAAATTCAGCCTGGCTCTCCTTTGCTTCTCATTGATGAAAGGCTTTTTTTTTTAGTTTTACAAGATTTGAGCCCTGCCTCTAGGAGCCTGTTACGAATTGTTCTTGCTGTGCACTTCATCCCAGCTGCCATTTGCCATTCCTTTTGTAGGTCACTTGATGTCATCCTGCAGTTGCTGAGTGACATTCAAGTAAGATGACTGTCATCCCGGTCAGTGGAGAGTCGTTTTCGCACTCTGCCAGTTGTTGTCCCCAAAGTCTGCTGCTTGACCTTGTTGTAATGGACTGTTGTCTTAGAAATTTTAAGGATGGAGGCAACATGATGCTCACTGTATCCCTCTGCTAGTAAAGACAGAATTGATCTCTTCTTTTCCTCACTCAAAACTTTTCTTTTCAACTCCTTAGGCATGGTTAAAAGTTATGTTTTCATTCATATTACCTTTGGGATATTACTAGCACTTGCGTTGCCATCCAGCTTGTCCTATTGCAAGAGGATTGTGAACACCACAGCAGGGTTTTTATACTTTCCTTCATTAAACAAGATTTGGTTCAGGTGATCACCTAATGAGAATCACATTAAGTAGAATGAGGTGTACGCTGAATGGAATTCATCTGACACTGGAATGCCTGTCAGACATGTTTAGAAGCTGATTTTTATAAAACTGTGCAGCGGTCTCTTAATTTTTGCCAGAGTTGTATATATACAGTATATATGTATTTATACATATGTACATATTTATTTATACAGATACTGATAGAAGAATAGCCGCTAATTCATTTGTCGGCTTCTGAAAAATCACTGCAGGAGCCGACAGGATAGGAGAGATCAATTACATACAGTAAATTCATATAGAATAAGTAGATATATAGATTTCATTGACAAATACAATTAGTATACTGTGTGCTAGAGTTGAGCGAAACGGGTCGGGCATATTCAAAAATCGCCGACTTTCTCTGAAGTCGGGAAGAAGAACCAAAAAACTGCTTCTGCTGTTAGTGATTTCCACTTACAACACAACACTTTGTGTGCAGTGACAGAGGAGGCTCTATTTTTGTGCATCAGCTCTGTTGGTTATTAGGCTGCCTTATAAGGCTCCCTGATAGCTGCATTGCTGTTTGCATACTGCTGTGCAAACTGCTTTTTGGAAAGCAAAAATACTTTTCTTTCTCTTTTCTGCACAGTTAACAAGGGTTCATTTTTCCACCCTATTGTGTGTGCACTGTGCAGCAGTCCTGCTTATTAGGCTGCCTGCGTCCATACTTGGACTGAGAGCATCATTGTCAGCGTCCTCAAATCTCTAGAGAGATCCAAAATCTCACCAATCCTATAGAAACCCTCCACCTTGTCATACACCATCCAATTTCAGCCTGTTACATTGAGGTGTAATCTCTCCTGGGCCAGAGACAATAGTTCTGTGTCCTCAAATCTATAGTGAGATCCAAATTCTCACCAATCCTATAGACACCCTCCACCTTGTCATACACCATACAATTTCACCCTGTTACATTGAGGTGTAAATTCTACTGGGCCAGAGACAATAGTTCTGCATCCTCAAATCTATAGTGAGATTCAAAATCTCACCAATCCTATAGACACCCTCCACCTTGTCATTCACCATCCAATTTCAGCCTGTTACATTGAGGTGTAATCTCTACTGGGCCAGAGACAATAGTTCTGCGTCCTCAAATCTATAGTGAGATTCAAATTCTCACCAATCCTCTAGACACCCTCCACCTTGTCATACACCATCCAATTTCAGTCTGTTACATTGAGGTGTAATCTCTACTGGGCCAAAGACAAAAGTTCTGCGTCCTCAAATCTATAGTGAGATTAAAATTCTCACCAATCCTCTAGACACCCTCCACCTTGTCATACACCATCCAATTTCAGTCTGTTACATTGAGGTGTAATCTCTATTGGGCCAGAGACAATAGTTCTGCATACTCAAATCTATTGTGAGATTCAAAATCTCACCAATCCTATAGACACCCTCCACCTTGTCATTCACCATCCAATTTCAGCCTGTTACATTGAGGTGTAATCTCTACTGGGCCAGAGACAATAGTTCTGTGTCCTCAAATCTATAGTGAGTTTCAAAATCTCACCAATAGTAGATACACCTTCTACCTTGTTTTACAGTACCATATAGCTGGTGGTATTTTGGGTACATTTTCACAAAAATGAGCAAGTATGGTGGAAGACGCCATGGAAGTGGGCGGGGGTTGCCAGCTGGTCCCGATGGTGGTGGTGTTGCATCTGTTGGTAGTGGCAAAAGCACAATAGCACCAAAGGCAGGAGGTGTGGAGCCTGTGTCATTGTCTGGCTCCACAAGGCCTCGAAGGCTCTCTTTTCTGGGAGTAGGTAAATCACTTTTAAAGCCGGAGCTTCAGGAACAAGTTTTGGCTTACATTGCTGACACAGCCTCCAGCTCTCTCGCCTCCTCTTCTGAAGTTTCAAAAAATAAAAGCACTGAGTCGTCATTGGAGGCTCCTGGTCAAGAACAACACCTTTTCTTGTGTCCTTCACCCCTACCAAAAGTGAAGGATGTGGCAGGCCCCACTACCGATTACTCCATGGAGCTCTTTTCACATACCATGCCTGGGTTAGCAGGTCAAATCATGAATTCCCCAGTCCAAGATGAATCTGACAAGGAGTGCACTGATGCACAGCCACTGCTAGATTTTTCTGCTGGTACCTTCACTCAGAGCACTACATTGTCCTCGCAGTGTACTGAGCCAGAATCTGACCCTGATGAAACTCAGATGCCCCTTCCCGCATACTATACTACCTTACACGGTGACACAGGGGAAGGTGCACATGAAATTGAAGAGGAGGTGATGGATGACCCAGTTGTTGACCCAGATTGACATCCATTGGGGGAAGAGGGTGCTGCTGCCAATAGCTCAGAAGAGAAGGAGGAGGATCCGCAGCAGGCAACGGCATCGCAACAGCTGTTATCTGGCAGGACCGTAGCAGTCCAAAAACATGTTACAAAAACCAAAAGAGTTGCAGGACAGCTTGGCCAGACGGTCAAATTAGCACAGAGTGCAAGGTCTCAAAATGTCTTCCATAGTAGGAAGAGTGTAGTGCGGCACTTTTTTGAACAAAATCCTAATGATCAGGCAAAAGTTATCTGTAAGAAGTGCGCAAAGACCTTTAGCCGAGGGAAAAATCTGAGAAATTTGAATAACAGTTGCATTCTTAGACATTTAACCACTATGCACTTGCAAGCGTGGACGGACTACCAAACCTCACGTACCACATGTGCACCTGCTCCGAATGAAGGTAGTCAGCAATGCTACATCGCTTCCCCCACTGTAAGCCCACCGGTTAGCACACCACCAGCAGCAAATGTCGAGGTGTCGTCACAAGGCCAAAGCAGTCAGGGAATCACAATGTTATTGCTACGAAAGACTGAATCTAGGCCATCAGCAACACCACCAACACCATCACCATCACCAACCCTCTCTCAGTCCGCCATGTCCACCGCTATTTCCACCATATGCAGTTCTCAAGTCCAGCTCACCCTACCAGAGACTCTGAGTAGGACAAGAAAGTACTCATCCTCTCATCCGCGTACACTGGCTTTGAACGCCCACAATGCCAAACTAATCTCGTTAGAGATGATGCCCTACCAGTTGGTTGAAAGCAAAGCTTTCTGCGAGCTCATAGCCTATGCAGTACCACTCTATGACCTACCCAGTCGGCACTTCTTTTCACGAAAAGCCAACCCAGCCCTCCACGTGCATGTGAAAGACCGCATTGTCCATGCACTCAAGCAATCAGTGAGTTGAAAGGTGCACCTCACAACAGATGCATGGTCCAGTAGGCATGGCCAGGGCCGTTACGTGTCCATTACTGTGCACTGGGTTAATGTGGTGGATGCAGGGTCCACAGGGAACAGCGGCGTTGGGACAGTGCTGCCTAGCCCACAGTGTTATGAATGGGTCACCGAAGAGGAAAAAACAACACAAGCCAAGTCTCAGAAAACCAGAGGGGTTGGTAACTATGCAGATTGCAGATCCCTGATCTTACCACACAACTAGCAGCAGTCGAGGAGAGTACCTACGATGATCCTAGAGGCCTCGTCACAACCAATTAAAGCAACCTCACTACCTCCTATCACCACCAGAGGGAGAACGGAAGGAGGAGCAGAAAATGAGTTCACAACACCACGGTATAGGAAACAGTTGGCTGTAGGCGTTCGACCCTCCTCCTCCTCCAGAAGCGAAAGCTCATCCACAGAGCGCAGTCGCACGAGCTCTCCATCCGCAGCTGCCAGTGTTGCACACGAGGTGTCCCACTATCGAACAGCTAGTGGTAAGCGCCAGCAGGCTGTGTTGAAGATGATGTGTTTGGGCGACAACAGACACACTGCAGAGGTACTGGCTGACTACTTGCAGCGACAAACTGAGTCATGGCTGGGCAGTCTACATCTTGAGGCAGGCAAGGTAGTTAGTGATAACGGCCGTAAGTTTGTGGCAGCCATAGCCCTTTCAAAACTCAGACACATACCTTGCCTGGCTCACACCTTGAACCTGGTGGTGCAGTGCTTCCTCAATAATTATCCGGAGTTAACACCCCTGCTCCATAAGGTGCGAAGACTGTGCTCGTACATCTGCCGGTCGCCCGTACACTCCAGTCGTATGCAGAAGCTGCAGTGATTGCTCCACCTTCCCAAGCACCGCCTAATTATCGACGTTGCAACAAGGTGGAACTCCACCCTGCACATGGTTCAGAAGCTGTGCGAACAGAGGCAGGCTGTAATTCATTTGTGGGAGGATACACGGGCAGGCAGTTTGCAGGCAGACATGGAGTTGTCAGGTGTGCAGTGGTCGAAGCTGAAAGACCTCTGTAAAGTCCTTCAGTGTTTTGAGGAATGCACACGGCTGGTGAGCGCAGACGACGCCATCATAAGCATGAGCATCCCACTTATGCGTCTGCTCATGCAAACTTTGACGCACATTAAGGAGCAGACGTCTGCAGCCAAGGAGGAAGAGGAGGAGGGAAGCCTTGATGACAGTCAGCCATTTTCTGGTCAGAGAAGTCTCGTGGAAGAAGAGGAAGAGGAGGATGAGGAGGATTATTGGGATGATTATTTTGGGGAGGAGGATGCTTCTCAAGGGGCAAGAAAAAATGTTGGCGTGGCAAGGTCAGGTACAAGGTTTGTGCGTGACTGGAGGGATGTGGATTTGCCAGAAAGTGCTTCTCCACCCAGCACTCTCAGTGCATCATTGACACCTGGAACATTGGCCCACATGTCTGATTATGCCTTGCAGATCCTAAAAAGGGACCCCCGCATTGCCAAAATGATGAACGATGACGAATACTGGTTGGTCAGCATCCTGGATCCACGCTATAAAGGCAAATTCCAAAACATCATGCCACAGGAGAACCTAGAGCTAATATTGGCTAGCAAACAAGCAACTCTGGTAAACCGTTTGTTTGAGGCATTCCCAGCACACAGCGGCAGTGATGTTTTTCCAACAAGCCGTAGGTGGCAACATGGAAGAGGTGTTCGTGGTGCACACAGCCGAAGTGGTGTTGGACACAGGGGTTTCATGACCATGTTGTGGACTGATTTTTCAAGTACCGCTCACAGGACTGGTAATACTGCATCGATCGAAAGTGACAGGAGACAGCAGTTGTCAACTATGGTAACAAACTACTTCTCCTCCCATATCGATGTTCTCCCTCACCTGTCATTCCCCTTTGACTATTGGGCCAGTAAACTTGACACCTGGCCTGAATTCGCACAATATGCCATACAGGAGCTCGCTTGCCCTGCTGCTAGTGTGTTATCTGAATGAGTCTTCAGTGCTGCTGGATCAATTCTGACAGAAAAAAGGACCTGTCTGTCGACCCAAAATGTTGATGATCTGACCTTCATTAAAATGACCCATGCATGGGTTTCAAAGGATTTTGTCCCACCCTCCCCTGCTGACACGTAGGTTGCCAGAATAATGGCTTGCTTTTGTCCTCCTCTTCAGCGGACTTCTCCAATTACTCCATTTGCAGCTGCTGAATGTCCAACATCAACATATGCAAATTTTTCCACCTCCCTAACTGGGCTGCCTCCCCCCACAGGGCCGGGGTCACCACCTGGCGCATGCACTCATGCGAGTGCCGTTGCCCTGGACAGGTGAGTGGGCACACTGTTTGGCAACGGCACTGGCACAAGGTCCCTCATAGTAGAATCAAGTGTCTCTGACGGTGTGGGTGCACACCCGCCGTCAGACACACCGGCGTACTATGAGGGGCCCTGTGCCAGTGCCGTCACCAATGAGTGGGCACCCCTGCTTGCTCGGGATCACAGCACTTGCAAAGTTGAAATACTTACCTCTCCCTGCTCCACCGCCATGGTATCTTCCGCGATTCCTGACAGTGACATTCTGGTCAAAGAGCGCGATGACATCACGTCTGTACGCCCTCTGCCTAAACAGTCCAAGTGCAGTGAGGTGGAAGATGGGGACGACGAGGAGTCCAGACTAATACAGGGATTCCCTAGCGAGGAGACTTATTTAATTGTTTTCAATGTTGGGACAGCTATTTTTGGGGAGCACTATACTCTGGAGAATGATATATGAGGCCCACCATACACTGGAGCATTCCAAAGGTGGACATCAGACACTGGAGCAGCATTTACAGGGCTCATTATGCACTGGAGCATTAGAAATGGGGCCCATTATATATGGAGCATTATTTGGGCCCATAACACAGTGGAGCTTCATCCATGGGGACCAACATATACTGTAGCATTATGTGGAGCTCATCATATACTGTTTCAAACATTATATGGGACCAATGATTCTGTATGGAGAAATATATGGGTCTCATTTCTCTGTATAGCATACTATGCTGTGGCCATAATACTGTATGGAGTAATATACTGTCCGTTTTTGGAGCTATTGGAGAATTTAAAATGGATATCAGTCATAAAATGTAAGAAGTGAAGTATTTTTCATTGTACTATACCGCTATTTTTCTGCCGTATCAGAGGATCATGAATTGTGGCATGTGTTAAAGGAGCCCATTGACACTCTTTGGCCCTGGACCCACGAAAATCTGGAGCCAGCCCTACCCCCCACAACTTTAGCCAAATAACCCCCAGTTTTCAATGCCTAAATATTATTATAAAGTAAATTAAGGCTGACAAGCTTAAGTAATAAGAATTGATGTTTTTGGCAGTAAAATGGGCACTGTAGGTGTGTTTCCTGTCCTCCACTCACTGCCGACTTTTCTTCCCCATTGACTTGCATTGGGTTTTGTGTTCCAGCCGGCCTTCGACTTTTCACGATAATCGGCCAATTTCGTTCGACCCGACTTTTGAGAAAGTCGGGTTTCATGAAACCCTACTCGACCCGAAAAAAGGCAAAGTCGCTCATCTCTACTGTGTGCAAATTTCTGGACATGTACACTGCCGTTCAAAAGTTTGGGGTCAGTTTGGGGTCACCCAGACAATTTTGTGTTTTCCATGAAAACTCATACTTTTATTAATCAAATGAGTTTCCAAATTAATTTAAAATCTAGTCCAGACATTGACAAGGTTAAAAAAAAAGATTTTTATTTGAAATAATAATTTTCACCTTCAAACTTTTCTTTCGTCAAAGAATGCTTCCTTTGCAGCAATTACAGCATTGCAGAACTTTGGCATTCTAGCAGTTAATTTGCTGAGGTAATCTGGAGAAATTTCACCCCATGCTTCCAGAAGCAACTCCCACAAGTTGGTTTGGCTAAATGGGCACTTTCTGCATACCATACGGTCAAGCTGCATCCACAACAGATCAATGGGGTTGGGATCTGGTGACTGCGCTGGACACTCCATTACAGATAGAATACCAGCTGCCTGCTTCCTCCCTAAATAGTTGTTGCATATTTTGGAGGTGTGCTTTGGGTCATTATCCTGTTGTGGGATGAAATTGGCTCCAATTATGCGCTGTCTATAGGGTATGGCATGGTGTTGCAAAATGGAGTGATAGTCTTCCATATTCAAAAGACCTTTTACCTTGTACAAATCTCCCACTTTACAAGCACCATAGCAACCCCAGACCATCACATTACCTCCACCATGCTTGACAGATGGCGTCAGGCACTCTTCCAGCATCTTTTCAGTTTTTCTGCATCTCACAAATGTTCTTCTCTGTGATCCAAACACCATAAACTTGGATTCATCTGTCCATAACACTTTTCACCTATCTTCCTCTGTCCAATGTCTGTGTTCCTTTGTCCATATTAATCTTTTCCTTTTATTAGCCAGTCTCAGATATGGCTTTTTATTTGCCACTCTGCCCTGAAGGCCAGCATCCCGGAGTCGCCTCTTCACTGTTGACGTTGACACTGGCATTTTGCATGTACTATTTAATGAAGCGGACAGTTGATGTTACGTGGCTGGCGGAACGCACCAAATAATAAAGATGAAATAATATATGTGGTGTGTTCGCAGCCCAAGGCCCACCGTGCAGAGGTGACCAACTGCTGCTAAACAATGAGGGAAAGGCGTGTAGGAGTAAAGCCGGACATCGGTGAGTAACCACTGAGCCGGTGCTAACAGACACGTGCGCCGTTACTTCACGGAACACGTGCCTGCCGGCGAAAAGCCGCAACCTGTTAACGTCACAGGTCACGGGGTGTGAACCACTGCTGCAACGTGTGCAGTATCCGCCCTGACGGACGCCAATAACCAGCCTAATAACCGGGCTGGAAAGCATTACTAAAGCGCATGGCGTACCTAGCGGACGCTGCGATAGCAGTGGCAAGGAGGCCTATACTGGCCAACGCCCTAGGCACTAGCGGTGGATGTGGAGCAACACTGCGGTGCTATGAGGTGTAGAGCTAACGTATTGACTCTAATCCCTAACACATATGTAATATCCAAGAAGGGGGGAATTATAATGCATCAGTCACCAGGCTCATTCATCCATCACACATACACTAAATGCATTAGCCTCAGAGTCTATCATAGCGCATGGCGGGGCGGCCATGCGTGCCTTTTATAGCCGTGCCCTTCCGGGACCTTCCTGATCCTTCAGATGGACCAATCAGAACTGGAGAAGGACCTGAGCATGTGACTCCCGATCCCCAATGGCAGATCGTGTCCTGAGCATGCTCAGTGGAGCGAAGGGAGAACTTAGACTCTGGAGTCTTTTGCTGCTGGACAGGCTGCACTGCCGTAACTGGACCAGAGGTGGCAGGAGCAACCAAACCCACGAAGCTGGTGCTGGCAGAAAGCCGGGTTCGTGGAGTCTGCTGAGCAGGCTCCACTGCGGCCGGAAGGGAATGGGAGACCAGAGATGTCAAGGCTTGGGATTCCCACTGTGCAGCGCCTGGAACCCGACGCCTAACAGTTGAGAACCTGTGAAGTGTCAATGTCTCAAACTACAGACTCTAATGTACTTGTCTTGTTGCTCGGTTGTGCAGTGGGACCTCCAACTTCTCTTTCTACTTTGGTTAGAGCCTGTTTGTATTCTCCTCTGAAGGGAGTAGTACACACCGTTGTAGGAAATCTTCATTTTCTTGGCAATTTCTCAAATGGAATAGCCTTCATTTCTAAGAACAAGAATAGACTGTTGAGTTTCACATGAAAGTTATTTTTTTCTGGCCATTTTGAGAATTTAATGGAACCAACATATGGAATGCTCCAGATTCTCAACTAGCTCAAAGGAAGGTCAGGTTTATAGCTTCTCTAATCAGCCAAACTGTTTTCAACTGTGCTAACATACTGGCACAAGGGTTTTTAAGGGTATTCTAACCATCCATTAGCTTTCTTGCACAGTTATGAAACACAAAGTACCATACCAACACTGGTGTGATGGTTGTTGGAAATGGGCCTCTTTACACCTATGAAGACATTGCATTACAAACCAGACGTTTGCAGCTAGATTAGTCATTTACCACATTAACAATGAATATAGTATATTTCAGAATCATTTAATGTTAGCTTCATAGGAAAAAACTGTGCTTTTCTTTCAAAAATAAGGAAATTTCTAAGTGACCCTAAAATTTTGAACGGTAGTGTATTTAATTAATAAAAGATTATTTTATGGAAAAAATGGTGTGGAGTCCCCCTATGGTTAATAACCAGAATTAGCTATGCAGACAGCTGAGAGCTGATGTTAATAGACTAGAAAGGGGCCATGGATCTTGGCCCCCCTGGCTAAAAACAGCCACAGGGCAGTGGGAAGAGCAAGGCTATGTGCAGGAATTGGCACATCTTAGAGATGGGCCCTTTCACGGTGGCTGAGAGCTGATGTTTTTAGCCAGGGGACAGGATCCATGGTCCCTTTCTGTGCTATTAACTACATCCCTCAGCTGTCTGTATAGCCATTGCTGGCTATTAATTATAGGGGAACCCCATGCCATTTTTTTCCATAAAATAATCTTTTATTCATTAAAAATAATAATGTGAAGCGAGAAAAGGAGAAATATGCAGCACTCACCGATATAGCTGAAAATCTGTGCGTCTTTATTTCACATAAATTCCATCAATAGATAAGTGTTAATAAGGAATAAATTCTTGGACTTTAAGTGCGCTGCCAGACAAATTCCATAACAACACAAGGTTAAAAAAGTTAACCCTTTAATCCCTACGCGTTTCGAAGCATAACGCTTCTTCTTCAGGGGTTGACACATGAATACAGAGAGCTGTCATTGCATTTATACATACACGGTTCAAATTTGGCGCCATCAAAGACATGAGGTGCGCCGCAAAGGTCAAAGATCAAAGTAGTTCAAGCGTCTTGAAGAGTTCATAGAGGTTAAACGTTCCATAATTAAAAAAACAATTATATCTTTATTATATTTTGCAGATAAAAGAAAGAAGAGAAAGAAAAAATGAAAAAATGGGGGAAAAAAATATAAAAAAGGGGAGAAGGAAAAAGAACCCACGACGTGAGGACAAGAAAAAATATCAAAGTCCGACAGACATACCACTACACCAAGGAGAGTGTTCGTACTTAAATAAAGGATTATAATCCAACAATCGGAACGAATCTCCGCAATAAATATGTATAAAAGTAATAATAAAGTGATGCATATGTGTATATGATTAAGAATACGTTAAAAAGGAATTTAGTATATGAATGATAAATAAATGAAAAATTAAAAAATTATAAAATGTTATAAAATGTGTCACCATTATTTCATTTTAAATTCCATGAGAGATCAGTGGCGCAGGTCAATGGGAGAAAACGCACCCACAGAAAAAAATGCCTGCAGAAGAAACCAAGATCGCTCACAGCCCAAGACAAAAAAGAACAAGAAAAAACACAAACTTGGCACCAATACTTTAAATGATTGGAGATATTCGTTATTTAAATATATTAAAAACGCATTAAAAATTGAAAAAAAGGGAAGGAAAAATTATAGCGAGGTCCACTTTAACCATGGACTAGTTAATATGGAAAAAAGAAACTGAAAAGAAGTACAGCTGTTTGCATGCAACAATTAAGAGCAGAAAAACGCATTGGTTATTTTATTTCAGAAGTCTATTAAGGATCCGAAATTTTAAGAGCACAAACCAGACTAACAGAAAAAAATTATGGAAAATGAAAAAATAATAATCATAATACCAAGAGAATGTATAGAGAAAATTAACCCATTGGTTTCTATAAAAATGACACATTGCGTTATATATAGGAAAAGCACAACAGAAGAAATATATAAATATAAAATATATATAAATATGCGTCAATGTACATACAAAAAAATTTTTTTAGAAAAAATCATTGATATATAAAAAATATTATGGAATAAAAGCGCATTAGTAAATTTATTCCCAAGAAGCGGAATTTGAAGAACATAGACCCGAATAACAGGAATAAATTAATGAAAAATTATGGTACCGAAAAAATTGTGTGTAAATGAAATTAACCCATTGTGTTGGACCATTGTGTTAGGAAAAAAAAAAAAAATATATATATATTGGTGAAAGAGCAAGAGGGGATGGGACTAAATGTGAAGAGAAAAACGCTGGAGAGAATTATACTCATCAATAGATAAGTGGACATGCAGGACGTTAGAGGAAAGCTAGGGGAGGGAGGTGCCGGACAACGGCCGTTTTGCGATTACTAGCTTCTACTGGTCTCCTTTTTTCGCTTCACATTGAAACATTCATGTTTTTTCATGCAAGCACCTCCATTTTTTGACTGAAATATATACCGCAATACTTCAGATAAATAGCTCCGTCTGTTAATGTGGTGATTTGTGTGCCCTAGTATGCCTTTCATCTGTTTGGATCATTAAATAATAATAATAATTTTATTTCTATAGCACCAACATATTTTGCAGCACTTTACATTATAGAGAGGACTTGTACAGACAATAGATATTACAGCATAAGAAACAGATCAAAACAGATACCAAGAAGAATGAGGGCCCTGCTCACAAGCTTACAATCTATAAGGAAAAAGGGGAGACACAAAACGTGGATGGTAACAATTGCTTTCGATATTTGTACCAGTCATAGGGTAAGAATCAGGTGTTCATGTAAAGCATGTGATAACATGATGCGAGGAGCCTGGTTATTGTTAACATTTTGAATGGGTCACACAGGGATAGTTAGGTTAATGCATTGAGGTGGTAGGCCAGTCTGAACAAATGCATTTTTAGGGTACACTTAAAACTGTGAGGATTGTGGATTAATCGTATTAACCTGGGTAGTGCATTCCAAAATATTGGTGCAGCACGTGAAAGGTATTGGAGACGGGAGTGGGAGGTTCTGATTATTGAGGATGTAAACCTCAGGTCATTTGCAGAATGGAGGGCACGGGCAGGGTGGTGCTGAGCCATGAAGTGCTTTGTGGGCGAGGGTAATAAGTTTGTACTGAATTCTGAAGTGGATGTGTAACCAGTGTAATGACTGGCCCAAGGTAGAGGCATCGGTATAACGATTGGTAAGGAATATGATCCTGGCTACAGCATTCAAGACAGATTGGAGAGGGGAGAGTTTGGTAAGAGGGAGACCGATTAGTAGAGAGTTGCAATAGTCCAGACAAGAATGAATTAAAGAAACAGTAAGAGTTTTTGCAGAATCACAAGTAAAAAAAGGTCAAATTCTAATGTTTTTGAGGTGCAGATAACAAGAGCGACCCAGTGATCGGATGTGAGGGTGAATGAAAGCTAGGAATCAAGTATAACCACAAGACAGTGGGCATGTTGCTGGGGAGTAATGGTGGAACCACACACAGAAATGGCAATGTTGGTTAAAGGTAGGTTAGTAGAGGGAGGAAACACGAGGAGTTCAGTTTTTGACAGGTTCAGTTTCAGATAGAGTGAGGACATGATGTTAGAGACAGCGGTAAGACAATCACTGGTGTTTTCTAAAAAGGCAGGTGTGATATCAGGAGAAGTGTATAACTGGGTGTCATCAACATAGAGAAGGTACTGCAAACCAAATCTACTGATAGGGGGAGTGTACAAAGAGAAGAGGAGGGGGCCTAGGACTGATCCTTGAGGAACCCCAACTATAAGGGGAAGATGAGAGGAAGAGGAATCAGCAAAAGATACAGTTTATGAGCTGTCAGAGAGATAGGAGGAGAACCAGGAGAGAACAGTGTCCTTGAGGCCGATGGAGCAGATCATAGTGAGGAGGAGCTGATGATCTACAGTGTCGAATGTTGCAGAGAGACCCAAGAGAATTAGCATGGAGTAGTGACCATTAGATTTAGCTGTTAGGCTTCTTTTACACTTGCCGTGTTTTTGCGGGCCGCTTTGGCGGCCCCAATAGATTTCTATGGGCCGCAAAAATGGGCAGTAAAAATTCGTCGGAGCGACGTATGCCATATGGCCGTGAGGGCCGTATTTACAGCCGTGAAAAAATATCGAGCCTGCTTGATATTTTTCATGGCTTACGGACACAGCCCCTATTGAAAATCAAAAACAACGGAAGCTTGCCCAGTGTGTTGATTTTGCGGTAAATCGTAAAGATCGTATTTGTGGAACGCCGTATTTTTGCTAGGACATTCTCATGTACTTCCTGTTTATCACTTTGAAGGCCTGCAGAGACCCAAGATGGACCTGGAGAGAATCATCATTCTCTTTCAGGTATGTAGGGGTGCTGAAAAGCCTTCCACCCCCCGTTCAGGAGTGTAGGGGAGGTTCCAGGTTATTATGGGGACAGTGGGTGAAGAGCCCTCCCTGGCTCCCTGTACTGTTGGTTTTTGCTGGGACGGGGGCCAGACAGAGATGGGAGGGTGGTGTTAACAGATAGAAAAATAGGGGTGGCGGAGAGTGCAAAAGAGGGGTGGCGGAGTAGTCATTTTCTTTCAGTGCTGTTTGCTTTTAAAAAATATGCTATTGCAGAGCACCCCCCACCCCTTTTTTTTGCTTCAGGATCATCCCTGCTTGAGTTATGACTGTGATATGAAAGAGCAGGCCTGGGAGGATGTGGACCAATCCCTCATCCCAAACTGCTTGCAGGAACAAGAATTGCTATGGAAGTACTCAATACATGACATGATATACTTGCTTTTTAAAATTTAAGAAGTGTGAAATTGAGTTATGTGTTTTCTTCCGCTGTGAAATCCATTAAAACCAAGTGGGGATCTGCAAGGGACCAATTGAAGCATGAACTAAAAGAAAAGAAGCCCTACAGATTCATCAAACAGCTTCAGTTTCTTATTCCTGTACTTGGCATGCGCAAGTAAGTATATATACATATATATGTATCTTCCATGTTGATGTTTGTTGTCTAGCTTCTATAATTGTCTGTTCTCATTTGGAGAACTGAAGAAAATCTTCCTGTGGAGACCACACACTGTCAGCAGCAGTAAAACCAAATTTTCCCATTTGGTTTGTATCTTTCTATCAAACACGTGCCCCATGCTCATCATACACCACCATTATCGTAGTCAAAGTGCTCAGAATACTTTAGCGGCAACGCCAGGATTTTCGCAGGGTTTTTACCGAATGTTTAGAATTTTTGCCGGTTTTATAAAATTTAGCTTGTGTTTCCGATAACAAATTCAAATATGTCCTAAATTCAAAAAAATCTAAAAGACAGCGATGCTTACCTGCCCAGGCCTCCAAACAAATGCACTATCAGGGTGTAGTGGACCCATATAGTTAAGATGTCGGTAACACAGGTGCAAGAATACCAATGAGACAACCGCTCACAACCTACCAATGCAAGGAAGGGGTGGTTGCTTGGTATGTTAAACCACAATGAAGACTTGTATGCGGTTCTGTTCCCACAATGGTAATACACAGCATCCAGGTTAACAGCCTATTAGTTATGTCCATACTATTAGTAATATTAGCATTACTAGTGCTACCCAAATGCATCCCATGTGAACAGACCACAGTTGGGCCCATTCTGTCTTGTAAACTGTTGAGTCTGTTCACATGAGATGGATGCTATGCATTACTATTGTGTGAATAGCGTCTCATACAAGTCTTCATTGTGCATTAATATACGAAGCGACTCACCCCTCTATGCATTGGTAGGTTGTGAGCGGTTATCTCATCAGTATTCTTGCACCTGTGTTGTCACCATCTAAACTATATGGGGCCACTGCACCCTGAGTGTATTTGTTTGAAGGCCTTGGCAAGTAAACATCTCTGCCTTTTAGCAGTGTATTTGAATTTTTGGAGGATTTTCAAGTTCTCTTTTTGTGCTATTTCTGAACATGGAAAGCCCATGGAAATGTGGATGCCCTCTCAAGGGCATCCTGTATGGTGACAGGTGTCCAATCCTTCAAGTTTGAACAGGGGGATGCGAGGCAGTGAGGTAATAATTTACAAGGGACACTACGTGTTGCTCAAGATGTGCATAGAAGCATGCTAAATCTGCAGAAGTGCATTACAGCATCAGCTGTAGTTACAATGCTAAATAAAAGAGAGTGTGGATTTGGTCAAACTATTTGACCAAGTCAGATTTAAGAAAACTTGACATGGGCTTTAGTCTTTGGAGAGATCTGCAAGATGGTAGTGGGGCAGATCTCTCCTCCACTCTGGGTCTTGAGAGTGGATCATGTGAACAATTCCCACTTAAACTTTCAGTTGAGGTTTGGGTGTGTCAGTGTTTGGTTTGCAAGCATCAGAGCAGGAGACTTTGTACAGGACAGGTCTGAACACTGCCACATAAGGCAAAGTCATTGATGCACAAATGAATGATATGGCAGTGCAGTCGCCCATGGCAATGGATTTTATATTTACTGTTATGGATGACCCAAGTACGAACCAGAGGATAAGATTTGAGTTATTTTTGTAAGTTGCCTAAATAAGTAAGTTTAAGTTGGAATAACCTGGGTCACTACTCTTTAGCGCACTGTCATGATAGCCTCTGTATTACATCACCATTTAGGATATATTCCCCCTCTTTGATATCCACACTCTATAATGATCTGTCTTTAGCCCACATATGTAATAATACCCTTCTTTGGACCCATATAGTATACTATAGAATATTTTCCCCCTCTTTGGACCTAATTCAGCATTATATCACCCTCTTTAGAATAATGTTTACCTATTTGTCTCCTAGACTATATAATGTACCCATTTTCGGTCCAAAAAGTATAATGGCCCCATCTTTAGTTCCCCAGTTAACACAATGTACCCCTCTTGGACCCCTGTTTAGTATAATTTCTCACCTTGAGCATTATTATGTACAGTATAATTTCTTCTTCTGTTGCTCTTCTACATTATAATGTATCTCTCTATAATAAGCATACAGCATAATGTCTTTTTAGACTCCATACTGTGTATTGTTCCCCTCTTTTGCCTCCATACTGTATAATATTGTTTGTGGCTTCAAATAGTATAGTTTAATACCGTTGTAATTTAATGCACAGCATGTAAAACTGTACGGGTGACTAATTGAATAAAGAATTTTTTGGAAGTTTTATATACCACCGTAATGTAACACTAAGCAGTGAGTTAAAGTCTATGTATGACTAATTGAGTCCAAAAAAAAAAATTGACCTGTTTTTGTGAGTTTTATATGCAACCTTAATGTTATAGTTACCACATTAAACTCTGTGGATGACTAATTGAATCCAGAGAAATTTTTTTAGCTTTTTTTGGAGTTTTACTGTACATACCTCCATATTGCAACACTAAGCATGATAAATTGTATGAATCATGATATCATCAATTTTTTCACTCCCCTCCTAAAAAAATGTGGTCAGTGCAGCAACTATGTATTTAGCAACAGACTGCAAAGGTCTAAGCTCTGCCTTGTGGCTGTATTCTGCCGCTCTTGCTGCTCCTGCAACTGTTCCTAGGCTACATGCAGAATGTCTCTCATACAAACTGCAAAGGACAGGATTAGCCCAACAGCATGAGTATCAACACTAGAGGACTCTGGTTACTAAAACTGTGCATACAGGCCAGGATAACTGCTCTATCCCTCCAATTATAACTGTCCCTGAGCTGTACAGTGGCATTAGTGTGGCATGCATGGTGGCGCCTTTCCTTTTATAACCTCAGATGAGTTAATGCTGCCAGCCAATCACATTAATGCCACTACCAAGATGACTATGGCATTACAGTGACTGTCAGGCAATCCTAGCATGCTTATTGGCTGTGTAATAGGCACCAAACATGCGGGTGGGGATTTGAGCTTCAAATCAGAGCACCGACCAATGCTTATTGAATGCCGAGCACATCCGAGCACCCAGGCTCTTGAGTGATAGCCGAGTATCAACAAGCATGTTCGCTCATACCTAGTACTTACCAATTTATAGCATGTAATTTAGCATACTGCAGGACAGCTTCTACATTGTCATCTATTTGTACATGTTTTCTTTTTTGGGTAGAACACTTTGATATAACAACAGGAGACTCATACTTATTAAGTGTATACAATAGATTTTAGTTAATCGAATGCTTTAAATTATTTTGCGACTTACCTCTCAAAAATTTTTCCAAAAAGCTAACTACTGCATATCACTTTGTTTTTGTAAAAGCAATTTCAGAGTCAGAAGCAGTATCAGTGGATCTTACAGCAGATTCTTTTTTTCGCTGACAAGAAAACATAGTTTCCCATGTGCTTTTCTTTGATTTCCAGAAGAGCTTTTAAATTCTGTTTTGCAAATTCTGAATGGAAAGTCAAACACTTCCTTTGCTTAAGCGTGATAGATGAACTTAGAGGTGGCAGAGTCAATTAAACATATATTTTTCTCTGTTTTCCCTAGGTCTTACTCTTAAAGAGAATCTCAGTTCAAACATATTTTTATATTAGGTCTCTTGACCTATTTCTTATGTGTGCATTTCAAAACTGGTTAGTTTGTTCTCTTTTTATGATTTTCTTTAGTAATTTACAAGGAAAAGGATATTTAAACTATTGCATCACAAGATCTTTATGCAGCACTTTCTACAATTTTGCATTTGTTAATCTTGCATGATAAATTTGCAATTCAGAAATGAAAACCAAAGCCAAAAGATCTACATATACTCAAAGCTTTTGTTTGTGTTTTAAAAATGTTTGGTTCCACTTTTAGGTTATTGCCAATCTACACTCAGTTAAAACTTTCAACTACTTTTTCTTACCCCTGTTCTCTAGCCTTTACTAGTAAATATATCCCTAAGTACACTGCCACATACTGATCTATTTGGTAATTTTTTATCCAATACCTTATTTAGACACTTTCAAAATATATGTATCATGCCTCCATCATTGCTATCACATCTTGGACATCTAACTGAAATTCTAACCCCAATTTGATGCATAAAATTTGGGATTACAATATATTCTGTGAATGAATCTATGGGGTAGGGAACTTAGTCAATGCAATGCAGTTTCCCCATTATTGAAGGAATATATGAGATTGGAATACTCCTGATCATTGCTAACAGAAAGAAAAGATGGAGTAACCATGAACCACAAAAGGAAGACAAAAGAAGAAATGCATTCAAAAAGTTTTTACATTAAAATATCAAGTACCAAACAGTAAGAAATGAGAACGAAGGAGGAACAAACAATAGTGTGAGATATACCGTACCGAGCAGGGGAGCTGGAGACATCATACTCACCCTCCTGGCGTTTGCATATCAGGCTCTGCTACATCTCAATCCCAGCGTCTGCATCTCTCTTCCTGTCTTCTTCCTGTGCGGTCACATGGTTCCGCTCATTAAAGTAATGAATATGGACTTGTCTTCACTCCCATAGGGGTAGAGAGCATATTCATGACTCAGAGCGGCTCAATGATATTGAGGTAAGGAGACTGAGATGGCCACTCCTGAACCTTCACTTCGTTCTGCTGTAGCCAATGACAGGTCAACTTGGCCTTGTGTTTTGGATCGTTGTCATGTTGGAACGTCCAAGTACGTCCCATGTGCAGCTTTTGGGCTGATGAGTACAAATTTACCTCCAGTATGAGCTGATAACATGCTGCATTCATCTTTGCTTCAACTTTGACCAACTTTGTGCCTTTGTAGCTCACACATCTCCAACATCAGCAATCCACCCCCATGCTTTACAGCAGGAATGATGTTCCTTTCTTCATAAGCCTTGTTGACCTCTCTCCAAATGTAACGTTTATGGCTGTGGCCAAAAAGTTCAATTTTGGTTTCATCACTCCAAATGACCTTGTTCCAGAAGTTTTAAGGCTAATCTCTGTGCTGTTTTGCGTATTTTTTTAGAAAGATACTTTGTGGCATTTGTGCAGTAATGGTTTTCTTCTGGCGACTCCACCATGCAGCCCGTTTTTCTTCAAGTGCCTCCTTATTGTGCACCTTGAAACAGCCAGAGGGTCCTATATTTCAGCTGATGTTATTTCTGGGTTTTTCTTTGCATCCCGAACAATTTTCCTGGCAGTTGTGTAAGACATTTTTGTTGGTTTACCTGACCGTAGTTTTGTTTTTGCAGAGCTCCTGATTTTCCATTTGTTAATCACAGTTTGAACACTGCTGATTGACATTATCAATTCCTTAGATATCTTTTTGTATCCCTTTCCTGTTTTAAACAATTCAACTACCTTTTCCCATAGATCCATTGATAATTCTTTTGCTTTCCCCATGACTCACTATCCAGAAACATCAGTGGCTGGATGAAAGATACAAGAATCTGTCTGGATCCCAGAAACTCACTCAGCTTTTATGCACACACGTTGATTACAACCAAACACGTCACAGGTGAGGATGTTACATTTAGTAGACATTCTAACCCATTTGTGTCAACTTTTGTGCATTTTATCAGGCCAAAATCCCAGGGTATGTGAACTTTTGAGCAGGGTAATTTGAATGTTTTGGGTTGTCATTATGATTTAAACAGTAGATTGACAATAAATGGCTTCACCCAAACACATGAGTAGAGAAAAAGTTTTGGTGCTATCATTCATATTCTCTGAAAAAAGGACAAGAATGCAAAAATTCTGCCGGGGTATATAAACTTTTGAGCCCAACTGCATATGCAGTGGGGAAAAAAGTATTTAGTCAGCCACCAATTGTGCAAGTTCTCCCACTTAAAAAGATGTAATTGACATTATAGGTAGAGCACAACTTTGAGAGTCAAAATGAGAAAACAAATCCAGAAAATCACCTTGTCTGATTTGGCAAGATTTATTTTGCTAATTATGGTGGAAAATAAGTATTTAGTCACCCAAAAACATGCAAGATTTCTGGCTCTCACAGACCTGTAACATCTTCTTTAAGAGGTTCATCTGTTCTCCCCTCATTACCTGTAGTAATGGCACCTGTTTGAACTTGTTATCAGTATAAAAGACACCTGTCCACAACCTCAAAAAATCACACTCCAAACTCCACTATGGTGAAGACCAAAGAGCTGTCGAAGGACACCAGAAACAAAATTGTAGCCCTGCACCAGGATGGGAAGACTTGGCATGATGAAATCAACAGTGAGCGCAATAATAGGAAAATGAAAGACATACAAGACCACTGATAATCTCCCTCGATCTGGGGCTCCACGCAGGATCTCACCCCGTGGGGTCAATATGATCACAAGAATGGTGAGCAAAAATCCCAGAACCACATGGAGGGACCTAGTGAATGACCTGCATAGAGCTGGGACCACCATAGCAATGGCTACCATCAGTAACAAACTACACCGCCAGGGACTCAAATCCTGCAGTGCCAGACGTGTCCCCCTGCTTAAGTCAGTACATGTCCGTGTCCGTCTGAAGTTTTCTATAGCGCACTTGGATTATACAGAAGGGTATTGGGAGTATGTCATATGGTCTGATGAAACCAAAGTAGAACAAAACTCATCGTGTTTGGAGGAGACAATGCTGAGTTGCATCCAAAGAACACCATACCTACTGTGAAGCATGGGGTGGCAATATCATGCTTTGAAGCTGTTTCTCTGCAAAAGGACCAGGGTGACTGATCCATGTACAAGAAAGAACGAATGAGGCCATGTATTGTGAGATTTTGAGTGCAAATCTCCCTCCATCAGCAAGGGCATGAAAGATGAAGCATGGATGGGTCTTTCAGCATAATAATGATCCCAAGCACACCACCAGGGCAATGAAGGAGTGGCTTCATAAGAAGGATATGAAGGTCATGGAGTGGTCTAGCCAGTCTCCAGATCTCAACCACATAGAAAACCTTTGGAGGGATTTGAAAGTCCGTGTTGCCCAGCGACAGGCCCATGACATCACTGCTCCAGAGGAGATCTGCAAGGAGGAATGGGCCAACATACCACCAACAGTAGGTGACAACCTTGTGAAGACTTACAGAAAACGTTTCACCTCTGTCATTGCCAACAAAGAATATATAGCAAAATATTGAGATGATCTTTTGTTAATTACCAAATACTTATTTTCTACCATAATTTGAACAATAAATCTTGCTAAATCAGACAAGGATTTGTTTTCTCATATTGACTCTCATAATTGTGGTCTACCTATGATGTCAATTACAGGTCGCTGTCATCTTTTTAAGTGGGATAACTTTCACAATTGTTGGCTGACTAAATATTTTTTTCCCCCAAATCAAAAGGAAGGTAAAAAGGGACTCACAGGGCCCTTGGGTGGTGGTTTTGGATTACTGATATAACTGTTTGACCAGTGCCCTGCAAATCAATTTGCTCATCTCTGGTTTATGAAATATTATATGGTATATTATGATTACACAATTCAGATATTATAACAGGATAGCATAAAACAGGTTAATATTATAATAAAATGTATTCCAAAATAATTAGAAGCCAAGCAATTCAGAACCAATACTCATGGAATAGCACACATGTTTCAGACACAGTTGTTAGTCATTGCTATGATGGCTAAGAACTGTGTCTGAAACATGCCTACTTTTTCATGGGTGTCATATCTGGATTTTTTGGTTTTTATGTATTTTGGTATAAATTTTGCAGTTTTCAGGATTCATTTGCTGGATTTTTCATTTTTTTCTGGAAGTGGTGGTGAATCTTATGTGCAGTTATATTGGGTATGGTATGGAAATTATCTTCCTTTTTGAGGGGGGACTAATCTATTGCAGTTTTAAAATAAACCAGTTTCTTCCTGTCACACATTGAGTGGGAACCATGTCTCTACATAAGCACATGAAACAGCATCACCAGCTCACATGGGGAAAGAAAACTGATTAGCAAAGCTCAAACTCTACTTTTCCTTTTCTGTGTGATCATCTTTCGGGTAGTCAGTCTGCATTCACAAGTAGTGTCTTGTCTTTACTATCATTCCCTTCATTGAGCTAATCAACTGCTTTTATACTCTTTTGCCTCTTACTCTGTTGTCTTTAGTAGTGACAAGAGATGGGCGAACCCGAACTGCAAAGTTCGGCGGCTGTACAGAACACCCATTGTTCGGGCACAGACACTGAACACAGACTTCACCAGTGAACACTGCTTTTTATCAGTGGTAAAATCATCACCGCTGGTCAGACAGTCACAATTCCCTCCCTTTCAAATGATAGCGTGAGCCCGCAGCTTTGATTGGAGGTATAAAGTTTACCTCCAGTCACTGGTGTCAGTTAATGGGATTACTGCTCTCATCAGCTGATGCCTGCTGCCACTAATAACAGCAAGAGCAGGAGCAGCAGATGGGAGTATCTATTAACCAGCTCCTGTGCTTTAAATAAATAGTTTAAAAAAACAGAGTGGGTCCCCTGTATTTTTGATAACCACCCAGCCAAAGCTCACAACTGGGGGCTGTCAGCTTCAGCAAGGCTGGTCATCAAGAATAGAGGGGTTCACACACCATTTTATTAATTATTTAAGTAATTAAAAAAACCTGCATATTGTCCCTCCATTTTTGACAACCAGCCCTGCTAAAGCAGGCAGCTAGGGGATGGTATTATCAGGCTGGTAAGGGGCCATGGATATAACCCCCAGCCTAAAAATAGCAGCACAGCTGGGAACTCAGCCTCAGTGACCTACAGTAACCTCAATGACATCACCACTAGTCACTGACTCTGCACTCACAGCAGCTCATTCACCAGTGGTTCTGTTCTCAGCCTGGACTCTCGCATCTTGGCACCATCCAGGTTGAAAATGGTTTACTCCCCAGGCATGGATTACGGCATGGGACTGAACGATGGAAAAGTGAGGGATATTGCTGTTTTTTATTTTTGTTTTATTACAGTAGACGATGGAAATAGGCGATAGGTGAGTAAAACTGTGTTTGTTATTTTTAAATAGAAAATTAAAAAAGTTTTATTTTATTTCAAATAAAAGACTGTACACTTGCTGTGTCTTTGTTTGTCAGATAACTATAGGATTAGTAATGGATAGGTGTATTATAGACGTCTCTCCATTACCAGCCCTCAGCAGTCTGAGCAGGCTGGTTGTCAAAAATTGGGAGGACTTCACATCATTTTTTAAAATTATTTATTTATTAAATATCCCCAACCTTACCCCCACTGTACTACAGAATGCCAGTGACTGTCTGTCCGCAGTCTCCAACATCATGTCCGCTCTCTATCTGAAACTCAACCTCTCCAAAACTGAACTTCTTCTGCTCCCTCCATCTACTATCCTCCCTATATCTGACATTTCCCTCTCCGTGGTTGGCACCACAATAACACCCAAACAGCAGGCGCACTGTCTGGGTGTTATGTTTGACACCAATCTCTCCTTCACATCCCATATACAATCTCTTGCCTGCTCTTGCCACTTACACCTAAAGAATATCTCTAAAATCCCCCCTTTTCTCACAATGGAACATTGATCCACTCCCGCCTGGATTACTGCACCGCTCTATTAATTGGCCTCCCCATTACTTGACTATCCCCTCTCCAGTCCATACTTAATGCAGCAGCCAGGGTCATCTTTCTGGCTAATCCGTACTCGGACACATCCGCTCTTCGCCAGTCCTTGCATTGGCTGCCCATTCATTAATGGATTCTAAGTGCTTGTTCTCACCCACAAAGCTCTCCACAGTGCAGCACCCCCCTACATCTCCCTCATTTCTGTCTATTGGCCTAACCGACCACTGCTCTCTGCAAGCGACTTTCGTCTAACCTCTGCACTAATCCATACCTCCCACTCCCAACTCCAAAACTTCTCCCGTGCTGCGCCAACTCTCTGGAATGCTCTACCCCAAGAAATTAGGACTATCCACAATTTCCATAGTTTCAGGCGCGCCCTCAAAACACATTTGTTCAGAGCGGCCTATCACATTCACTAATCAAAGTCATTCTATGTGTAAGTGTGCATGTGTAGCCCATTTACTATCTCCATCCATCCCTCACTCCCTCAAGATGGCTGGACCATCATTGTAAATACATCATTGTAAAGACACACCTGTACTTTGTATCTCCCCACCTCATTGTAGATTGTAAGCTCTCATGAGCAGAGTCATCTTGCATGGTCATGACGGGTCAATTTTTACAATTCTGACCACTGACCATTTATGAGGTAATAACTCTGAAACGCTTCAATAGATCCTGGTGATTCTGACACTGTTTTCTCGTGACATATTGTACTTCATGTTAGTGGTAAAATTTCAATCAAATAACTTGCATTTATTTGTGAAAAAAACAGAAATTTGGCGAAAATTTTGAAAATTTCGCAATTTTCCAACTTTGAATTTTTATGCCCTTAAATCACAGAGATATAGCACACAAAAAACTTAATAAGTAACATTTCCCACATGCTTACTTTACATCAGCACAATTTTGGAACACAAATTTTTTTGTTAGGAAGTTATAAGGGTTAAAAGTTAACCAGCGATTTCTCATTTTTGCAACACCATTTTATTTTTATGGACCACATCACATTTGAAGTCACTTTGAGGGGTCTAAATGATAGAAAATCCCCAAAAGTGGCACCATTCTAAAAACTGCACCCTCAAGGTGCTCGAAACCACATTCAAGAAGTTTATTAACCCTTCAGGTGCTTCACAGGAATTTTTTGAATGTTTAAAAAAAATGAACAATTAACTTTTTTTCACAAAAAAGTTACTTCAGTTCCAATTTTTTTTATTTTACCAAGGGTAACAGGAGAAATTAGACTGCAAAAGTCATTGTGCAATTTGTCCTGAGTATGCTGATACCTGATATGTGGGGGGAACCACTGTTTCGGCGCATGGCAGAGCTAAGAAGGGAAGGAGCGCCGTTTGACTTTTTCAATGCAAAATTGGCTGGAATTCAGATCGGACGCCATGTCACGTTTGGAGAGCCCCTGATGTATCTAAACAGTAGAAACCACCCACAAGTGACACCATTTTGGAAACTAGACCCCCCAAGGAACTTATCTAGATATGTGGTGAGAACTTTGAACTCACAAGGGCTTCACAGAAGTTTATAACTTACAGCCGTACAATTAAAAATCATATTTTTTCCACAAAAATTAACTTTTCACCAGCAATTTTTATTTTCCCAAGGGTATCAGGGCCCTAAAAGTTATTGTGCAATTTGTTATGAGTATGCTGATACCCCATATGTGGGTGTAAATGACTATTTGGGCGCATAGCAGAGCTCGGAAGGGAAGTAACGCCATTTGACTTTTTTGGCTGGAATTGAGATCGGACACCATGTCGCGTTTGGAAAGCCCCTGATGTACCAAAACAGTGGAAACCCCCCACAAATGACACCATTTTGGAAACTAGACCCCAAGGAACTTATCTAGATGTGTGGTGAGAACTTTGAACCTCCAAGGGCATCACAGAGGTTTAAAACGTACAGCCGTACATTAAAAAAATCATATTTTTTCCACAAAAATGATCTTTTCACCCTCAATTTTTGTTTTTCCAAGGGTAACAGGACCCCAAAAGTTATTGTGCAATTTGTCCTGAGATCGCTGATACCCAATATGTGGGGGTAAACCACTATTTGGGCGCATGGCAGAGCTCGGAAGGGAAGCAGCGCCATTTGACTTTTTTGGCTGGATTTGGGATTGGGCGCCATGCCGCGTTTGGAAAGCCCCTGATGTGTCTAAACAGTGGAAACCCACCACACATGACACCATTTTGGAAACTTGACCCCATAAGGCACTTATCTAGATGTGTGGTGAGCAATTTGAACCCCCCAGTGGTTCATAAAAGCTTATAACGCCCAGGCATGAAAATAAAAAAATCATATTTTTTCCACAAACATGATCATTTAGTCCCCAATTTTTTTTATCTTCCTAAGGGTAACAGGAGAAATTGGACCCCAAAAGTTGTTGTCCAATTTGTCCTGAGTACCCTGATACCTCATATGTGGGAGAAAACTACTGTATGGGCACAGGTCGGGGCTCGGAAGGGAAGTAGTGACGTTTTAGAATGCAGACTTTGATGGAATGGTCTGCTGGTGTCATGTTGCCTTTGGAGAGCCCCTGAAGTACCTAAACAGTGGAAACCCCCCACAAGTGACCACATTTTGGAAACTAGACCACCTAAGGAACTTATGTAGATGTGTGGTGATCATTTTGAACCCCAGTGCTTCACAGAAGTTTATAACGCCCGGGCGTCAAAATAAAAAAATATTTTTTTAAACAAAATGATATTTTTGCCCCCAATTTTTTATTTTCCTAAGGGTAACAGGAGAAATTGGACCCCAAAAGTTGTTTTGCAATTTTTCCCGAGTAGGCTGATACCCCATATGTGAGGGTAAACCACTGTTTGGGCGCATGGCAGAGGTTGGAAGGGAAGGAGCACCATTTGACTTTTTCAATGCAGAATTGGCTGGAATTGAGATTAGATGCCATGTTGCATTTGGCGAGCACCTGATGTGCCCAAACAGTGGAAACCCCCCAATTCTAACTCCAACCCTAACCCCAACACACCCCTAGCCCTAGCCCTAGCCCTAACCCTAGCCCTAGCCCTAACCCTAACACTAACCCTAATGGGAAAATGGAAATAAATAATTTTTTTAAAATTTTATTATTTTTCCCAACTAAGGGGGAGATAACGGAGGGTTTGTTTTACTATTTATGGCAGGTTTTTATTTTTGGTAGCTGTCGCACGCTAAAAGACGCTTTTTGTTGTAAAAATAGTTTTTGCCTCACCACATTTTGAGACCTATAATTTTTCCGTATTTTGACCCACAGAGTCATGTAGGTCTTATTTTTTGCGGGACGAGTTGACGTTTTTATTGGTACCATTTTCGGGCACGTGACTTTTTTTATCGCTTTTTATTCCGATTTTTGGGACGCAAAATGAGCAAAAACCAGCATTTCAAGAATTTCTTTTGGGGTATGCGTTTGCACCGTTCTGCGTGAAGTAAAATTGATATGGTGGTTTTATACTTCGGGTCAGTATGGTTACAGCAATACCACATTTATGTCTTTTTTTTATGTTTTGTCGCTTTTATGCAATGAAAACAATTTTATGTAAAAAATAATTATTTTTGCATCGCTTTATTCTGCAAGCTATAACTTTTTTATTTTTTCACTGATGATGCTGTATGGTGGCTCATTTTTTGTGGGACAAGATGATGTTTTCAGTGGTACCATGGATATTTATATGCGTCTTTTTGATCGCGCGTTATTGCACTTTTTGTTTGGCGGTATGATAATAAATCATTATTTTTTGCTTCGTTTTTTATTTTTATTTTTTAAAGAGTTCACTAAAGGGGTTAACTAATGGGACAGTTTTATAGGGCGGATCGTTGCGGACGCGGCGATACCAAATATGTGCACTTTTATTGTTTTTTTTTTTATTTCCAAAAAATGAATTTATTAGGGAATATTTTTTTTCAATTTATTTAGCGATTTTTTAAAAATTATTTTTACACTTTTTTTAACATTATTACATTGTGCCAGGGGGGACATAGCTGTCATGTGACAGATCACTGATCTGTCACATCACAGATCACAGGCATAGAATCAGACTTCCTCATGCCTGCGCTTTGTAGGCACTGAGGAAGCCAGCTCCCTGTAGGCCCGCGAAGGTCCCCGTTGCCATCATGGATCCGGGGACCTGCAGGGAAGGAGACCCCCGCAGCAGTGCTACACATTGCGCTGCTGTGGGGGGCTCAGGGGAGCACGGAGGGAGCCCCCTCACTGCCAATGCTTCCCTTTAACCCCGGTACACCACGATCGTGTTTGATCGCAGTGTGCAAGGGGTTAACGTGACGGGGGCAGTCCGCGACCGCCCCTGACACATAGTGCCGGGTGTCAGCTGTGATAATCAGCTGACACCCAGCCGCGATCAGCTGCGCTCACATACTATCCCGTCCATGGGCATAGGAGCCTGGGTCCCAACGACGGGATAGTACATCTGATGTCAGAGAGGGGTTAATTGTTGTATTGTTAACGTTGTTGTGACTTATGACTTGTGTTTTGAAACTGTTAAACTGTAAAGCGCTGTGGAATATATAAATAAAGATTATTATTATTATTTAAAAAATATGGTGTGGGAAGTCCTTTATTCTTGATAACAAGCTTTGCTGAAATTGACAGCTGAGGGTTGAGTATTGTCAGGCTCGTTATCAAAAATATGGGAGCACCCACAACATTTTTTCTTAATTATTTTTTTACCGTGCAGGAGCTGGCTGATGAATACTTGCAGGGGTGGCATTTATGCATATGTATTCGAAGTACATGTATCAAAGTACTACTGGCAGTTATAACATGGATGAATGTGACACGCATCTCTATTCTCTTCATACAGGTAACCAGCTTTTCCAATCTCTGCTCTGAATCCAATCCTGTGTCTCCATTCAATGTCAGCAAGCAGTTAATCCTGAATGCTATCTATGTGTTTTCAACTATGCAAGCTTATATCTTGTATATAGTTTTTTTTTTCAACTTACTCTGCTTGTCCCCTTATGTTGTGAGGTCAAGAAACTTTTCAAAGTGCTTTATGATCCATGTAGTGCTGGACATGTGTTTATTTGACCACAACACTTTATTGGGTCCTGGTGTCTCAATTTAGTGTGATTGATTAACGAGAAGAGAGAGCAAAAATAAAAAAATCTTAGCCTTAACCTCCTATATATTCAGACCTAGCTAGGGGGAGCATTTATGCAGGGGTGGCATTTATGCACATGTATTCGAAGTACATGTATCAAAGTACTACTGGCAGTTATAACATGGCAGTTAGACAGGGCAGGAGACAGGTAAGACATTTATATACATCTGCTCCATGTACATTTGGAGTACAACAAATATATACCAAATGAATTTGTGTAATTTTTATTCTGGCCGCTGCATTCACACACATCCATCGCCCTGGAATTAACTCTCTACACTCCATCCATATTGGCCCCTCGCTCCTTTCCTCTCCTATGTATAGCACTCACGCTCTTTTCACATAGTTAAATTGCACAGATCCAGTCAGTCCCACCATTCAACAGAAGAGACGCTGTCACAAATCACTTAACCATCTGCTCACTCTTTCTATCCTCCTTCTCCTAGTCGCAGGAGACATTGCTCCCAACCCTGGTCCCCCATGTTATAGAAAGTCAAACCCCCCGACTGCTACACTTAGAAACCCCTCTAATCTTATTAATATTCCCTGCATGCCATCTGTCTCTCTTAATTGTGCCCTTTGGAATTCTCGCTCAGTGTGTAACAAACTCTCCTTCATCCATGACTTCTTCCTTTCTAATTCTCTTAACCTCCTGGCTCTTACTGAAACCTGGATCCAGCAGTCAGACACTACCGCTGCTGCTGCTCTTTCATATGGGGGGCTACACTTCTCTCATACCCCAAGATCAGACAATAGAGCAGGTGGAGGCGTTGGTCTGCTCCTATCACCAAAATGTAACTTTCAGGTTATCCCTCAAGTACCCTCACTTGTCTTTCCTTCTTTTGAGGTCCATGCCGTCAGACTCTACACCCCCTTCTCCATGCGAGTAGCGGTGGTGTATCGTCCTCCCGGCCCCTCCCATCAGTTCCTGGATCATTTTGCCACTTGGCTTCCACATTTTCTCTCCTGTGACATCCCTACCCTCATCATGGGAGATTTCAACATCCCTATTGCTCTTCCCCTCTCATCATCTGCTACTCACCTTTTATCTCTAACCTCCTCATTTGGCCTTTCGCAGCTTACTAATTCTCCAACGCATGAAGACGGAAACTCCCTCGACTTGGTCTTCTCTCGGCTTTGTGCAGTGGATGATTTTACAAACTCCCCTCTCCCGCTCTCTGACCACAATCTTCTTTCATTCTCTATCAAGAACTGCCAGGCTGCTCAGGTCACCCCCACTGTCCAGACTTATAGAAACATACAGGCCATTAACACCCAGAAACTTATGAAGAACTTACAGTCTTCATTGGCCCCTATCTCCTCCCTCTCCTGTCCTGATTCTGCACTGAAGCATTACAATGAAACACTTCAAAGTGCCCTGGATGAATTTGCACCCCCTATAAATAGAACACCACAACGCAGATGGCGACAACCCTGGCACATGGTGCAAACACGTTTCCTGCAGCGGTGCTCCAGGTGCACCGAACGTCTGTGGAGAAAATCCAATCTACACGAAGATTTCATCCATTTTAAGTTTATGCTTAGAACATACAACACTGCCCTTCACCTCTCCAAACAAGCCTATTTCAACACCCACATCACCTCACTGTCCAATAACCCGAAACGTCTCTTTGACACTTTTCATTCTCTACTCAATCCAAGAGTACAGGCCCCAACCACGGAGCTCTGAGCTGATGATCTGGCCAATTACTTCAAAGAAAAAATTGACCAGATTCAACAGGAAATTATCTCCCAATCACCTCATACCATGCACTGTCCTCCCTCCCCCACTGCATCTAGCTCACTCTCTGATTTTGAATCAGTCACAGAAGAAGTAAGCAGGCTCCTTGCATCTTCTCGCCCAATTACTTGCACCAGTGACCCATTTCCGTCACATCTCCTCCAGTCCCTTTCCCCTGCTGTCACCCCTCACCTAACTAAAATATTTAACCTCTCTCTCTCCTCTGGTATTTTTCCCTCCTCATTTAAGCATGCCATCATACATCCACTACTTAAAAAACCATCCATCGACCAAAACTGTGCCGCTAACTATAGACCTGTCTCTAATCTTCCCTTCATCTCTAAACTCCTGGAACGCCTGGTCCACTCCCGTCTTATCCGCTATCTCTCAGAAAACTCTGTTCTCGACCCTCTCCAATCCGGTTTTCGCTCTTTACACTCCACTGAAACTGCCCTCACTAAAGTCTCTAATGATCTGCTAACAGCTAAATCAAATGGTCATTACTCCATGCTAATTCTCTTGGATCTCTCTGCAGCATTCGACACTGTGGATCATCAGCTCCTCCTCACTATGCTCCATTCCATTGGCCTCAAGGACACCGTTCTCTCCTGGTTCTCCTCCTATCTCTCCGACCGCTCCTTTACTGTATCTTTTGCCGGTTCCTCCTCCTCTCACCTTCCCCTTACTGTTGGGGTCCCCCAAGGATCGGTTCTAGGCCCCCTCCTCTTCTCCTTGTACACTGCCCCTATTGGTCAAACAATCAGTAGATTTGGTTTCCAGTACCATCTCTATGCTGAAGACACCTAATTATACGCTTCTTCTCCTGACATCACACTAGCCTTTCTAGAAAACACTGGCGATTGTCTAAACGCTGTGTCTAATATCATGTCCTCACTATATCTGAAACTGAACCTGTCAAAGACTGAACTCCTGGTGTTTCCTCCCTCTACTAATGTACCTATACCCGACATTGCTATTTCTGTGTGTGGTTCCACTATTACTCCCCAGCAACAGGCCCGCTGTCTTGGGGTCATACTTGATTCCGAGCTTTTCTTTGCCCCCCACATTCGATCACTGGCTCGCTCTTGTCATCTGCACTTCAAAAACATTTCTAGAATTCAACCTTTTCTTACTTTTGACTCTGCAAAAACTCTTACTGTTTCTCTTATTCATTCTCGTCTCGACTATTGTAACTCTCTTCTAATCGGTCTCCCTCTTACCAAACTCTCCCCTCTCCAATCTGTCTTGAATGCTGCAGCCAGGATCATATTCCTCACCAATCGTTACACCGATGCCTCTACCTTGTGCCAGTCATTACACTGGCTACCATCCACTCCAGAATTCAGTCTAAACTTATTACCCTCACCCACAAAGCCCTCCATGGCTCAGCACCACCCTACATCTCCTCCCTTGTTTCAGTATACCACCCTACCCGCGCCCTCCGTTCTGCTGATGACCTGAGGTTAGCATCCTCAATAGTCAGAACCTCCCACTCCCGTCTCCAAGACTTTACATGTGCCGCGCCAATTCTTTGGAATGCACTTCCCAGGTCAATACGATTAGTCCCCAATCCCCACAATTTTAAGCGTGCCCTGAAAACGCATTTATTCAGACTGGCCTATCGCCTCAACACATTAACCTAATCTATCCCTGTGTGGCACAGCCAAAAGTTTTACCATAACCAGATTTCCCGCATCATGTTCCCACATGCTTTATGCATCCATTAGCCCTCTGTGTCTGTACTGTTACACACTTAACATTATGGCTGGTCCATACAATCAGGGCAACTGTTACCACCCACCTTTCAGGTCTACCTCTTTCCTCATAGACTGTAAGCTTGCGAGCAGGGCCCTCTTTCCTCTTGGTATTTGTTATAATCTACTGTATGTGATTATTGTTATGCTGTAATGTCTATTGTCTGTACAAATCCCCTCTGAAATGTAAAGTGCAGTGGAATATGTCGGTGCTATAAAAATAAAATTTATTATTATTATTATTATTATTACTCCCATCAGCTGCTCCTTCTCTCACTGTTATTAGCGGCAGCAGGCATCTGCTGATGGGAGTAGTAGTCCCATCAGCTGACATGAGTGACCAGAGGTTAACTTTATACCTCTGATCATAGCTGCATGCCCACGCTGTCTTTTGACAGCATGAGAATGTGGATCTCTGACCAGAGGTGATCGTTTTACCGCTGATCAGAAATGGTGTTTGCAGTTTTGTCATGCACATGACAGTGTGGCAAACACTGGATGTCTGGGCCTCCCATTCAAGTATATGAGGTCCAGGTTCGGGTTCGAGTACTGTTCTGGTACCTGAACCAGAACTTTTTGTATCTGTTTAGCCAAACCTGCGGGGGACCCGAACATCCTGGTGTCTGCCCATCTCTAGTGCTAACCCATGATTTTGTGTAGAACCTAAAATCTCACAAAGTTTACCACAATTGCTTCTGAACCATCTGAATTGTATTGCTATTTCCAAAAGAATCGCATGATTTAATTAATTAATTACATCTTGGCACCTATGTTTTCATGGGGCATAAAACACGATCTGCTCCTTGGAAGTTACATTGTGCTGCAGGATTCTCTCAACCGTTGACTGCAGTAGTCATAGCTAAGGACTTAGCATGTATTTTATGGTCCATTTACTACATGTACAGTGATGATGCATGACCAATAGTGGACACTTTTTTTTACTGGTTGTAAGACGAATCCTCCACACAAGACAATACTTATGCACTCTCTCTATATCACTTCTCAATGAACATCTCCCCATCCCTACTAGGAATAAGGCATAGCAGTGTATAAAATGTTCCACAGGAGGACTCCTAGTCAGCTACAAATGGGCAAGTTAATCAGCAACAATGAGATAAATATTGTGACTGCCATGTAAATAGGCAAAATAACACATGATCACTGTATAGCCTATATCCTCAATTTGATTTTGCAACATTTTTTTAAAGGAAACCTTGGAACAAAATTGCGCTTACTGCCAGAAGAGTGTGCAGACACTTCAACCATTCTTATGTAGCCAAGAATGAAAGTCAAGGTTTGTAGTGGTAGAGCAATAAAATTGAGTCACTTTCTTGATTTTCAGAATTGAAACATGCTGGAATTTATTTTTGCATATGTTGCAGGCTTAATATAAGCAACATAAGGTGGTGATGTGACAACATAGTAACTAAAGAGTGTGTTACTTTAAAAGCCACTATTCGTAGTTGATGAGGGCCATATGTCATTTACTGAAGTCTTTGAAAGAGGCTATAAAATTGTTTGTCTTCCATGATTCAAATATTCAATATATCACAGTTTCCTCCTCATTTTAACTAATTCTTTTGTGGAACAGCATCTGGGGCGAAATTCCCAGGTAGGACATTATGCAGGATTGCACCCATGCCAGGTCTGGGCAAAAACTGCAATTTTTCCCAGAAAATTGTTTATTTTCTATCATTTAAAGTTTTTTGCATCTAGGGTGGAATCCCTCAATAGGACCCTACACAAAATTGAGCACAAAAGGCAAAACTTGTTTGAAAGGAAATAGGGAGTCATTGTTATGCGGGGCTTAGGTCATAGGAGGCTGAAATACCCGGGGCCCCTGCGGAGTCCCTCAAACTAGGGAAAACCCTGTCTGACCCTCAACCCAGGGTTTTTGCTAATGGTGCAAATGCCTGAGCCTCCAACCTTTCCTTATCTCCTGCTCAGCCCTAAGCTGAACCCTCCACCCTCCACCCAGTGAGTTGTCAAACCACCAAAGCCCACACAGTAATGACAGACAGGGAGAACTTAAACCACACCGCGCCGCAAACACACCGGACAATACTGTAATGTGAACAGGGCAAAACAAAGCACAAATATAGGAAGGCGAAAAGGTAACAATGGATCATACGACACCAGATATGAATTTCTCTCTCCAACACCACCTCTCCAGACCGGAACCACTTGGCATAAAACACAAGCTATAATCGGCGACGCCCACAGGCCAGCATGACTGTTTAAAGACCGTGGGCGTGACCAAACATCCCACCTGATTTCCAGCTAGATTAACCCCCGATAACCTGAGTAAAATCAAGCCGGTGCCACTGAGGCTATAGTGGATGGAGATGGAACTACCGCTGCCTGCCGGACGCTGTGGTGTGAATAGCGTCCGACATGACAGTCATGAAAACACAACAATTTTTTTATGCATTGGCTTCACCGTTATTTTTCACATGAATCTTTTTTTCTTTTATTTTTGTGGAGCAGCATTTAGAGTAAATTTTAAACGAATTCCCCTGTGCAGGATTGGGCCCCAATGAAAGTCAGGGCACAAAAGGAAAATCTGTTGTAATTTAGCACATACAAGTTCTGAATTACCTACTATAGCAAAAATTTTAAGTTTTCACAAAAATAATTATTAGGTAAGGGGAAGTTACTTGTAGAAACCTATGTAGAACTGGGCAACTGCCCAGAACTGGAAAGTAAGAGGGTCTGGTATTGATACTCTACTTATACTGTTTGTGTTCACTATGATTTACTTGGCAGATAGCTTAGCAGATAGATTGATCATCCAAATTGCTGTCTGAAATTTCTTCAAGACATTGCAGTTTTACATAGTCATCTTGAGAAGACATGTGTTCTTCAAAGACGACAGTTTCATTTTTTCTGGTACACTATTGTAATGCTCCCATTCAGTTTCTTCATTCAGCAGTGAAATTTGTTGGCAATAAATTATATGGATGAAGAAGGTGAGCACACTTTGAATCCTGATTCTCTTTTTCCTGTGGTCTAGAATCCATCTTACCCAGAGAAAACACAATTCAATGTTGATAGGACACACAGACATAGTATCAGTGACACAAGAATGGATTTGTCATTTGAATTTGTCATCTAGTCCAGGACCCTGAGTCCATCATTTATTGTCATGATCCAGGACGGGGTTTCGCTTTGGCCCATCCTGGTTTGACTGGGGGTTTATTGTTCCGCCTCTCCCTGGCAGAGGACAGCTATTTAATGCTCACTTGACCTAGGTCCGGTGTCAGTTATACTCCTGCCCTCGGCTGAGTTAGTTGACCTTGTGCGTACGTGTGCCTTGTGCCTGATATCTTGTTTGCTTGCTTGTTTGGTTTTGATCTGGTTCTGTCCCTGTTTCGAGTTCTGCCTGTCCCTCTTGTACTGCGCTACCTCTCGTGTATGACTCTCTGCTTGTGACCCGACTTCTCTCTGCTCGTCCCCTTGGTACCATGTCGCCCTCTTGTGTATGACCTTTGGCTTTGTCTGACCTCCCGTCTGTTTATCCCTCCTGTACCTCACTGTACATACTGTGAATGACCTCCGTTTTGCCCGACTCTGAGTTTTCTGTCTTCTCTGAAAGCAGGACACTAAGCCCCACCCCCTTGCAGTCACATGACTGTAGGTCCCGTGTCGGCTTGCTAAACTTCATCACTCAGGTCCTGTGCACCTATACTTTCTGGCTGTCCTGGTCCCCAGGGGTCCCTACAGTGCGGGTGAGTCCCTGCTCAGCGGCGGCTGTACGCCGGCACTGTCAGGATCCTGATATTATAACTGACCGATACCATTTTTTTTTCTCTGCTCCCTTCTCCTGTGTGTGTGATGGATCCTATGCACGCTCTTTCTGAGCAGGTTAATCACCTGACCCAGATGTCTCAGAAACTCCTTGGAGAACAACGAGTCCTGGCTCAGTCTCAGCAGCTGATCGCTGACACTGTGCAGGGGGTTTTTACATCGGGGGCTCGAGATATTACATTAATTTCCCCTGAGTCTCCAGTGAAGTTACCGGATACCTTTTCTGGAGATAAAAAAGAGTTCAGAGTTTTCAAGGAGGGCTGTAAGCTTTTTTTTTTCCTTAAGACCACACTCTTCTGGGGATGAAAGTCAGAGAGTGGGGGTCATTATGTCTCTGTTAAGGGGAGCCCCCAAGCTTGGGCTTTCTCCCTTCCGACCATGGCCCCTGAGTTTATGATGGTAGATGCATTTTTTAAGGCCCTGGGGCATATTTATGATGAGCCTGATCGTATGCGTATGGCTGAGGACATGGTGATGAGTGTGTGCCAGGGGAAGCACTCAGCCGAGTGGTTTTGTTCAGAATTCAGATGCTGGGCTGCTGAGGTCTGTTGGAATGATGCCGCCCTCTGGGGTTTGTTCCGTAGAGGCCTGTCTGAATATCTGAAAGATGCCTTGGCTCTCCACCCTCCGCCTGATTCCCTGGAGGAGGCTATGACACAGGCCATCCAAATGGATCGCTGGCTACGGGCGAGGGGAGTGATGCAAAGTGAAAGACCGTTATTCTCCCAAGGAAGGGGAGCCAGTCCTATATTGGAGATCACGGAGATGGGAACCATCGACCTCAAAGAAAATGAAAGGAGACAATGGCACTTGGGAAAAGGCTGTTTTCACTGTGGCGATTCTGGACATTGGAGAAAGGTTTGCCCCTCCCGTCCACTAACCAAGCGACTGAGCCCGGGTGATTGTCGTGGAGGTCACCCAGGCTCTCAGGTACCTTTTTATGCCTTCTCTAAAATGTTGTTGCAAATGGAACTTTGTTGTGGGAGTGTCTCCACATCCACTTCTGCCTTCGTGGATTGCGGATCAGCATTGAATTTTATTGACTCTGATTTGGTATCCAGGTGTAAGATAGGGACAGTTAGGTTGGAGACTCCTATTCACATTGTGGCCATTGACAAAACACCACTGGTAAAGAATGACATTATGTTTTGTACTGAAGAGTTTCTCCTTAAAATGAGTTCCTTGCACCAGGAACGTATTTCATGTTTTGTGATGGACAACCTGCCAGCGGGACTGGTGTTGGGGTTCCCCTGGTTACAATTGCATAATCCTGTATTTAATTGGGAATGTCGGGACATTGTTAAATGTGGTCCCTTTTGTCTTGAGAAATGTCTTGATACTGTGTCTATGTCGTCCGTGGGTCTGGAAGGTATTCCGGAGTGCCTGATAGACTATACTGACGTTTTCTCCAAAAAAGAGACTGAGGTTTTACCACCACATCGCCCATTTGATTGTGCCATTGACCTGGTTCCAGGTGCTAAATTGCCCAAGGCCTGCTTGTATAACCTTTCGGGTCCAGAACGGGCTGCGATGAAGGAGTATATTTCCGAGAGCCTCCGTAAGGGGCACATTCGTCCTTCTGTTTCTCCTGTGGCGGCGGGGTTCTTTTTTGTAAAGAAAAAAGACGGTGGTTTATGCCCATGCCTCGATTTTCGTGAGTTAAATAAGATAACTGTGAGGAATACGCATCCCCTTCCACTTATTCCTGATTTATACAACCAATTGTCCGGAGCTAAGTGGTTTTCAAAATTAGATCTACGGGGAGCGTACAACCTTATCCGAGTCTGAGACGGAGATGAATGGAAAACTGCTTTTCTCACTACTGAAGGGTTGTTTGAAAATCTGGTCATGCCTTTCGGCTTGACCAATGCTCCAGCAGTCTTCCAAAACTTCATAAATCATGTGTTCTCTGATTTTATTGGACGTTTTTTGGTGGTATATTTGGATGACATATTGATCTATTCTCCTGATAAACAGACTCACATTGGTCATGTTCGGGCAGTTCTCCAAAGGCTCCGGGAGAACTGTCTCTTTGCTAAACTGGAAAAATGTTTGTTTTATGTTCAGGAACTGTCGTTTATGGGGTTCATTGTGTCTGCTGAAGGGTGTCGCATGGATCCTAATAAGGTGCAGGCCATTGTCGAGTGGGTTCAACCTTGTGATTTGACGGCTCTGCAGCATTTCCTAGGATTCGCCAATTACTATCGCAAATTTATAAAGGGGTTCTCACAGGTGGTTAAACCCCTCACAGACATGACTCAAAAGGGGGCCGATATCAAGAATTGGTCAACCGCAGCGGTAGCGCCATTTCAGTTTTTGAAAGCATGTTTCATGTCGGCCCCGGTTCTTGTTCAACCGGACCCATCGGAACCATTTATTGTTGAGGTAGATGCCTCAGAGGTGGGGGTGGGGGCGGTATTGTCCCAGGGACCCGCCACTTTGACCAATTTAAGACTTTGCGCCTTTTTCTTAAAGAAATTCTCTCCTGCGGAGAGAAACTATGATGTGGGAAATCGAGAACTTCTGGCCGTTAAGTTGGCCTTTGAAGAATGGAGGCATTGTTTGGAGGGGGCTGTCCATCCTATAACCGTAATTATGGACCACAAAAGCCTAGCTTATATTGAGTCAGCTAAGAGGTTGACTCCTAGACAGGCTAGATGGTCACTTTTTTTTTCCCGATTCAACTTCTCGATCACTTTTCGTCCAGGGTCCAAAAATGTCAGAGCGGATGCTTTGTCATGCAGTTTAGATCCGGTGTCCCCCCGGAACCTCCATCCTCCATTCTTCAGCTTGGGGTGGTGGTGGCAGGTATTTCGAATATGTTGGAATGAGAGATTCGGGAAGCCCAGTCCCTTGCACCGCCGGCTAAGCCGGTGGACAAACTTTTTGTGCCAGCTCAGCTTCGCCTTAAGGTCCTCCGGGAGTTCCATGACTCAGTTATGGGTGGACATCCAGGGATCTCAGCTACCCGGAAGGCCATTGCTAGAGTATTCTGGTGGTCTGCTTTAGCCTCTGATGTTGGGGAATATGTGTCTGCTTGTGATGTTTGTGCCTGTGCAAAAACCCCCCATAACCGGCCGGCCGGGGAATTGGTACCACTGCCAATTCCTGAGAGACCATGGACGCATTTGTCCATGGATTTCATCATCAACCTTCCCCCCTCCAAGGGTAATACCGTCGTCTGGGTTGTGGTGGACAGGTTTAGCAAGCAGGCACATTTTGTACCTTTGGCAGCTCTACCTAATGCGGAAACATTGTCCAGATTGTTTGTTGAGCATGTGGTGCGGTTGCATGGGGTACCCTCGAATGTGGTGTCTGATAGAGGAGTGCAATTTGTTTTTCAGATTTTGGAGGGCTTTTTGTAAAAGGTTTGGTATAGGTCTGTCCTTTTCATGTGCTTATCATCCAGAGACTAATGGGCAGACCGAGCGGACTAATCAGTCGCTGGAGCAAATTCTGGGTGGACATCCAGGGTTCTCGGCTACCCGGAAGGCCATTGCTAGAGGATTCTGGTGGTCTGCTTTAGCCTCTGATGTTGGGGAATATGTGTCTGCTTGTGATGTTTGTGCCTGTGCAAAAACCCCCCATAACCGGCCGGCCGGGGAATTGGTACCACTGCCAATTCCTGAGAGACCATGGACGCATTTGTCCATGGATTTCATCACCAACCTTCCCCCCTCCAAGGGTAATACCGTCGTCTGGGTTGTGGTGGACAGGTTTAGCAAGCAGGCACATTTTGTACCTTTGGCAGCTCTACCTAATGCGGAAACATTGTCCAGATTGTTTGTTGAGCATGTGGTGCGGTTGCATGGGGTACCCATGAATGTGGTGTCTTATAGAGGAGTGCAATTTGTTTCCAGATTTTGGAGGGCTTTTTGTAAAAGGTTGGGTATTGGTCTGTCCTTTTCATCCGCTTATCATCCAGAGACTAATGGGCAGACCGAGCGGACCAATCAGTCGCTGGAGCAAATTCTGCGTTGCTTGACCTCAGACCGACAAGATGATTGGTGTTCTGTGTTACCGGTGGCTGAGTTTGCATTTAACAACCGCATTAACCAGTCCACGGGTACATCTCCCTTTTTCTGCAATTATGGGTTCCATCCTCATTTTGGAGAATTTTCCCTCTTAAATTCTGGGTGTCCTGGGGCGGATGAGACGATCTAGCGGTTGGGGGAGGTATGGCGAGAGGTCCAGAGTAACATTACGAAGGCCCAGGACAAATTTAAATTTTTTGCGGACAAAAAACGATCCACGGGACTGGTGTTTCAGATTGGGTATAAGGTATGGTTGTCCACCAAGAATATAAGACTCAAGTTCCCCTCTGCGAAGCTTGGACCCAAGTTTATCGGTCCTTATGAAATTACTGAGGAAGTTAACCCGGTGGCTTTTCGGTTGCGTCTCCCGCCATCTCTGCGGATCCCAAATGTTTTTCATAAGGCCCTTTTGAAACCTGTGAGGTCAGCTGGGGAGGGATCATCAGCTTCCCCAACACCGATTTTGGTAGACAAGCAGTCGGAGTACGAGGTGGGTACATTGAGAGGAGGGTACTGTCATGATCCAGGACGGGGTTTTGCTTTGGCCCGTCCTGGTCTGACTGGGGGTTTATTGTTCCGCCTCTCCCTGGCAGAGGGCGGCTATTTAATGCTCACTTGACCTAGGTCTCGTGTCAGTTATACTCCTGCCCCCGGCTGAGTTAGTTGACCTTGTGCGTACGTGTGTCTTGTGCCTGATATCTTGCTTGCTTGTTTGGTTTTGATCTGGTTCTGTCCCTGTTTCGAGTTCTGCCTGTCCCTCTTGTACTGCGCTACCTCTCGTGTATGACTCTCTGCTTGTGACCCGACTTCTCTCTGCTCATCCCCTTGGTACCGCATCGCCCTCTTGTGTATGACCTTTGACTTTGTCTGACCTCCCGTCTGTTTATTCCTCCTGTACCTCGCTGTCCGTACTGTGAATGACCTCCGTTTTGCCCGACTCTGAGTTTTCTGTCTTCTCTGAAAGCAGGATGCTAAGCCCCGCCCCCTTGCAGTCACATGATCGTAGGTCCCGTGCCGGCTTGCTAAACTTCATCACTCAGGTCTTGTGCACCTATACTTTCTGGCTGTCCTGGTCCCCAGGGGTCCCTACAGTGCGGGTGAGTCCCTGCTCAGCGGAGGCTGTACGCCGGCGCTGTCAGGATCCTGATATTTAAACAATGTATGGTCAATTAAGTTAGCCATAAAGCTCTTGCATAGGCAACTGAATTCTGAGTTGGCCTGGATTCAGGAAATTTCTGATGTACCTGCTCAAAAAAAAGACTAAAATGGAAAGTTATTGGACGATTTTTGATACTTCAAAAATCATGAAAAGTCTGTCTGTGCTGTGTGCTATTAAACAGGCTGTTGGCTACCACTGATTACTAACTATATGCAGTACCAATAGTAAGATATGCTTGAGATCACTTCTACATTAATAGGGCTATGTTTGCATAAAGAGCTGAAAAAGGGTTCATGCTATAACATATTTTCTGGACAGTTAGAGACTTTTCAGTATTGAAATTCATGGAAAATCTACCAGATGCAAATCAGTTTTGTGCAATCTAATTTTTAGTAATATTCATTCAACCACGCAAATTTGAATTTCAAAAGATTTGATCATCTCTAATTAATACATTTTTACTCTTTAGTTTAGTACAGAAAATTGTGTTCATGAAATTGTATTATTCTTTACTGTGTGGTTGTAAACAACTTACCTGTCTGTAATGCGTACTGTTGATTCTCAGTCAATAAATAATGAACTTCCATGTACTGTAGTCTTTAACAGATCAACTTCCTGTCTGCAGGGAACTCACTTATTAGATGCTTGTTCACAGTAAGATTTCTTTACAGCTTCACGTCTCAAGTAAATTCTAAATTGACGGTGATCAAGTGACAAGTCCCCTGGCTGAGCTACTGCTTCCTGCTCTTTTTTATGATCTGACTTTACTATTTGATTGCAAAAAACGCAACTATGTTATATCAAAAGATATTTATTATAAAAATTTACAATGATTTGTAAACTAAACATTATACTAACATTTATATCATATGATTTTCCATTCACAGATATTGTGCCCTTAACAATGGGGACTTTTCTACAAAGATGGGTTATTGTGACTAGTAGGATCACTGCTTCCAACAGGTGGCGCTATAGAGTTCAAAGACCTCTTTCTCTCTGAACAGGCAATTTGCATAATAAATTTCCTAAGGAGCATTGCATGATGAATAAGCCTTGTTACCTTGACATGCCAATGCCAGAGCTGATATGTCACTCTCCACAAGTAAAAATGTTACTCCTTAGACCCCAGTCCTAGCAAAATCAGTTCTCATACTTTTCACTGATGAGGGACAAAAGCCTGAAACACCATGACTGCAAATTGAGATTCTGATTTGGCTTTCATCCTAAGTCATATTAGGCCAGGTTCACATTGCATTTAACCAGCCAGTTCAATGCATAGCGTTGACGGTCTGGTTAAACAATATAGCATAGCGCGATCGCGTTATGCTATACCCGCTAGCGCTGATGACTCAACACGTCCGAGGCTCCGTCCCTGAATGACGACACATCATGAACGTGTGCCGCTTTACGGCATGCGTTGCAATGCGCCCGACAATGGAGGGCAATGGCAGCAATAACGGACTGCGTTACACCGTGTTATGCTGTGGTATAACGCAGTCCATCTAATGCACTGCCTAAACGCAGTATGAACCCAGCCTTACAAAACTCGTTAAAGGGTTGATTGTGACTTCCAACAGGTGGCGCTATAGAGTTCAAGTTCTCTTTCTTTCTGAAGAATCAATTTGCATACAAAGATATGAACATTAACGTGAAAGCAATAGTTAATCTTTCAACACATAAGATATGAAAATATGTGAATAATATATTAGGTAGTTCTAAGTTATTAGAAGTAATTTTCAGTGCAGACACCTTATGTTTGTCACAGAGAAAATCCCCATCTGTGCATCATACAGTTATACCCTCAAATTTTAATAGAAACTGCGCAACACTTATAATTTTTCTGATTATAATTAAGGATCTTTTTGTAAGTTTTTTAATGAAAAGTCTACGCTGCACAAACATTTGTTCTCCAATTTGTTTCCAGAATATTTGGGTCCTACCTACATTATCTTAACTGCAGAAAGGGCACACAAGACTTGTAATAAAAGGGAGAATTGACAAAATGTTCCGATACTTCTGACATACACCCATGAGAAGACTAAGTACTCCTTGTTTGAGTTCTATTTTTTTAACATATCAGGATATAATATAAAAATATCTTGTCCTTAGATGGTCTTAAAGGGAACCTGTCAGGACGATTGTGCACAGCAACCTACACACAATGTCAGATTGGAACCATTATACTGATTAAAATGATATGGCTGATGAAAGCCATCTTGTGGTTTTTTTAATCTTTATTTTCAGTTATGTGCTAATGATGCGCTGTCCTCACTTTCTCCTTGCTGCCTAAGGGTGTGTGCACATGCTGCAGATTCTGCTGCGGATCCGCAGTGGTTTTGGTCCTGCGGATCCACAGCAGTTTCTTCTGCATTGTACAGTACCATTATAATCTATGGAAAACAAAAACCGCAGTGCACACGGTGCGGAATTTTCCACGCGGATTTGCTGCAGTTTCAAAATCGCAGCATGACACTTCTTGTGCGGATTCCGAAGCAGTTTTATACCTACTGCATTGTCCAGGTGTCAAACTGCATGGGAAAACCACAGGCTAATCCGCAGATAAACCGCAGGTCTTTTGACATGCACATTTACCTGCGGATTTTGCAAAATCCACACGGAAAATTCCACAGCATGTGCACACACCCTAATAGCTCATCCTTCTGCTCCTAACTTTCTCTCTGTTTTTAAAAACAAACTCTTGCCCACATTGAAGGCAGCTTGAGCCTATCACTGGTGCCACTCCTTTTTGTCAACTCCAGTCTCTTATGCTGCTGTACCGCCAGGTATTAGGTTAGGTCAGGAGACCTGCAGTCCCCTGGCCTCCGGATTTAGCTGCCTAGACTTCAGTACCCACGCAACCACTGACTCCGGTATCTAGTTTCTATTGCTCAGTAGTGGGGCGACTTTAATCACAGCTCCACTCCCCAGGTTCTGCTCGACTTCTCTCCTACTGACACCTGGTAAAGGGAACCCCTCCTTGCTTCCAGGCATGACATTACTCCCTGTGAGGGAGGCAATGCCACTGTGGCAACTGGACTCCTGGGGTGCCACACATGTGCAGTAGCAGCTATCAGAGATAGTCAAGAGCTGCTACTGCGAGGGCAAAGCCATCTTGGAGGAGGATTTTTCCTCTTCCCCAGCAGGATGGCACCACTGATGCATGCCCAGTAGCAGCTATCGGAGATATTGAAAATCTGCTACTGCTGCTGCGCAGGTGGCACCATCTTAGAGGAGGATTTTTTTTCTTTTGGCAAATGGCAAATTGCATATGTTATTGTTAAAGGGAATCTGTCACCCTTTTTTGGCTTGCAGTTGCCGGCATAGACATTGGGGGCTTATCTACAGCATTCTGTAATGCTGTAGATAAGCCTCCAATGTAACCTGAAAGATAAGAAAAATGAGTTAGATTATACTCACCGGGGTGCGTGGTCTGGTCCAGTGGGTGTTGCGGTCCGGTCCGACGCCTCCCTTCATGCAATGATGTCCTCTTCTCCCATCCTGTATAGACTGTGGTGAAAGCGCACTGCTCTGCCCTGTTGAGGGCAGAGCAGAACTCTGCAGTGCGCAGGCGCCGGACCTCTCACCTAGCTAAGTAAATCGTAATTTTTATTATTGTAATTTCTCTTATCTGTTTCAGAGATATCCATTGTGTGGACATATTAATATGCTGAAACTAGTGAAAAGTCCTTTTTTAATATTTTCACCCTAGGCATATTATTGTTTGTGGGATAAGTTGTCCTTTTGAATTGCACCATTCATATTACCATAAAATGTACTGGAAAATGGTGAAACAATTCCAAGTCAGATGAAATTACAAGCAAAAAAGTGCAATACTGTATTTGTTTTTTTGAGTTTTGTTTTTATGATATTAATTGTACAGTAAAAATGACCTAAGTAGTAAAAACAAAATCTGAAATTTGTAAGCAAAAAATGTGCTTGTCTTGCCACTTTTTAATACTTGCAACATTTTCATTACACATTTGATGAACTGTTTGATGGCTTGTTTTTTGCAAGTAAAGCTGATTTCTTTTTATTCATCAATTTTGGAGTGGATACAACAGTTAGATCGCTTCTTATTTGTTATTGGAGGAGTTGTGGTGACCCAAAAACACAATTCTGGCATGTAAATTTTTTCTCTTTATAGCAGCATTTAGCATCAGGGATCATAAATGTTATATTTTGATAGATACAAGGAATTTTGTGAATATTTCCCGCGCTGATGAACAATTTGAATCCAGACGTGCTGATGAAAGAGAATGGTGGCTTTATTCAACGCATTTCGAAGTCTATATATGACTTCTTCCTCAGGAAATACCACATGATATGTATGTGGTATTTTCTGAGGAAGAAGTCATATATAGACTTTGAAACGCGTTGAATAAAGCCACCATTCTCTTTCATCAGCACGTCTGGATTCAAATTGTTCAGCAGCGCAGGTAATATCCACAAAATTCCTTGCATTGTTCCTGGTATGGTCAATCTCTGACCGGTGGATATGCGACAGCTGACATTTTTTGTGCCTTATTCAAGGGTCACCAGGTGAGCAATTTTCTGAATAACAGATTCTTAAGTCATCGGATAAGACCCCATGTGCGCGACTTCACTCCTATAGTCTTTGTCTGATATTTTGATAGATTGGACATTTATAAAGGCAGCAATATCACATACTGTATGTGTATTTTTTAATTATGTGTTCTTTAAATTTTAAAATATTTTTTAAAACTTTTTTTTTACATTTTTCAATATATTTGTTTGCTCCCTTATGAGAATTGAACCTGCGATAAGCAGATAATTTGTACTACTAAGGAAATACTACAGTATTGTTGCATATAGCAAAGAATCTCCATCTCTGATAGGCACAAGGATCTTCAGTAGACCCCCGGTCATCATGGCAACTGATCAGCATCCTGCGTCCGTGTCACTAAGGAGTAAGAACAGCTTCTCCCCTAGGACATGAACTGGAGTTCTCGCCATCCAACAATGACAGTGGCATTTATAAGGTTAACAGCCGCAAGCACAGTCTCACTGTACTTGCGGTTGTTAGAGGCAGAAAATGGTTAAATGGCACAGCTATCATTTGCCAGGAATGGCAGTGTTTTTCCATGCCATACGTACTAATTCTAAGTATATCCGTGCAAATAACATGAAGTCATGTCCTTTTTGATTGGCAGCATGGATGACTAACGCCAATTCGAGTCTTTGGGTTTGTGAAAAGCACGTAGAGCACATGAATGGCATCAGTGTGCAGTACATATTTATCATTATACATATACATTAAGCAACATATAGGAGAAGCTTTGTCATTTATTTCTTTTATCCATATGGGAAAAGTCACTGATGCCATACTGATGGTAAAAATGGATACACAGACAGTACACTGATGACAGACGGATGGAAAACATTGATGACACCTTCATTTTTTGTGTGCCTGTTTTCATCTCAGGTTGCATTTACCTAATTATAAGACTTTCCTATGATTAGACTTTTATTTCTGCCCAAATAGATAATATTAATAAAACTCAAATAGTGCATTTAGTTTCTCTTATGACTATATGTATAATTGAACAGTAACATGGAAAGGCAGCACAAAATGGCAGCAGGAAATTGCATCTATTATGTGGATTCTATTAATATATTTATATGTATTTGCCACACCATAATACATAACGCTCACTACTGTATATAACCCAACATTCTTGGTTTCTATTGTAGATTCAAAATGAAGTCAGTTTCCCTTAGAGAACACATAAAATATTCAGTAACAACATCTGAAAATAAATTCATTTTTCCAGCATTATTTTTTATATTTAATTGCAACTAACCCCAGTATATCTTCCTTCCATTTCCCATTCAGGAATGAGGAGGCACGAGGGTGTCTTTGTCAGGAGTCAAAGGTGGTGCTCATCAATATTTTTCTTTCCATGACTTACAAAAATACTTAATGGAGAAGGTCAAAGGGGTTATTCCAAGAATAAGTCTGAAATTGAATATTTCATGTGTTTTTAAGCACTGGATCTCCGCCGGTCACACCTTATTTGCACGACTGAGTAATATCTCATGAAAGTATTTCTATGTTATAGCCATTTTATGAGATGCAGTACATTCAAAACTAATATGTAACTAATCATAAATAGATTTATATGAAAACAAATAAAACTGGGTGCAAATTTTACTTAATTTATCACATTTGTGCCCTTTTCTAGACTGTTAACGACTCTCCAGAAACTTTCAATGTATGTATTGTGAAAAGGTTATGTCATAAATGCCATATATCCATAATTCAAGAGTGTAAGGTTAGTTTCAGATAATAATAATCTTTATTTTTATATAGCGCTAACATATTCCGCAGCGCTTTACAGTTTTGCACACATTATCCTCACTGTGCCCGATGGGGCTCACAATCTACAGTAAATTCCCTATCAGTATGTCTTTGGAATGTGGGAGGAAACCCACGCAAACACGGGGAGAACCTACAAACTCCTTGCAGATGTTGTCCTTGGTGGGATTAGAACCCAGGACTCCAGCGCTGTAATGCTATCCACAGTACAGTGTCCATTTTAGGACATGATCATATATCAAAATCAAACATCAGAAATACTCTGTCTGATACCTGATTCTCATACCTGATACCTGATGTCTGATACCTGATAACTGATACCTGATAACTTATAACTGATACCTGATGTCTGATACCTGATGTCTGATACCTGATAACTGATACCTGATAACTGATACCTGATAACTGATACCTGATACCTGATAACTGATACCTGATAACTGATAACTGATAACTGATACTTTATAACTGATACCTGATACCTGATAACTGATACCTGATACCTGATAACTGATAACTGATACCTTATAACTGATACCTGATACCTGATACCTGATAACTGATACCTGATACCTGATAACTGATAACTGATAACTGATACCTGATACCTGTTAACTGATACCTGATAATTGATACCTGATACCTGATACCTGATAACTGATACCTGATAATTGATACCTGATAACTGATAACTGATACCTGATACCTGATAACTGATACCTGATAACTGATACCTGATAACTGATAACTGATGTCTGATAACTGAAGTCTGAGACTTGATTGCTATCAAAAATCAAGCATCAAAATGCTTTTCAGATACAGTACTTGAGTGGATCATTTCACAAGGGAAGAAAAAGGATTCTTAAGCAAGCTGGTGAGCTGTTGGCTGACTGGTTAAGCAACTCGTTCATGGAATATGAAATTTGTGGGTTCTAATCCCACATCAGATTTTTAATTATTTATATATATTTTTTTTTAACTAGCAGATTACCACACAAAATCCTATCGTGCTTCACTTTTAATATCTGACATTCTTACTATCTTCCTCTCTTGTAATAAAATAATCTATTGTCTAAGGGTGAACCATCTGCATTCCACTTTTAATATCTGACATTCTTGTTATCCTCCTGATTTCTAGTTAAATAATCTTCTATAGCCTAAGGGTGAAGTATCTGGATAAAAAATAGTTTTGGTGTAAAATAATAAAAAAAATTATAAAAATGTGTGCTGGGAATGCCTCAAGCAACCGATTTAACAGAGTTGCTTGTTTATTAGCCAATATTAGGTCAAGGTTCTCCTGTGGCATGATGTTTTGTAATTTGCCTTTATAGCGTGGATCCAAGATGCTGGCCAACCAGTAGTCGTCATCGTTCATCATTTTGGCAATGTGGGGGTCCCTTTTTAGGATCTGCAAGGCATAATCTGACATGTGGGCCAATGTTCCCGGTGTCAATGATGCACTGGTTGGAGGAGCACTTTCTGGCAAATCCACATCCCTCCAGTCATGCACAAACCCTGTACCAGACCTTGCCACGCCAACATTTTCACTTGCCCCACGAGATGCATCCTCCTCCCCTAAGTAATCACCCCCATCATCCTCCTCCTCCTCTTCTTCCTCCACCTCGTCCAGGAGAGGTCCCTGAGCAGACAATGGCTGAATGTCATCAAGGATTCCCTCCTCGTCAACATTGGCTGCAGACGCCTGCTCCTTAAGGTGCGTCAAAGTTTGCATGAGCAGACGCATAAGTGGGATGCTCATGCTTAGTATGGCGTCGTCTGCGCTTACCAGCCATGTGCATTCCTCAAAACACTGAAGGACTTTACTGAGGTCTTTCAGCTTCGACCACTACACACCTGTCAACTCCATGTCTGCTCTCAAAGTGACGGTCCGTGTATCCTCCCACAAATGCATTATGGCCTGCCTCTGCTCGCACAGCCGCTCAACCATGTGCAGGGTGGAGTTCCACCTTATTGCAATGTCGATAATGAGGCGGTGGTTGGGAAGGTGGAGCAATCGCTGCAGCTTCTACATACGAATGGAGTGTACAGGCAACCGGCGGATGTGCGCGCACAGTCTTCGCACCTTCTGGAGCAGGGCTGTTAACTCCGGATAATTATTAAGGAAGCACTGCACCACCATGTTCAAGGTGTGAGCCAAGCAAAGGTATGTGGCTGAGTTTTGAAAGGGCTATGGCTGCCACAAAATTACGGCCGTTATCACTAACTACCTTGCCTGCCTCAAGATGTACACTGCCCAGCCATGACTCAGTTTGTCGCTTCAAGTACTCGGCCAGCACCTCGGCGGTGTGTCTGTTGCCCAAACACATCATCTGCAACACAGCCTGCTGACGCTTTCCTCTAGCTGCTCGATAGGGGGACACCTCGTGTGCAACAGTGGCAGCTGCAGATGGAGTGCTCGTACGACTGCACTCTGTGGACGAGCTTTCGCTTCTGGAGGAGGAGGAGGAGGAGGGTCGAACGCCTACAGCCAACTGTTTCCTATACCGTGGGCTAGGCAGCACTGTCCCACCACCGCTGTCCCCTGTGGAGCCTGCATCCACCACATTAACCCAGTGCACAGTGATGGACACGTAATGGCCCTGGCCATGCCGACTGGACCATGCATCAGTTGTGAGGTGCACCTTTCCGCTCACTGACTGCTTGAGTGCATGGACAATGCGGTCTTTCACATGATGGTGGAGGGCTGGGATGGCTTTGCGAGAGAAGAAGTGGCGACTGGGTAGGTCATAGCATGGTACTGCATAGGCCATGAATTTGCGGAAAGCTGCGCTTTCCACCAACCAATAGGGCATCATCTCAAACGAGATTAGTTTGGCAATGTGGGCGTTCAAACCCCACTGTACACGGATGAGAGACTGAGTACTTTCTTGACCTACTCATAGTGTCTGGGAGGGTGAGCTGGACTTGAGAGCTGCATATGGTGGAAGTAGCGGTGGACAGGGCGGACTGAGAGAGGGTTGATGATGGTGATGGAGTTGGTGTTCTTTCTGATGGCCTAGAATCAGTCTTTCGTTGATATAACAGTGGGATTCCCTGACTGCTGTGGCCTTGCAACGACACCTCAACATTTGCTGCTGTGCTAACCGGTGGGCTTACAGTGGGGGAAACAATGTAGCGTTGCTGGCTACCTTCTTTGTGATCAGTTGCACATGTGGCACTTGAGGTTTGGTGTTGTGTCCACGCTTGCAAGTGCATGGTGGTTAAATGTCTAAGCATGCAACTGGTATTCAAATTTTTCAGATTTTTCCCTCGGCTAAAGGTCTTTGCGCACTTCTTACAGATAACCTTGGCCTGATCATGAGGATTTTGTTCAAAAAAGTGCCACACTGCACTCTTCCTACTTTGGCAGACATTTTGCGGCCTAGCACGCTGTGATCTTTTGACCCTCTGGACAAGCTGTCCAGCAACTCTTTTGACTTTTGGAACCTGTCTTTGGAGTGCTCCGGGCCTGCCAGATAACAGCTGTTGCGATGTCGATGTCTGCTGTGGATGCTCCTCATCTGAGCTATTGGAAGCAGCACCCTCTTCCCCCAATGGATGCCAATCTGGGTCAACAACTGGGTCATCCATCACCTCCTCTTCAATGTCATGTGCACCTTCCTCTGTGTCACCATGTATGGTGGTATAGTGTGCGTGAAGGGGCACCTGAGTCTCATCAGGGTCAGAATCTGGCTCTGTACACTGCGAGGACAATGTAGTGCTCTGAGTGAATGTACCAGCAGAATCATCTATCAGCGACTGTGCATCAGTGCACTCCATGTCAGATTCATCTTGGCCTGGGTAATTCACCATTTCACTTGATAATACAGGCATGGTATGTGAAAACAGCTCCATGGAGTAATCTGTAGTATGGCCTGCGTCATCCTTCAATCTTGGTTGTGGTGAAGGACACAAGGAAAGGTGTGGTTCATGAACATGAGCCTCCAATGACGACTCAGTGCTTTTACTTTTTACAACTTCATAAGAGGAGGCGATAGAGCTGGAGGCTGAGTCAGCAATGTAAGACAAAACTTTTTCCTGATGCTCTGCCTTTAAAAGCGGTTTGCCAACTCCTAGAAAACTAAGCCTTCGAGGCCTTGTGGAGCCAGACGATGACGCAGGCTCAACACCTCCTGCATTCGGTCCTATTTTGCTCTTGCCACTACCATCAGATCCACCACCAACTCCATCATTACCAGCTGCCAACCCCCGCCCAATTCCACAGCCTCTTTCACCAGACTTCCTCATTTTTTGTAGAAATGTAGACAAAATCCAACAAACTATATAGTTATGTAAAACAAGGTACAAGGTGTCTATAGGACAGGGGAGATTTTGAATTTCTGCACACACTTGTGGACACTGGACACTTATGGATTGTGTGAGGCCCACTGAATATCAGAGCGCTATGTCACAGGCTCGATGGCACAGGTGTGAAAAAAGTGACTACAGGATCACAGAGATTTTGAATTTCTGCACACACTAGTGGACACTGGACACTTATGGATTGTGTGAGGCACACTGAATATCAAAGCGCTATGTCACAGGCTCGATGGCACAGGTGTGAAAAAAGTGACTAACAGGATAAGGAAGATTTTGAATTTCTGCACACACTTGTGGACACTGGACACTTTTGGATTGTGTGAGGCCCACTGAATATCAGAGCGCTATGTCACAGGCAGAAATTGGCTAGTGTATCACAAACTACAAGGTGTATGTAGAATTGGGCAGAATAGGAATCTCCCTAGAGTGTAGGTCTGTAAGAACGGAACAAGTCCTCCACTTATCCTTCCACAGTGACACACAGATAGCTTCACTGTGGCCGTGATAACAGCCGTTACACGGTACTGAGAGGAGCGTGCACGTACACGGCTGTCCGGTGTACGTAAAATTGTCAAGCTCCGTGTTTTTTAAGTATACGGACTGACACACGCTGTCTCTCTATAGTTTTGAATGTGATCAAACAGCAAATATATTTAACTGTTTGAAAGCTAGACAAAACTAGAAGGTGCAGGTCTGTAAGAACGGAACATGTCCTCGACTTATTCTCACAGAGTGACACACAGATAGCTTCACTGTGGCTGTGATAACAGCCGTTACACGGTACTGAGAGGAGCGTACACCGCTGTATGGTGTGAAAAAATGCACGCTCAGTACCTCAGCAGGACAAAAAAAAAAATTGGGATTGCTTTTAAAAAAGCAGTTTGCAGAGCAGTGGGTAAACAGCAATGCAGCTGTCAGGAAGCCTTAGAAGGAAGCCTAACAACCAACACTGCTGATCCACCACAATATAGCCTCCCCTTGCACTGCACACACAGTGACTGGTGTGTTGTACAGGCAAAATCGCTAGCAGCAGAAGCAGTTTTTTTTTTCTTCTTCCCTGCCTAACGCTCTCCCTACAGAATCAGCAGCAGCAACCTCTCCCTATGCTAAGATCGGCAGAAGTAAGATGGCGGTCGGCGTGCACGCCCTTTTATACCCCCTGTGACGCCCACCAAAGCAAGCCAATCACTTGCATGCCATTCTGAAAGATAGTGGTAACCCCTGCCTATGTCATCACGTTGCCCACAGTGTCCGTGGATCCTGATTGGCTGAAAAAGAGCGCAAAACAAACTTTTGAAACGCGACTTTGGCGCGTAAGTCGCCGACCTCGTGGCCGACCTCATACTAGGGTCGGGTTTCGTTTCATGAAACCTGACTTTGCCAAAAGTCGGCGACTTTTGAAATTTTTCGACCCGTTTTGCTCAACTCTACTCACCACACATCTAGATAAGTTCCTTAGGGGGTCTAGTTTCCAAAATGGGGTCACTTGTGGTGGGTTTCCACTATTTAGGCACATCAGACGCTCGTCAAACGTGACATGGCGTCCGATCTCAATTCCAGCCAATTTTAGGTTGAAAAAGTCAAATAGGGCTCCTTCCCTTCTGAGCCCTGCCATGTGCCCAAACAGTGGTTCCCCCCACATTTTGGGTATCAGCGTACTCAGGACAAATTTGACAACAACTTTTGGGGTCCAATTTCTCCTGTTACCCTTGGGAAAATAAAAAAATTGTTGCTAAAATATTATTTTTGTGACTAAAAAGTTAAATGTTCATTTTTTCCTTCCATGTTGCTTCTGCTCCTGTGAAGCATCTGAAGGGTTAATAATCTTCCTGAATGTAGTTTTGAGTAGCTTGAGGGGTGCAGTTTTTAGAATGGTGTCACTTTGGGTATTTTCTGCCATATAGACCCCTCAAAGTGACTTCAAATGTGAGGTGGTCCCTAAAAAAAATGGTTTTGTAAGTTTTGTTGTAAAAATTAGAAATCGCTGGTCAAATTTTAACCCTTATAACTTCCTAACAAAAAAAATGTTGTTTCCCAAATTGTGCTGATGTAAAGTAGACATGTGGGAAATTTTATTTAGTAACTATTTTGTGTCACATATTTCTCTGTATTAAGGGCATACAAATTCAAAGTTTGAAAATTGCAAAATTTTCAAAATTTTCGCCATATTTCTGTTTTTTCATAAATAAAAGCAAGTTATAGCAAAAATTTTTTACCACGAAAGTGAAGTACAATATGTCAAGAGAAAACAATCTCAGAATCGCCTAGATCCGTTGAAGCGTTCCAGAGTTATAACCTCATAAAGGGACAGTGGTCAGAATTGTAAAAATTGGCTCGGTCATGAACGTGCAAACCACCCTTGGGGGTGAAGGGGTTAATCTTCAGGTCAGTGCGATTACAACGATAACTCATTTATGTTTTTTTATGTTTTGGCGCTTTTACACAATAAAAACAAATTTATAGGAAAAAAAATTATTTTTGCATCACTTTATTCTGAAAGCTATAACTTTAATATTTTTCTGCTGATCGAGCTGTATGGCGGCTTGTCTTTTGCAGGACAAGATGATGTTTTCAGCGGTACCATTTTTTTTACATCTGTCCTTTTAATCGCTTTTTATTGCACTTTTTTTTTTTTTGCTTTTTTACATTGTCCCAGTATGGGACATCACTATGTAATGTCAGATCACTGACAGGCTATAAAAAACAGCCCTCAGTCATCAGCTTTCCTTCTGCTGGTTGCAAAAATTGCACGGGAGCTCACGCCACTTTTGCTAGAAAATTAATCTTTTATTAATTAAAAACAAGTACAGTAAGCTGCACACACGCTGTACTAATTGTATATGTCACATACATCCATACATCTGCCTATTCTGTGTGTATTTCCTGTATGTAATCCATCTCTTCTATCCTGGCGGCTCCTGCTGTGATGTCACACTGCCGTGACTGCTGCATTACCGGCTTTTCTTCTATCTATCTATCTATCTATCTATCTAATATATATATATATATATATATATATACATATATACATATATGTGTGTGTCACTGACAATTTTATATATCTATTCCATCTTTTCTATTGTAACCCGTCAGTGTGATTTTACTGTATGCGGCACATGAATTGCTGTTTTTTCAAAGGACACTGGTGCATAGAAATCGGACAGGACTTGCACGGTGCGAGTGCTGTGCGATTTTTTTCTCGCACCCATAGACTTGCATTGGCGAGTCTCATCCGAATCTCGGTGCCAATCGCAGACTGCTGTGATTTTACACGCACGCTGAATACGCCTGATAAAATAAACGCTGATGGGAGCTGCCCCATAGATTAACACTGAGCCGATGTTTTCTCGCATAGCCCTCGGCCGTATTCTACGGTATTGTGTGACGCCGGCCTTACAGAGAGAACCGATGCTCCGCAGATCTGTGGGATGGCAATGAACAGACGCACGTCCCCTGCAGAACCAGGCAGTGTAGGACACACCCATAGCTCCGTTTTTTGCTGCTACAGGAGGACCATGCCTTGTACACAGGGGATTAGTGACACCACCTAGTGCTCATGACTTTGTAGCCAGTTCTTGGGTGAATGCAAAGAAAAAAATTCTATGAAGTAATTTGATCATTAGACACAGCATGTCAGAAACTCTTTACTAACACATGAGGAGGATAATAAGAATGTCAGATGTTAAAAGTGAAGCACGATTGGATTTTATGTGGTAATCTGCTGTATAAAAACAAAAAAACAACATGTGGGATTCGAACCTTTGTTTCCCATTCCAAAATACAGTTGCTTAACCACTCAGCCACCAGCTTAACAGGTTGCAATAGAATGCTATTTCTTCTATTATGAGATGAACCATGCAGGTACTGTAGTGAGGTGTATTTGAAAAACATTTTGATTTTGATCTTTGACTGGTCAAGTGTCAGGTCTCAGACAAAAACATTCTGATGTTTGATGTTTGATAAAGTATCAAGTATCAGGTATCAGACGAAAATGGTTCACCCTTAGACAATAGATTATTTTATTACAAGAGAGGAAGATAGTAAGAATGTCAGATATTAAAAGTGAAGCACGATAGGATTTTGTGTGGTAATCTGCTAGTTAAAAAAAAAAAATATATATGTAAATAATTAAAAATCTGATGTGGGATTAGAACCCACAAATTTCATATTCCATGAACGAGTTGCTTAACCAGTCAGCCAACAGCTCACCAGCCCGCTTAAGAATCCTTTTTCTTCCCTTATGAAATGATCCACTCAAGTAGTGTATCTGAAAAGCATTTTGATGCTTGATTTTTGATAGCAATCAAGTCTCAGACATCAGTTATCAGTTATCAGGTATCAGTTATCAGGTATCAGTTATCAGGTATCAGGTATCAGTTATCAGGTATCAATTATCAGGTATCAGTTATCAGGTATCAGTTATCAGTTATCAGGTATCAGGTATCAGTTATCAGGTATCAGTTATCAGGTATCAATTATCAGGTATCAGTTATCAGGTATCAGTTATCAGGTATCAGACATCAGGTATCAGACATCAGTTATCAGTTATCAGGTATCAGTTATCAGGTATCAGTTATCAGGTATCAGTTATAAAGTATCAGTTATCAGTTATCAGTTATCAGGTATCAGTTATCAGGTATCAGTTATCAGGTATCATGTATCAGGTATCAGTTATCAGGTATCAGTTATCAGTTATCAGGTATCAGGTATCAGGTATCAGGTATCAGTTATCAGGTATCAATTATCAGGTATCAGTTATCAGTTATCAGGTATCAGACATCAGGTATCAGACATCAGTTATCAGGTATCAGGTATCAGTTATCAGGTATCAGTTATAAAGTATCAGTTATCAGTTATCAGGTATCAGTTATCAGGTATCAGGTATCAGTTATCAGGTATCAGGTATCAGGTATCAGTTATCAGGTATCAGTTATCAGGTATCAGTTATCAGGTATCAGCTATCAGTTATCAGGTATCAGTTATCAGGTATCAGTTATCAGGTATCAGTCATCAGGTATCAGTTATCAGGTATCAGTTATCAGGTATCAGTTATCAGGTATCAGTCATCAGGTATCAGTTATCAGTTATCAGGTATCAGTTATCAGGTATCAGACATCAGGTATCAGGTATGAGAATCAGGTATCAGACAGAGTATTTCTGATGTTTGATTACATGATCATATATCAAAATCAAACATCAGAAATACTACACTGTACCACTGAGCCACCGTGCTGCCCATGAGTGTATTGCAGGTGTATCTGTGTGCCTGTTCTGTGGACTTTACCACTACCTTGACTACAGGTCAAATGACTGAAACCTACAGCTTGGGAGATTCCTGTGAAGTTTTCAGTTCAGTTTATTAGACGTCTCATTGGGAAGGGACTTGTGCCAGTGATTTGCTCACCTTAAAATGGTCTTAAAGAGGTTTTAGTTGTATCCCTATCTATAAGGAAAACCCATCTCAATTTTTTTTCATTCTTGAAAAATGATCATTTGCTCTCTGACTAACCAAGAATAAAGCTCCTAAACGTTACAGGAATTTCAGAGAGTCATTTTTTTAACCACTTGATGTTCATAAATGATTTATGAATATTTAATATTTTGGGATTCTATTGATCTATCTGGTTTTTGACATGATTACATTTTAATCCATATCACCCAACAATCATAAATCCAGCATAACAGATGAACTTTATGGCAGATGCAGTATGTGTTGTCAGAAGACATTTATCTTGTGAATGAGGCAGTCATAAACACAACATACTACAACTTAGTCTTTTGTGCCATCCAACTTTTCTAGTGATTGCCAGATATGCAGAAGAGCAACATTCTAATACATTTCTATGGTTTAGCCCACTGAGGTGTTTGCAGCATGTCCCCTATATGTGACTGCCACAGATTCCTAAATACAGTGCAATCCACATACATCTAATTCTTCTCATTGCTGTCTTGTCTGGAACTCTCCTTTAGCAGGCGTAATGGTACCGTTCCCTGATGGCAACCTACTTAATTAAATTATTTTCTCAAGTCCTAATAATTTTTCTAAGGCCTCTTTCACACTTCCGCTTTTTACAATCAGTCAAAATCCGCCAGGTTTTGAAAAAAACGGATCCGCAATTTTTTTTTGCGGATCCGTTTTTTTCCCCATTAACTTTCATTACTGGCGGATCTTGACGGATTGCCGTCCATTGCATCCGCTTTTGTGAGGATCCGCCATAATGCTGCTGTCCGTCAACATCCTCAAAGATTTCTAAACGAAGCTTGCAACGTTTTTTTGGCCGGCGGATCCTCCAGACACTGATTTAACCCGAAATTCTCTCTCTCTCTCTCTCCCCGGCCAGTGGTTCCTTTAAATTTCCTCATTTTGCGGATCCGTCAAAAAACGGATCCTGTGCCATCCGTTCACATCAGTTAAGAACGGATCCGCTTCTCCGCCTTTTTGGCGGATTTTAACTGAAACAAAAAACTGAAGTGTAAAAGAGGCCTAAGGGGTGACATTTAGCCTTGCCTAGTAGGGGCGTAACTACCGTAGTTGTAGGGGTCACATGTGCGACGAGGCCCGGACTGCTTAGGGACCTGCCCAGTCCAGCAAAGAAGCAGCCAGTGTCCGCGTCATTTCCGGTCCTGTGCATTGTGGAGTAGTATTGGGTGTATTCGCCAGCTTCAGAATGTGCAGTGCGCATGCTCCATACCCAATGAGTTCAACAGAGCTACGCTATGTAACTGTATCTGTGACCACAGCACACCGATACAGTTACATTCTGCTACAGATCAGGGAGAATCGATCTCCCTTCTCTGCCACCCAGCCACGGTGAGGACCCTGTGCCAGCAGTGGGCCCCCCCGGCCCATCATCACAGGGTCAACTGTATTGGCTAGACGTCACTGATGCAGACACTGACAGGGGTTGCGATCATGTCAGTACTCGGCACCCGAGAAGTGAGAGCGCTCAGAGCACTGCAGGAACAAGAAGGAGAGGTGATGGTGAGTATTGGATTTATTTTTTTAATCTTGGTGCATTATAATATACAGGCCTATGGGGAATGCATTATACTATACAGGCCTATGGGAAGTGCATTATACTATAGAAGCCTATGGGGAATGCATGATACTATACAGGCCTATGGGGAGTGCATGATACAATATAGGTCTATGGGGAGTGCATTATACTATACAAGCTTATGGGGAATGCATACTCTACAGGCCTATGAGGAATGCATTATACTATACAAGCCTATGGGGAGTGCATGATACTATGCAGGCCTATGGGGAGTGTATAATACTATACAGGCCTATGGGGAATGCATTATACTATGCAGAACTATGGGGAGTGCATTAAACTATATTGAGGACTATCTAGGGTGCCATCATATAGTGTGTTAATTACAGTGAGGGAGCAATTACATAGTGTTGGAGCCATCATACAGTGTGGGGGCTACTAAGGGGTCAGTACTCTGTGTGGGTGGTACTATACAGTGAGGGGCCATTATACTGTGTATAAGGGAGCATCACACTGTGTATAGGGGAGCTGTACAGGGGGGAAACTTGGGCCATTTTTCAATGTTAAGTGGACACTTATTGTTATAGGGGAAATCAGGTTCCTGTGATAATAAAAGTGGCGCACAGGGCACTATTACTTTCTAGGGGGCAAAATGTAGACATTGTTTTCTAGGGCACTTGCGCCCAGCATTACCATATGCTAGAGAGTAGCTTTATAATTTAGAGGACACAGAGACCCACACAGTAGGTACAGTAATAGGGACACATACGGCTGCAGTATTGGGGTATCAGTAGGATGAGGAGTTTGTGCAAGTTGGAATAGATGGAGACGGTGGTGAAAATATGACATGTGAAATATGTCTTTGTTGTAATCTCTGCAGACGAGTCCTGGGTGGAAGAAGTCATGTCAGTCTGGGCCGAAGGAAAAATGGGAAAAGTAAACAATTCCATCAGGAAGAACATCAGCGTTAAGTCACCATCTGTAACTGTGCTGTGATCTCTTATATGTTCTGTAGGACTGGTATCTACCACTGACCATATGGCAGTAATATCAATGTTGGTCTTTATATAGAAATTATTTTCAGTAACAGTGCAGTCATCTGCTGAGGTTCTCCTACCTCCAATATTGGGGTGTGTGACGGATCGCACAGGGGAAAGGGGTGTCGACTTTGCTCACCACCTCGGGGGAGAGAAGAAGCCAGCAGGGATTGGCTCTCTGGTGCCACCACTTGCCTCTGGTCAGTCAGGGAACTGCACCAAGGGCAGATATTTGCCTGAGAGGCGTCCCTTATAGGTACGGGTTATTGAGGCGCATCCAGTGAGGGGGATATATATCACCAGTCCAGGCTGGGGCCATATATATATATATATATAAACCTCCTGGTGGTCACTATCAGAGTTTCTCACTAAAACAGTACAGTATACTGCCACCAGATCCTCGTACGACATAAGACTAGTCCGACAACAGCCTTATATCAGGTCAGAAATCAACCCAGGTAGTGTATAATATAAACAACCAAGTGTTCGGATGTGGGGATTCGTGTATCAAGATAAAAGAGCAGCCCAAGATTAATTTTATATTTAATCGCCGAAAAGGCGCACTAGAAATATACAGGTATATATTTACAAAAACAATGTACAGGTATACAGTCCGGAGTGTAGTACAAGGATAGGGTATAGATAGGTTGCAATTACCGCGTTATGTAGCATGTGACCACAGGGAGGTGCTGATGGATCACAGGTCCAAATCTTAGTTACGTGGTTTTCCTGGCTGTATTTGGTAATGGATCCTCCTGCCAGTAGAAAACTCAGCTCAAAATGAGCAACTGCCTCTTATCTCCTAGGCTGTTCCCTCCCACACTCTGTTTCTACCCCTGGGATTGTGCAGCCTCTCTCCTCCCATCTCTGAGAGTATGATTTTCAAAGCAGAACTCCAAATGGGTCAGTGGTGACGCCACTGGCTTCCGCTGGATTTTATCTGCGCAGAGAATACATCTGCCTACTGTACGTAATCCCTGGTAGCCACGTTTCATAATTCCATAATGCGGAGTGCTACAGATGGCTGTCGGGTATGGGCATGTGGGGGACGAAATGTCGGTTCCAATTATGTGCTCGGTTAGTCTCAGAGATATTGCATTCTATTCTTATAGGTGATTTTCCAGATTCAATACTTCAGAGCCTTGCTGTGGCCTGTAGTGTGTGAGTTGGACAAAAGGAATCCAGTTTGGCTCTTCCTGCACTAGATCTCACACCCTTGTGCTAATTCCTAGTCACCGAGCTTCAAAGAGCTTGTTTCTTGAGTTTTAATTAAAGAAAAACATTGATCCTATGGAATGCCAAGGGTGGTAGGAACACTCCAGGAATGGAGTTGGATGTCCTGAACCTATAATCCAAAATAGGGTCTCCCTCGTCCCTTACAGGGTGTGTCACCCAGTTGTAATCAAGGGTACCTGGTTAGGGGAACACTCAGAAGCTTCCCTCCCAAACCAAAACCGTAGCTATTCCTCTGAGTACACTCAATAAACCCCCACACTGCACAGGACCGGAAATGACTCACTGCAAGCAACATCATACCAGGAAGTAACAGCACACAGATTTCAAACACCAGGAGTGCGCTTGGAATTGGAGCGAGGGAGGACATGAATACCCAGAGTGTCTGCACTTCCAAAGACATGGAGGAAAATATTTTGGCTTGGGGCCCCATTTGAGAGTTCACATCGGGGCCCATAACTTTGTAGTTATGCCACTGATGCCTAGCATGTCAGTTTAAGGTGGCTTACAAGTCAAGCAATGCTCTTCCTTTCTGAAGAGGCAATTCTAATAATTTGCGACCCCTTACAAAATAGAATTTGCTCAAAATTGGGTTTAGTCCCATATGAGATACTTGACATTTCTAATTAGTTTAAAGAGCTTTTGATTTAATATGTATTGTATATGCTAGTACAAAATGCCGTATGTTTAAATTATATTCAGTAATATACTAAAAATAGAAATATACTAAATAAAATAAAGATTTTTGCTCCATTTGAAATTTATTTTCCTTGAAATGTAAAACATTTCTACAATTGACTTATGGTGTAGATCAGCGGGAAGTACAGAACATTATTGTTTATTTTTATCCCTATAAATTGCATGGTACTAAAACATTAATTTAGTAAAGTCTCTGTACAACAATTAAATATAATATAATTATAGAAATTGTATGACTAAAAACCGTATGGAATTATTCATGAAATATTTAAAGCCCAACATATTTGCCTATGATTATTGGGTATTAATTTATCAAAAAGTGTTGATGATAAAATTATTATGTGATGCATTATTGTGGATTATAATCAGCCAATCATGTAAAATTCAATAGGATTGACAACCTATCTAATGTATACTCTATATGGCTTTCGCACTTTCCTTTGATAGATGATGAAGAGTCACAAAAAGAATTGAGTGGGAAATATCAACATTAGTGTTGAGCATTCCGATACCGCAAGTATCGGGTATCGGCCGATACTTGCTGTATCGGAATTCCGATACCGACTTCCGATATTTTTTCAATATCGGAATTCGGCATCGGAATCGGAAGTTCAGTTGATTGACGGCCTGACGTCATCATGATGCGCGGTGTGTGCGCATCATGATGCGCCGTCATTTCGGGCCTTCCGGGGGTCTCTGCCGGCCTGCCGGGGGGCTGTGCCGGCCTGCCGGGGGGCTGTGTGGACTGCCCGGGGTCTCTGCCGGCCTGCCGGGGGGCTGTGCCGGCCTGCCGGGGGGCTGTGCACCCTGTGGGGGTCTGTACCGGCCTGCCGGGGGGCTGTGCCGGCCTGCCGGGGGGCTGTGCTGATGTCCGGGGGTCTGTGCAAGCATCGTCCGATGGGACTACAAGTCCCATCGGGCGATGCCTGCTACCATGACAGTGATTGACACATTAGCCAATGATGGGACAGTAGTAGTCCCATCATCCGGCTAATGTGTTAAATGTTAAAAAAAAAAAAAAAAAAAAAAAATACATACATACTACATGCTACATACATACTACATATATACTACATACATACTACATACATGCTACATACATACTACATACATACTACATACATGCTACATACATACTACATGCATGCTACATACATACTACATATATACTACATACATACTGCATGCTACATACATACTACATACATACTACATACATACTACATGCATGCTACATATATACTACATGCTACATACATACCACATACATACTACATGCATGCTACATATATACTACATGCATGCTACATACATACTACATATATACTACATGCATGCTACATACATACTACATGCTACATGCATGCTACATACATACTACATGCATGCTACATATATACTACATGCTACATACATACCACATACATACTACATGCATGCTACATATATACTACATGCATGCTACATACATACTACATATATACTACATGCATGCTACATACATACTACATGCTACATGCATGCTACATACATACTACATACATGCTACATATATACTACATACATACTACATATATACTACATGCATGCTACATATATACTACATACATACTACATATATACTACATGCATGCTACATATATACTACATACATACTACATATATACTACATACATGCTACATACATACTACATACATACTACATATATACTACATGCATGCTACATATATACTACATGCTACATACATACCACATACATACTACATACATGCTACATATATACTACATGCATGCTACATACATACTACATATATACTACATGCATGCTACATACATACTACATGCTACATGCATGCTACATACATACTACATACATACTACATGCTACATACATACCACATATATACTACATACATACAATACATTCATACAATACATACATAGACATACAGTACATATAACATAGAGTAACATACTTACCAATACTTGTCACATTGTTCCCCGAAGCCATTGTCGTCTACGGAATAAATATTAACATAACAAACCACAAAAATACTCACCCACGATCCGAAGCAGTCCACGAGTGTGTCCCACGACGATCTTGGGTAGAGAACTGCAGCATCAGATGATGCTGCCGTTCTCTACGGGCTGCAGGAATCCAATGACGGAAGGTAGGTATCCTTCCGCACTGTATTCCTCCGCCACTTAAAAAAAAAAAAGTCCCTAGTCTCACTTTATGCCATTGCTGTGTGGGAAATTCCCACACAGCAATGGCATAAAGTGAGACTAGGGACTTTTTTTTTTTTTAAGTGGCGGAGGAATACAGTGCGGAAGGATACCTACCTTCCGTCATTGGATTCCTGCAGCCCGTAGAGAACGGCAGCATCAGCTGATGCTGCAGTTCTCTACCCAAGATCGTCGTGGGACACACTCGTGGACTGCTTCGGATCGTGGGTGAGTATTTTTGTGGTTTGTTATGTTAATATTTATTCCGTAGACGACAATGGCTTCGGGGAACAATGTGACAAGTATTGGTAAGTATGTTACTCTATGTTATATGTACTGTATGTCTATGTATGTATTGTATGAATGTATTGTATGTATGTAGTATATATGTGGTATGTATGTAGCATGTAGTATGTATGTAGTATGTATGTAGCATGCATGTAGCATGTAGTATGTATGTAGCATGCATGTAGTATATATGTAGTATGTATGTAGCATGCATGTAGTATATATGTAGCATGTATGTAGTATGTATGTGGTATGTATGTAGCATGTAGTATATATGTAGCATGCATGTAGTATATATGTAGTATGTATGTAGCATGTATGTAGTATATATGTAGTATGTATGTAGTATATATGTAGCATGCATGTAGTATATATGTAGTATGTATGTAGTATATATGTAGCATGCATGTAGTATATATGTAGTATGTATGTAGTATATATGTAGCATGTATGTAGTATGTATGTAGCATGCATGTAGCATGTAGTATGTATGTAGCATGCATGTAGTATATATGTAGTATGTATGTAGCATGCATGTAGTATATATGTAGCATGCATGTAGTATGTATGTGGTATGTATGTAGTATATATGTAGTATGTATGTAGTATATATGTAGTATGTATGTAGTATGTATGTAGCATGCATGTAGCATGTAGTATGTATGTAGCATGCATGTAGTATATATGTAGTATGTATGTAGCATGCATGTAGTATATATGTAGCATGCATGTAGTATATATGTAGTATGTATGTAGTATATATGTAGCATGTATGTAGTATGTATGTAGCATGCATGTAGCATGTAGTATGTATGTAGCATGCATGTAGTATATATGTAGTATGTATGTAGCATGCATGTAGTATATATGTAGCATGCATGTAGTATATATGTAGTATGTATGTTGCATGTAGTATGAATGTAGCATGTATGTAGTATGTAGTATGAATGTAGCATGTATGTAGTATGTAGTATGAATGTAGCATGTAATTTTTTTTTTTTTTTTTACATTTAACACATTAACCGGATGATGGGACTACTACTGTCCCATCATTGGCTAATGTGTCAATCACTGTCATGGTAGCAGGCATCGCCCGATGGGACTTGTAGTCCCATCGGACGATGCCTGCACAGACCCCCGGAGCCTGCACAGACCACCGGCAGGCCGGCACAGCCCCCCGGCAGGCCGGCACAGCCCCCCGGAGCCTGCACAGACCACCGGCAGGCCGGCACAGACCACCGGAGCCTGCACAGACCCCCTGGCAGGCCGGCACAGCCCCCCGGCAGGCCGGCACAGCCCCCCGGAGCCTGCACAGACCACCGGCAGGCCGGCACAGACCACCGGAGCCTGCACAGACCCCCTGGCAGGCCGGCACAGCCCCCCGAAAGGCCCGTACAGACCCCAGAGAGGCTGTACAAGGGCAGGAAAGGGTTTTTCTTATTCCGATACCGGAAGTCCCATAGACTTGAATGGGACTTCCGGTATCGGAATCGGCGATACCGATACTTTTTTTAAAGATCGGCCGATACCATCCGATACGATACTTTGAAGTATCGGATGGTATCGCTCAACTCTAATCAACATCCAATGTTATTTCCAATGGAGATAAGCCACCATTATTGTCTGACAGAAGCTTTTTTCCCGTTAAGAATAAATACATGCCTGACAGAACTGAGTGAGCATTTGGGTTGGGGGGTGCAGAAGAGATAGCTCTCAGCTGAATAAGCATTTTGTGTAATTCACCTCTCCTGGCTCCAGCACCAAGCTCTGCATTCTACTTTCAACTCAGCTGGGGTTCTCTCTTCTTTTTCCCCTTAGCCTGACACGACAATCGAATACACTCCAGTGATATCAGTCATGACACTGGGTCATTTACTGCCATTCAGGTGGCATGATGCACCAACTGTTCTATTTTGGTTATAGTTACAACAGAACTTCTACAATGGCCACCACATTTAATCTCTGCTTTTTTGTCCAACATTGTGCCAACAATTCTGCATGAGTTATCACTGCTGTAACTCCTCTACTCCAGTGACTCATCATCTGGGCGGAATCTTTTGAACCGAACGTGAAGGCTAGAGGGGATACCCAAAGTTTTCATACTTCTCCTATGTACAGTTGTGGCCAAAAGTATTGACACCCCTGCAATTCTGTCAGATAATACTCAGTTTCTTCCTGAAAATGATTGCAAACACAAATTCTTTGGTATTATTATCTTCATTTAATTTGTCTTAAATGAAAAAACACAAAAGAGAATGACGCAAAAAGCAAAACATTAATCATTTCACACAAAACTCCAAAAATGGGCCAGACAAAAGTATTGGCACCCTCAGCCTAATACTTGGTTGCACAACCTTTAGCCAAAATAACTGCGACCAACCGCTTTCGGTAACCATCAATGAGTTTCTTACAATGCTCTGCTGGAATTTTAGACCATTCTTCTTTGGCAAACTGCTCCAGGTCCCTGATATTTGAAGGGTGCCTTCTCCAAACTGCCATTTTTAGAATCATAGAATCGTAGAGTTGGAAGGGACCTCCTGGGCCATCTGGTCCAACCCCCTGCTCAAAGCAGGATTCGCTAAATCATCCCAGTCAGATGTCTGTCCAGCCTCTGTTTGAAGACTTCCATTGAAGGAGAACTCACCACTTCTCGTGGCAGCCTGTTCCACTCATTGATCACTCTAACTGTCAAAAAGTTTTTTCTAATATCTAATCTGTGTCTCCTCCCATTCAGTTTCATCCCATTGCTTCTAGTCTTTCCTTGTGCAAATGAGAATAAAGTTGATCCTTCTACAATGTGACAGCCCTTTAGATATTTGTAGACAGCAATTAAGTCTCCTCTCAGTCTTCTCTTTTGCAAACTAAACATTCCCAAATCCTGCAACCTTTCCTCATAAGACAGGGTTTGCAGACCGGTCACCATTCTGGTCGCTCTTTTCTGAACTTGCTCCAGTTTGTTGATGTCTTTTTTAAAATGTGGTGCCCAAAACTGGACACAATATTCCAGATGAGGTCTGACCAAAGAGGAGTAGAGGGAAATAATGACTTCACGTGATCTAGACTGTATGCTTCTGTTAATACATCCTAGAACTGCATTTGCCTTTTTTGCTGCTGCATCACACTGTTGACTCATATTCAGTCTGTGATCTATTAGTATACCCAAGTCTTTTTCACATGTGCTGTCACTTAGCCCTATTCCTCCCATTCTATATATGCTTTTTTCATTTTTATTGCCCAGATGTAGTACTTTGCATTTCTCCCTGTTAAAAACCATTCTGTTAGTTACTGCCCACTTCTGCAGTTTATTTAAATCTTTTTGAATCCTCTCTCTCTCTTCTCTAGTATTAGCTATCCCTCCTAGCTTTGTGTCATCAGCAAATTTAATCAGTTTACCCTCAATTCCTTCATCTAAATCGTTGATAAAGATGTTGAACAATACAGGGCCCAGGACAGAGCCCTGTGGTACCCCACTTGAGACATTCTTCCAACTGGATGTGCAGCCATTTACGACCACTCTTTGGGTCCGATCACTAAGCCAGCTATGAATCCACCTAACAGTTGCCTTGTCCATTCCATACTTAGTCATTTTTTCAATAAGGATTGTATGAGAGACTTTGTCAAATGCTTTGCTGAAGTCAAGATATACTATATCTACAGCATTTCCTTGATCCACCCAATCAGTGATACCGTCATAGAAGGAAATTAAGTTAGTCTGACATGACTTATTAGTTACAAACCCATGCTGACTCTGTTTGATCACTTCATTCTTATCCAGGTATTGACTTACATGTTGTTTAATAATTTGTTCAAAGATCTTTCCTGGTATAGATCTCTCCACAGGTGTTCTATGGGATTCAGGTCTGGACTCATTGCTGGCCACCTTAGAAGTCTCCAGTGCTTTCTCTCAAACCATTTTCTAGTGCTTTTTGAAGTGTATTTTGGGTCATTGTCCTGCTGGAAGACCCATGACCTCTGAGGGAGACCCAGCTTTCTCACACTGTGCCCTACATTATGCTGCAAAATTTGTTGGTGGTTTTCTGACTTCATAATGCCATGCACACGGTCAAGCAGTCCAGTGCCAGAGGCAGAAAAGCAACCCCAAAACATCAGGGAACCTCTGCCATGTTTGACTGTAGGGACCGTGTTCTTTTCTTTGAATGCCTCTTTTTTTCTCCTGTAAACTCTATGTTGATGCCTTTGCCCAAAATGCTCTACTTTTGTCTCATCTGACCAGAGAACATTCTTCCAAAATGTTTTAGGCTTTTTCAGGTAAGTTTTGGCGAACTCCAGCCTGGCTTTTTTATGTCTCGGGGTGGGGTCTTCCTGGGTCTCCTACCATACAGTCCCTTTTCATTCAGATGCCGACAGATAGTACGGGTTGACACTGTTGTACCCTCGGACTGCAGGGCAGCTTGAACTTGTTTGGATGCTAGTGGAGGTTCTTTATCCAACATCCGCACAATCTTGCGTTGAAATCTCTTGTCAATTTTTCTTTTCCGTCCACATCTAGGGAGGTTAGCCACAGTGCCATGGGCTTTAAACTTCTTGATGACACTGCGCACGGTAGACACAGGAACATTCAGGTCTTTGGAGATGGACTTGCAGCCTTGAGATTGCTCATGCTTCCTCACAATTTGGTTTCTCAAGTCCTCAGACAGTTTTTTGGTCTTCTTTCTTTTCTCCATGCTCAATGTGGTACACACAAGGACACAGGACAGAGGTTGAGTCAACTTTAATCCATGTCAACTGGCTGCAAGTGTGATTTAGTTATTGCCAACACCTGTTAGGTGCCACAGGTAAGCTTACAGGTGCTGTTAATTACACAAATTAGAGAAGCATCACATGATTTTTTGAACAGTGCCAATACTTTGGTCCACCCGCTTTTTTATGTTTGGTGTGGAATTTATCCAATTTGGCTTTAGGACAATTCTTTTTGTGTTTTTCCATTTAAGACAAATTAAATGAAGATAATAATACCAAAGAATTTGTGTTTGCAATCATTTTCAGGAAGAAACTGAGTATTATCTGACAGAATTGCAGGGGTGTCAATACTTTTGACCATGACTGTAGCTCTCTAAGCACTAGTTTATGGGCCAAGTTTTTCAGATAGGCTCTTCTACGGAGTGGTACAAGCTGATTTTCAATGTAAATCGCATGAGATTTTATACCACCCAAATTCAACATAGTGAAAAACATGACCTTTGGCCAGTTTAAGGCTTCGGGATTCTCCCGTTGTGCAAGCATTATCTGGTGCTGTGGTCTCTCATTCAGGTTCGGCTGCTGCGGTTGTTGCTCAGCATAGATGTCGGTCCCAGCATCTTGCTCAGGCTCATGGTAAACGTTTGGTTACTGGTGAATCTCCAGACAAGTCTATGGTAACCAGTGATTTACAGGTGCAGCCTTGAACTTTTGAGTCTAAGTCCAAAGACCACCTTACTGAGCATGTCCGTGATGTGGTGCCTTCTTATTGGTGGTTGGATATTAGCTGCTCTGGTGATGTGGCAGCTACAGATTAGCCCAAGGGTGATGCCTCAACCAACTCGGCATGTGTGTTTGGTGTGGGGCCTACCATATAAAAAGCTCTCACATCACACGCAAGCATGCTAGTGTTATTTATGTTTGGTGTGTGTGGGTGGTTACTCTACCACTCTGCCTGCATGGTTGACTGTGTCCTTTTATTCACAGTGAGTGTACACATTGCCAGGCAGGTTGCACTTATGCGGCTTCATACCCATGACTCAGCGCCTACGTCTTGGTCTGCTACATGCTTAAGGTACCGATCAGGCACAGGTTCAGTAGTATCAGGACTGGAGTAACTTGCCGCTTGGCTTAGCATCTGTTTCGTTCTTGTGTGGGGTTAACACAGTTCAGTTACAGAGCAAGCTCAACCCTTATGCTATACTTCTCTATGAAGGCAACAGGGTACCTAGCGTCATAAGAGTTCTTTCTTTCGGCTCAGCGTCTGCTTCATTCGTGTGTGCGCTGAGCACAGTTTAGTTGCAGAACTAGGTCAATCCACGTGCTAACTTCCCTGTGATGTTAACACGGTATAGTACTTAGCATACTTAGTGCTGTACCTCTCTGTAAAGTAACAAAGCTTTGTACATAGCATTCCCATACTGCTGTGTGGCGTTAACACAGTGTGTGTAAGGTGGACGCTTGCTGTTTTGTTCCGTCATCGTTCACACTAGCAGCAGGTTACATCTCTGCACGGTGGACCCCGGTTTGCGATTGCACTTTATTTATATTTTATTTAGTGCAATTCGCCAACCCTAACAGCCAGAGTGTCACACCGTTCTGCTTGTATTTGGTTGTCGGCGTGACAATGCGTGTTTTTTGCTTTAACCCCTTACTCCTTTCCCCCTAATTGAGCTGGGATACTGCAGGCTTTTACCTGTGTGGAGCCTGCTCGGTTCCCTGCTCTGCTGGGTAGCTGCACATGTGGTGTTGGGTCTTGGCTCTGTTGCTTGACCATTCGCATGTGCGGTCCCTGGTCGCCGCTGTAGAAGCTGTCCGTGGGTTGTGAGGTCATTTGCAGCTGGTGCATGAATGACTTTCCATGTGTGTCTTGGCTGGCAGCCATGGCCAGGTGCTATAGGCTGCAGTTCCTGCACTGACAGTGCTGTAATGGTTTCTTTGTGTGCTTAGGGCATGCGCAGCCACACCTTCCCTGCTTTTATCAGGGTTAGTGTGTGTACTTGAAATGCTGTCCCCAGCCAATTGTTAATGGGCAGCTCCTTTATAAACTTACCCTGCCCTATGGGTGGGGCAGAGCTACTCACAATTCACAAAGCTCCTGGACTTTGCTATGTGTGTCTCGTGTCTGTGGACCTCGTCTGTCTCGATTATGGTACCAAATTCCCTGCCTTGATTCCTGCTTTGTCCTGTTCCCTCTCCCTGCCCCGGAGGCGGTATATCCGGGCCTGAATCCTTGTTCCTGTACCTGTCCTGTACCTGACCCTGTCTAAATTCGCCCTGCCCTGGAGGCGGTGTATCCAGGCTTGAATCCTTTATCCTGTACCTATCCTGTACCTGACCATGTCTGTACTCTCTGCTGTGTTATGTTCCTGGAATCCCTCTGTGTTTGGAGCCCTGCACCCAGTGACTCTGAGACTCTTGTAACCGGTGTCCCTGCTGAGCATCTATTATCCTGTGCTCTGACTACCATGCGGTGCTAGCTCCATGCAGGCCCAGCAATCCTGTGGTGTTAGCACCATCACGCTTGAGTTCCTTCCTAGGTCCTATGCCCGGAGCCTGACGACCTCAGTCTGGAATCTGAGGACTGCTGCCTGGAGCCTGGAGCTTGATGACTGCAATGGTGCCTGTAGGTCATGTTGGATGTCCGGAACCAAACGACTCCCACCTGATGTCTGCCAGTGACTCTGATGTCCTGTGGGTGGCCCTGATGTCCTGATGACCTCGTACCCTGATGTCCTGCCTGCGTCTTGATGACTTTGTGTATCCTGATGACCTCGTGTGTCCTGATGTCCTGATGACCTTGTGTGTCCTGATGACCTCGTGTGTCCTGACATCTTGCCTGTGTCCCGATGTCCCACTTATGAGTGCCTCGGTGATCCGATGGTGCCTTGAGGTCCATTGGGCGGTACCCTTTTGGGAGGTGTGGAATCGGGAGCCTGGTTTAGCCCTGTTTTGTCTATGTACTGTGACTTTACTTTAAGTAAACTTTACTTTATTTATACCTGAAGTTGTGCGGTGTCATCAAGTCCTACGTGTCTTCTTTGTCCACATGCTCAGCTGCCACAGTATCCCGGTCACTGCCCTTCCCTAGTTCGGGTAGGCCCGGATCCCCCTCTGTGGTATAGAGGGTCCATATTGCGTCCCCGGGGGATGCCTGCCCCTCACCATCGGTGTGGAGGCGCCTGCTGGGCCGCGTCTGCGGCCGCAGTCGTGACACAGCGCCTGGAGTTTCTGCTGGCGATGAAAGTTGAGCACATCTGATAAGCTGTATCAACACCCCCTTTGGTTGCTTTATAAAATGTAATTATTTCCACTTTTTTGTGCTTCAGACCCAGGTTCGATGGCATCATCATCATGAAGCATTGAGACAAGAATTATAATTTTCTTTTCACTTTGAGACAATAATTACATTTTTCTTTTCGCGTGGTACATAGGAAACCAAAACCTTTCCATTATTTAATGCAAACATACTGCTGTACTGTTTTCTCCCTTTCACATTTACAAACTGTGGTGTCAATTCTTTTTTATTTTTTCTTACAGTACCTGCATATGAAAGATTCTGCATTTTCAGATAATCAATCAGATCACAATTTGAAAACCAATTGTCAGCTGTTATATTGCGCTGATATATTGATTTGTGTATAGTATCATAGTACTTAAGGGTGAAGGGAGACTTTAAGTTCATCTAGTTCAACCCATAGCCTAACATGCTGATCCAGAGGAAGGCAAAAAATACCATGTGGCAAACACTAAGCTCCTCAATGGGGAAAAAAATTCCTTCCCGACTCCACATATAGCAATCAGATTAGTTCCCTGGATCAGCACCTTATAAAGGAATCTAGTATACAGCTCTGGCAAAAATTAAGAGACCACGACATCAAAACCCTGTCATGGTCAGCCCATTCTCCAGATCTGAACCCCATTGAAAACCTCTAGAATGTAATCAACAGGAAAATGGATAGTCACAAGCCATCAAACAATGAAGAACTGCTTACATTTTTGCACCAGAAGCAGTGTGAAAGACTAGTGGCAAGCATGCCAGTAAGCATGAAAGCTGTTTTTAAAAATCATGGTTATTCCACAAAATATTGATTTCAGAACTCTTACTGAGTTAAAACACTAGTATTGTTGTTTCTAAATGATTATAAACTTGTTTTCTTTGCATTATTTGAGGTCTAAAAGCACTGTTTATTTTAATTTTGACCATTTTTCTTTGTCAGAAAAAAAATACAAAGTTTATTGCTTGGAAATTCGGAGACATGTTGTCAGAAGTTTATAGACAAAAAGAACAGTTTAAATTTTAGTCAAAAATATACCTATAAAGGGGGGTGTGGCCTGGCTTCTGCCACATGAAGAAGCAAGAGTCCTAAGCTCCCACAGAAACCCCACTAAAAAGCGTCTAAAGCGACTCTGAGACCCTTTACTGGCCAGGATTAGCCTCCTACCTAAAGCCTAACTCACAGGGCTTAATTTGAGATCAAATTCAGATCTCTAGGCTAAAAAGATCTTGGGATAAGAAGATCTGAACATTTTGAGCTGGGAGCCCTCATGGTCACGCCGCCATCTTAGACACTGTCTGTTCTCCCCCGGCTATCAGGAGGTCCCCTGCCTGCCAGCTGAAGAGCGGGGGGGACCTGGGATTTTGGAGCCGCAGCTGCGGAGCGGTCTTCTGGGGAGGCTGCGGTGTCTCATGCGCCGCCGGTTTCACAGCCGGAGCTCCTGCATCTACACATCATTTCACTGCCTATCGCAACCAGGGCAGGGACCGGAGACTAACAGCGATCGCTCCGGGGACTTACCCGGATCACTGCTGAGGAACCTGCTGTGAAGGGCAGACCCACCGGAGGACACTGCGCCTGGTCTCGTGGAAGCGCCGGTGGAGAGGTACCGCGGGCCGCTTCTACCTCCTGCAGCGTCGGGGGACGGAGACCGGAGTCTGGATTCTTGTTCACCGAGACTGCATCACCAATCTGTAGCACAGCAGTGACATAGTAGTGTCAGCACCCTCCCTGCAAATAGGGGTACAAGGTAAGCCCGGTAACGGGTTTCCCCTACGGACTATAACACTCTGCAAATATAGTGAAGGGGTTGTACCCTGGTCTGGCCAGCGAGTGACTTTGCTGTGGAGTTTGATATAAACTATAATTGGGAAATCACTTCCCCAGCATTAACATATGAGAGAGAGACGGGGTTACTGCTTAAGCGAGAGGCTTGTTGTGGAATTTCACAAAGTGTAACTTACACAGTTCAAGGTCCAAGAGACCGGAAGTCAAATTGCAGAACTATAGACTGCAGAGCACAATTTTTACATAAAGTGGACGGGAGGTGCTATAGATGAAACTGCCGTTTATTGAGGGACAGGGAGCAATGCTGTGGAATATAAAGCAGTCATTGTGGATTGATAATAAATCTCTAAGGTACATAGTACCCATAATAAAGTCTGGCCTAGTATCTCCTCTCAACGCCACTGCTCCACCTAGTGGATAAATAAATATTTCTCCAAGATAACTGAGAATTTGAGGATAACAGCTTTATTCCTTCTTAGCTTTGGCATTTAAAGAGGTAGTTCCAAACTTGAGTTATATGTGACTTACACGGAGGGTGTCCATCCTGCCGCTCTAGTTATTTAAAGCCGGGAACCTGTCTACTGAAATTAGGAGACCCAATTTAAATAGCTTGCTTATACACCAAATTTCCTAAATGGAACAAAAGTCTGATAACAAAAAACCATTACAAAACCAAAGAAGAACCTCCGCATCTTATTCCAGATCAAATACAGATATTTCCAACCAGCTGAGCCCTATTAAACTTAGATCCCCCCAAAAAGCTGATGACTATAAAACTCATAAAATAAATACACAATCAAACGGTACTAAATCCACCTTTCAAAATACCACTCCAATTACTAGAAGCAAAAACCCTCCTTCTTCGATGACTTCCTCCTCTGCACCGAATCAGCTGATGGATACTTCTGTCTCGACTAAAAGAAGTGCTCCAGAAGAGGAAAGAAATTCGGAATCAGAAAATAAAAATAAAAAAGATCGTCCTGAATCTGAATCAATGGCTCCAAAAATGAGCCACGAGGAGATATTCTTTAAAAAAATAACTTCACTAATTGACAAAAAACTAAATATGGGCTTTGCTAAACATAACGCCGCTTTCGAGGAGGTTTGCAGAGGTTTTACCCAAAAACTAGAAATTTATGAATCCAAAATAATCGTCCTTGAAAAGAAGACAGAATCACTAACCAGTCAAAACATCGCTCTAAAAAAAGAAGTTAACGATATCAGAACCAAAATGGCTGACTTAGAGGACAGGAGTCGGAGAAATAATTTGAAAATCAGAGGTATCCCCGAAGATGTAAGCCAATCTGAACTACCAGAATTTGTCAAGACTATTTTCAAAAAAACAATACCAAACCTCAGTACTCTAGACCTGTGCATTGACAGAATCCATAGACTTCCTAAACCCAAAGGCATCACAGCAGACAAACCAAGAGATACGATCCTTCGTCTGCACTTGTTTACCACCAAGGAAAAGATACCGAATTATGTCAAAGCCAAGGGTTCGCTCCCGGAACCTTACCACCAACTAAAAATATTTACAGATCTTTCAAAACATACTCTGAATTCCCGCAGATCCTTCAAGCCTTTAGCAGATATTTTAAGAGGCAAAAACATCCAGTACAGATGGGGATTCCCTACTAAACTGATGTTCAACCATAGAGATAAATTTGTAGTGATTAATTCTTTGGAGGAAGGAATGGCTCTATTTAAATCTCATCCCTGATCTGACTTTAAGGAACTAAAGAGACTTTGGAAAAGTCAGGGCAATCGTCTCAATAACCATGGGGTAAAAAACGGAGAACTTTCTTCTTTTTTCACGAACTTTTTCCCCAACAGGTCGAGACTTCCTCAGGGAAAAGACCTAGAATTGAATTTCTTGCTCATACTAGTCATACTGTACTGTACTGTATTTGACAAATTCGTTTGTTTCTGATTGTTGAAATTGTTTCTGTTTCTCTTTTGGTGTTCCCTTAGCTCCTTTAACACATCGAATTATGCAGCTGAAATGTATGTCCTATAATGTCAGAGGTCTTAATAGCCCATGGAAGAGATACACATTGTGGAAAGAAATTAAGAACTCACACGCAGACGTCGTCTGCATCCAGGAATCGAAATTTAAAAAAGGTAATCATCCAAATTTCACCCATAGGGACTTTCTACATTCTTTCTCAGCCTCATCTCCCAAAAAAAAGGCAGGAGTGATCACGTTGATAAAAAACACAGTGCCATTCCATCTTATAGAGGAGGTGGTGGACCCCGCTGGCAGGTACCATGTTTTGGTGTGCGAAATCAATTCGACTCAATGTATAATTGTTAATGTGTACTGCCCTAATACAAAACAACTGAGTTTTCTCAACAAAGTGATGAGGAAAATCCAGTTAAAAAAGAAGGGCAATCTGTTCATTCTAGGAGACTTTAATATGGTTCCTGACGGAGTATTGGACTCCACTTCTTCAACTCACCAATTATCGGGTAATCTCAGTAAATGGATTCAAAATAACGAGCTATATGACACATACAGATGTCTGAATTCCTCATCCAGAGAATATTCGCACTTCTCAGCAGCACATAAAACTTCGGCGAGAATAGATTTACTTCTCACAGACATTTTCACTCTCACTAAAATAAAAAACTCATCCATACTAGACAGATCAATCTCGGATCACTCTCCCATTTTGTCGGAAATTTGGGTTGGCCCATTCTTTAAAAATTCCACAGTGTGGAGGTGCAATAACTTTCTACTGAATATCCCAGAATATAGAAACGAAATTGTCACGACATTAAAACAATACTTTAAAGAAAACGACACAGGGGAAATGAACCCACTTACAGTCTGGTGTGCACATAAGGCGGTAATAAGAGGGAAACTGATCCAAATTACAGCAAGACATAATGCGAAAAAAAGAGAAAAAATTAAAACTATACAAAAACAAATAAATTCAAAGGAAAATGATCTCGCTAAGACTAACATAAAATCTCAGCAAATTTACAGGGAAATACTTAACTTGAGACAAGAATTAAACAGGGCTATTCTTGACGACTTTGATAAAATCGTTAAAGTATCAAAATTTAAAGTATACTCTGAAACGAACAAGCCAACGAGATTCATGATGTCCAAACTGAAGAGTGAGAGAATCCGTAGTAGAATAAATAAAATAAAAAATGCAGCCGGAGATATAAAACATCATCCAACCGATATTGTAGAGGAATTCGCATCTTATTATAGGAAACTATATAACCTAAAGAACGTAATCCCTCAACCAGACCCCCAAAAAATAAATGCGTTTATTAAGAAACTACAACTTCCTAAAATCAATCCTCCAGACCTATCACAACTTAATTCACCTATACCAATTTCAGAAATTATAGAAACGGTAAACTCACTAAAACTACAAAAATCACCAGGCCCAGACGGACTAACAAATGAATACTTCAAAAATTTTGCAGATATACTCATCCCTTATATGGCTAAAATTTTCAATCAAGCTTCGGAGGGTGGATCTTTTCCGGGAGAGATGTTGGAGGCAATTCTCATTGTGATACCCAAGTCATTAAATAATATAGAAGAAGTGAAAAATTTTCGCCCAATTTCCCTGATAAATTCTGATATAAAAAATTTTTCCAAAATACTGGCTACAAGATTAAAGGGAATACTACCAAAACTAATAAATGATGATCAATCAGGCTTCATTGAAGGCAGACAAACTTCTCATAGCACTAGGAGACTTGTCAACATTATTAACAGAATTAACTCTACTTAAACTCCTTCAATACTCCTAACACTTGATGCCGAAAAAGCGTTCGACAGGGTCAATTGGTCATACCTAAAAACTGTTCTCCTAAATTTTGGTTTCAACAACAAATGGATAGAAACGGTATTCACCCTATACTCCCAACCAAGGGCCAAAATTTACATAAATAACACCTTATCCAAATCTTTTTATATAAATAACGGGACAAGACAAGGGTGCCCCCTCTCGCCACTGCTGTTCGCCTTGGCGATAGAACCTTTAGCCGAAGCAATTCACATAAACGAAAAAATCACAGGGATCAACACTCCATCTAAACAATTCAAAATAAGTCTGTTTGCAGACGATATGCTGCTCTCACTCACAAACCCGACACAATCCATTGCAACACTGCTCGAGATAATAGAGGAATTTTAACAATTATCAAACTTTAAAATTAATAATAGTAAATCGAAAATCTTGCAATTCTACCTTTCAGATACTACAATAAACTCTATTAAAAATATATCAGAGTTTGGTTGGGAGGAGGACCAAATATCACACCTGGGTATTGTGTTCAAAAAAACATTACGCAATACAGTTAAAGCAAATTGCGAGACCTTTCTAGCCACTATCACAAATGATCTCCAACCCTGGAAAAACATAGGCCTGTCGTGGGTGGGCAGAGTGCTAGCAATAAAAACAGTGATACTCCCGAAACTTTTATACAATTTTAGGGCTCTCCCTCTTTCCTTTCCAATAACATTCTTTAATAGCTGCAACAAAAAAATCTTCTCTTTTGTTTGGGGAGAGAAGAGAGCTAGAGTAGACAGAACAATTCTCTATAAACATAACTATAATGGAGGAATGGGGATTCCGAACATTCTAACTTACTACTACGCCACTCTTATTAAACAAAGCCAATGTTGGGTGGATGAGAGTGCAGAGCCTTCTTGGATGATGCTGGAAAGAGACCATAGTTCCCCAAACCCACTTAAAAATCTTCTCCTCAATCATATATTCCATCTAAAAAGATATAGACTAAATCACCCTATTTTTCTGGCAATTGCCCAGGCTTGGGATCATTTGGCCTCACCGAACAGAGCTGAGAAGCCAAAACTGAAAGAAAATTTCCCAATATCCCTGATCGCGTCTATTTACGGATTTACTGTGCCTGAAATATGGTAAAAAAATGGCATTCGAAAGTTGGGAGACGTTCTTGTAATGGACAAATTACTCAGTTTTTCTGAGATTAGAAACAAATTCAACCTACCCTTCTCAGACTTTATTCAATATTGCATAATCAAGGAGTATATACAAAAATTTGTCAGCTTGGTCCCTCCGAAAACAGAGGTGGTTCATCTTCTTCTAAACAGTCCAAACCATAAGATTTTCTGGAGCACTAAATTCCTTTGTAGCTCTTTCAATAAGGATGGCGACTTCACAAAAAACAAATATATGTTCAAGTGGGAGAAAGACTTCCAGTTTTGCGCAACAAAGAGTCAATGGGAAAGGGCAATAAGGGACTCGTACTCTTCCAACATATCAATACTACTTCACGAATCATTCTACAAAATTTTAACGAGATGGTACCTAAATCCCTCTAGAATATCACATTTCAAAACAGATTCATCCCCATTGTGCTGGAGGGGGTGTGGGCTCAAGGGAGATTTGAAACATATTTTCTGGTCCTGCCCAGCTCTCCCAGAATTATGGAATAAGATTTCCATATACATTGGTGAACTTCTTGACAAGAACTTTACACTTTCCCCTCAAACAGCTCTTTTTTCCTTGGACTTGGAAGAGGTACATTACTCAACTAAAAAAGTTATAATACACCTTTTACTGATAACTAAAAATATGATAGCCTCCTTCTGGAGAAGAACTGACATACCAAGATTTTCTGACATTGTGGATAGACTAAAGACACATAATTCCTTGGACCTAAAATTCTCAATAGCAAATGGATGCTTACATAAATATGACAATAAATGGAGCATATGGAACACTAAATACCAAGATTTAGTTTAGTTTAGTTAAGACTTTCTTGTTAATAAGTTTTTTTTTCTTACCCTTAAACTAAAAGTAGCTTCCCAGCTATTTTCGATGTACATGGTTTGAACATGGAAATTCAAAGAAGATTATCTTACTAAGACAGATAATTTTTTTTTTTTGTAGTAGATATACAAATATGTTTAGCTCTGTCTATGTTACTATCAAAACTCCTTTCTCTCCCTTCCCTACCCCTAATCCTTTCCTTCCCCCCTTTCCCTACTTATCAAGGTGAATTATTACATAAACAAAGAGCATGTTTGTAAATTTTGCTAAAATACCTAATAAAAATATTTGAAAATAAAAATATACCTATAAAGAGAAAAATTAGATAAATTGAACATTTGAAAGTGGTCTCTTAATTTTTGGCAGAGCTGTATGTACCCTGTAACATTATACTTTTAAGAAAAGGCATTAAGTCCCTTCTTAAATGTTAGTAGGGAATCACTCATTACAACATCATACGGCAGAGAGTTCCATAGTCTCACTGCTCTTACAGTAAAGAATCCGCGTCTGTGAGTATGCTTAAACCTTCTTTCCTCCAGATGTAGAGGATGCCCCCTTGCCCCCTTCACAGGTCTAAGAGTAAAAAGATCATTAGAAAGGTCTTTGTACTGTCCCCGCATATATTTATACATTGTAATGAGATCACCCCCTAAGCCTTCGATTTTCCAAACTAAATAACCCCAAGTGTAATAACCTGTCTAGGTATTGCAGACCACCCAGTGCTCTAGTAACCTTGGTCGCTCTTCTCTGCACCCGCTCAAGTTCAGCTGTGTCTTTCTTATACACCGGAGACCAGAACTGTACACTGTATTCTAAGTGTGGTCGCACTAGTGACTTATATAGAGGTAAAATTATGTTCTCCTCATGAGCATCTATGCCTCTTTTAATGCATCCCATTATTTTATATGCCTTTGCAGCAGCTGCCTGACACTGGCCACTAAATGTGAGTTTGTCATCCACCCATACACCCAGGTCTTTTTCAGTGACAGTTTTGCCCAGTGTTTTACAATTAAGCACATAATTATACATCTTATTTCATCTGCCCAAGTGCATGATCTTACATTTATTAAAGCTGATTTGCCATTTATCAGCCCAAGCTTCTAGTTTATATAAATCCTCCTGTAATATAAAATTGTCCTCCTCTTTATTGATTACCCTGCAGAGTTTAGTGTCATCTGCAAATATTGAAATTCTACTCTCTATGCCCCCTACAAGGTCATTAATAAATGTGTTAACACTAGAAGTCCCAGAGAGGGGTCATTTAACATTTCTACCTTTGGAACCCAGAGACGGGTCGAATGACCTGAAGGATTTTATCTAACATCCTATAATCACCGTCTTTTGTTCTGGAATTAAGCCCACAACTGTCGCAGCACAGGAGGTTGTTGTTTTCCATTGAGTTTAGCCTTTTAGTTTCTAGTTAGTTCTATTCTGTTTATTGTATTTGATAATATAAAGACTATACATATTGTATTTAGTTTAGTTTTATTTGAGCAAAAAAGCACTGAAACAGTGAATCATTTTTTTATATATTTTAAATAGAGAACTAGAAATTTTAGAGCAAGGTACAGCTGTGAGTAATGACCAGAAGCATTTGTGTCTAAGTCAAGAGGACTGAAATGTCAGTGTGAAAAATATACAAAAGAACACCTGTTATTTGTGTCCATGCTTTGTATCTTTGACATAAAAATAATTAAAAAAAATACAAGGAATAAAACAATTCCACACATATTTACAATAGGCTGCAGTGGGGGCTGCATGTGTGTGTGTGAGTGGCATGTCCTTCTTGTGTGACTAGCATTTCAGCACTCTCCGAGCAGTCTGTCTGCACTGTCGGAACATACCAGGCACTGCCTGGGTATGCCCCTGGTACATTTGCCACACGTGTATTTGTAGCAGTCAACACATCTCTCAGTTGCACAATTGTTCGTGCATCGATGGTTGACCTGACACTTCGCCCTTTTGCCAGGGCAGGGTGTGGAAGGTTGTTGCCGAAGGAGTTTCTCCTTGCGTGCCTTCTTTTCACTCACATGAGAGCCACCTAACTCTTTTGCAAGCTCAACCAGGAAGTCCACCCGTCTCTCCTGCACTTCAGTGCATGCCTGATAAAGAACATGCGCATTCAGTGCTGCCATGTCAATCATGTTGTAGAACACGGCGACTGGCCATCTCCGTGTTCCTGCACGCACGCTGTACTCCCGCACCATTTGGTCCATTACATCCACACCGCACTTTGTGTGGTTGTATTGTGTGACCGTGTTTGGCTTCCTTTTGTTGGTATCCTCAGTCTCAACCACGCTGTGCATGCTGCTGAGAATGTAGACGGCCTTCTTTCGTTTGGGTGCATACACTTTCAGTGTGGCACCAGAGGTTGAAAACACCTGAGTGGTGAATTCAGTGCAGTCCATCTGTCTAGCAGATTGAGGAATTTCCCGGCGACTCTTGTTGACTGTGCCAAGGATAGTGGTTTTCCGGCTAAGCAGTCGTTGTGCAAGTGACAATGATGTAAAGAAATTGTCCGTGGTTACAGTTCTGCCCTTGTCCATGAATGGTTCCATCAGCCTCATCACTACAGTTTCGGACAGTCTCTCCCCGCTGGGACGACTGGGGTCCTTGCCAAGATATGGGAGGACATTACAGATGTACTTTGATTTCAAGTCGCAAGCCACCCAAAACTTGATGCCAAACTTGTCTGGTTTTGTTGCAATGTATTGCAGAAAACAGCAGCGAGTCTTTGACAGGAAAAGCTGTTCATCAATAGTGATGTGTCGACCAGGGTTGTAGGATGAGATGAAGTCCGTGACAAACGATCTCCACACATCAGAGATTGCAGCAAACTTATCGGTCTCCGCTCACTCACTGCGTGTGAACATGTCATCAAAGCGTAGGTGTTGCATGATGTCTTGGAAGCAGTTTCGGGCCATAGTTGCAATGATACTTGGGTTTGCCAGGTTTGCTGACCAGCTGTCACGTAGTGATGGAAACTTGGTCAACCCCCTCAAGATAAAGACTGAAATAAATGACATTAGTTCCGGGAGACCATGAACCAATCCACCTGCTCCGTGTGACGTGCATGATGAGTAGTCCATTCTTGAATGCTACGAAGCATGTCAAGAGTGATAAAACAGAGGAAGCTCTGAAGGCGACTCCGGACACTTCGTCTGGCCTTAGACCTTGGCTCTCCATCTGTAGGGTACGGTTCTATTGGGGTGAAATGGAGATGTTTCCCCACTTGTACTTCACACCGCACTGTGCCATCTTTTGCGGTCTCTGTCGACTCACTCGCCAACCGAGCTCTCTTTTTTGGTAGAGGAGGAGTCTCCTCATCTGCAAGATAAATAATTTCAAATTAACATTTTGTTTTGGTTCTAAATAAAAAAGATAGTCAGGAAATAAAAATAGGTAATTTGAAAAATCTAACCTGAAGACAGCTCAGAGTCCGAATCCGGTTGAAGGACTATGTCTTCTCTGTCTGAGTCACAAGGGTTGGTTTTGCTCAGGAACAGTTCCAATTCCAGTTGAGTGGTGAGCCTTCTCTGCATTTTGCTTCTTGTGAACAAAATAGGTGAAGCAGTCACCTATTTATCCCCCACAGCACAAAAGGCTGCTTGCAAATTTGCTAAGGTGTTAGCAACCATATGCATATCCCCCACACAACAATGCAGTTGGGGGGTGGGCAGACACACTCAGAAGCAGCTTACATTCTTTTGCTCTTTTACAAGACCTTTGTTGAGGTGGATCAACACAATTAATTTGTTTTGCTTTTTGTCTGTCATTTTTAACCCACTTCTTTCACATCTTTTTTTAAAAGAAAAACATAACTAAATTCTTTTAGAAAAACTTGAAAAATTGAAACAGATTGTATGTTTTGCAAACTATATGTACATTTGGCAAAATGACCTGGATAATGCAGCACAACATCACGGATCAACAGCAAAAGGTCACATTTCTCCGAAAAAACTTTGTGTGTGCTTCAAAACAAAATGTGCGGTTTATACAAATTGTCAGTTCCCTCAGAATGCAAAGTCTCTTGACCTGTGTTTCACACAGTGTTTTGAGGATGAATTCAGCTCTACTCCCCCCTGCAGATTCCTCAGACAATGGCCACATTTACAAATGAAAGGATGCTAATTGGAGTCATTTCGGACTAAGGGTCATTTGACCCTCTTTCGGGACTTCAGGGGGGAGCTTGAAATTTCTGGTACTTCTAGTGTTAAAAAGAAGTAGGCCCAACACCAACCCCTGCGGTACCCCACTGCTAACCATGACCCAGTCTGAGTGTTCTCCATTAATATGCACCCTTTATTTCCTATCCCTGAGCCAGCTCTTATCCCACTTACACATATTTTCCCTTATCCCCATTGTTCTCTTTTTAAATATCAACTTTTTGTGTGGCACCATATCAAAAGCTTTTGAAAACTCCATGTACACCACATCCACTGCATTTCCTAGGTCTAGTCTGGAACTTACCTCTTCATAGAAACTCATTAGATTAGTCTGACAGGAATGGTCCCTCATAAACTCATGTTGATATTGGGTCATGAGGTTATTCTTCTTCAGATACTCCAGTATGGCATCTCTTAGAAAATCCTCCAGGATTTTACCCACAGTAGAGGTTAAGCTCACTGGCCTATAATTTCCAAGTTCAGTTTTTGTCCCCTTTTTGAATTTTGGCACCACATTTGCTATACGCCAGTCCTGTGGTACAGACCTTGTTATTATGGAATCTTTAAAGATTAAAAATAATGGTCTATCTATGACTGTACTTAATTCCTGCAATACTCAGGGATGTATCCCATCCAGGCCCGGGGATTTGTCAATTTTAGTGATTTTTAGTTGCCGCCGTACTTCCTGCTGGGTTAAGCAGGTGACATTTAATGGAGAATTTTTGTTATCACGGCTCATGTTATCCGTCATGGGATCTTCTTGTGTAAATACTGTTTAAAAAAGTCGTTAAGCATATTGGCTTTTTCCTCATCCTCATCCACCATTTCACCCAGACTATTTTTTAAGGGGACCAACACTATCATTTTTTAGTTTCTTATTATTTATGAAGTTAAAGAATATTTTGGGATTATTTTTCCTTTATCTGGCAATGAGTCTCTGTCTCAATCTTTGCTGTCTTGATTTCCATTTTACAGAATTTATTTTATTTTCTGTATTTATTTAATGCCTCATCACTACCTACTTGCTTTAATTCTCTAAATGCTTTATTTTTATCTCTTATTGCACCCCTTACAGCTCTTTTTAGCCATAGTGGTTTGCTCCTATTTCTAGCATTTTTATTCCCATATGGTACAGTATATATTGTGCACAGGTCCTATTCAGGATGCTAATAAACGTCTCCCATTTTCTTTGTGTATTTTTATGTCTCAGGATATCGTCCCAGTTTATTGCACCAAGATCATCTCTCATCCGTTGGAAATGTGCCTTCCTAAAGTTTATTGTCCTAGTTACCCCTCTACTACACATCTTATTAAAGGATACTTGAAAACTTATTATTTTGTGATCACTATTACCCAAGTGACCCTCAACCCTTATATTTGATATGCGGTCTGGCCTGTTGGTTAATATTAGGTCTAGCAGTGCCCCCCCTCTTGTTGGGTCCTGAACCAGTTGTGAAAGGTAATTGTTTCTCATAGTTGTCAAAAACCTATTACCTTTGCTGGAACTGCAGGTTTTGGTTCCCCAGTGTATTTCAGGGTAGTTGAATTCCCCCATTATAATGACTTCTCCTGGAGTCGCTGCTAAATATATTTGCTTTAAGAGGATATTCTCCATTGTTTCCATTAATTTTGGAGACTTATAACACACCCCTATCAATAATTTATTATTTTTTTCCCCCCTCCCCTTATCTCCACCCACAGGGACTATACATTTTCATTAGATTCACATATATTATCACGCAGGATGGGTTTTAAGGATGATTTAGATTCCAGAATGTCATCTGTGAATAAACTATTCCAGCATTCAGGTGGAGTTTTGGTATTCCTTACTGTTCCTTTAACTGCAGGAATGTGAGAATGTTTGGAGGTTTCCTAAGTTTAGTTTGCATGGGTGGCTTAATGCTCCATTTGGTTTCTATCTCTCCCCATATAACATGCTTCTATATCTTCTTCATCCTCATCACTCTCACCAACTTGCTTTGTTTCAGAATCAATTTCACATACATCCATCTCATCATGAGACTCAGTCTCACTTTCTTCTCCTAAATCCTCATGCAGGGTGGGGTCTGCATCATCATCATCATCTAACAGCATCTTCACGTAATCAGCATGAAGGGATTTTGACAAATCATACATTTTCCACTCCATTTCAGCAGATAATCTGAAGCATGAGAGAGAATATGTGTTAGGGATCAATGTGCCTGAGAGGCACACTTTCATTTGAAAGACAATCTTACTTATTTCTATGAAATATCCACAAAATTTTAACTATCCATTCACAAAACAAGTTAATAGTTATATCATCTCTCCTTAGGGTCCCGTTTCATTTAGCGACGCACCAGTGATCCTGACAACGATACGACCTGGTAGAGATCACTGGTGTGTCGCTAAATGATCGCTAGTAAGCTGCCAAACAGGCAGATCTCTTCAGCGATGCAGCAACGATCCAGCAATCAAACACAGCAATGCATCCTGGCCAGCGGGACGCCGACGACGAAAAAATGGCCCAGGACTTACCTGCACAATCAGCAATATCCAGCAGGGAGGCCGGTCGCTGCTGCGTGTCACATGTAGCAAGATCACAGGTGAGATGGCTGTTGCTTCACAAAATCAGTGACGCATTAGCTATGTGAGACGGGGACCTTTAGTCTCTGTAGTACAACTGTGATAATTAGGTTGCACAAAGCATCAAGAGTGAGGAAGGTATTGGGGGAGGGGCATTTCTTGACAATCTGGTGAGTAGGGAGAAATTAAATTAAAAGAGCTGCACTTGTCAGATCAGCTGTTCCTGATGGAGGGTTAATTGTTGCTTCAGCTTGGCTACATCACTCACTGCTTTTTTCAGCTCTGGTTCACCATTGAGTGCTGTTAAAACCCTGCTACAACAGTCATTGCTAGAGTTGAGCGAAACGGGTCGAAAAAATTCAAAAGTCGCCGACTTTTGGCAAAGTCGGGTTTCATGAAACGAAACCCGACCCTAGGATGAGGTCGGCCACGAGGTCGGTGACTTACGCGCCAAAGTCGCGTCTCAAAAGTTTGTTTTGCGCTCTTTTTCAGCCAATCAGGATCCACGGACACTGTGGGCAACGTGATGACATAGGCACGGGTCACCACCATCTTTCAGAAGGGCATGCAAGTGATTGGCTTGCTTTGGTGGGCGTCACAGGGGGTATAAAAGGGCGTGCACGCCGACCGCCATCTTACTTCTGCCGATCTTAGTATAGGGAGAGGTTGCTGCTGATTCTGTAGGGAGAGCGTTAGGCAGGGAAGAAGACAAAAAAACTGCTTCTGCTGCTAGCGATTTGGCCTGCACAACACACCAGTCACTGTGTGTGCAGTGCAAGGGGAGGCTATATAGTGGTGTATCAGTGGTGTTGGTTGTTGGGCTGCCTTTTAAGGCTTCCTGACAGGCTGGCATTGCTGTTTACCCACTGCTCCGCAAACTGCTTTTTTAAAAGCAATCCCAATTTTTTTTTTTTTGTCCTGCTGAGAAGAAAAAAAAACTGCTTCTGCTGCTAGCAATTTGGCCTGCACAACACACCAGTCACTATGTGTGCAGTGCAAGGGGATGCTATATAGTGGTGTATCAGTGGTGTTGGTTGTTGGGCTGCCTTCTAAGGCTTCCTGACAGGCTGGCATTGCTGTTTACCCACTGCTCCGCAAACTGCTTTTTTAAAAGCAATCCAATCTCCCTTATACTCTAGTCACTTTTGTCACAGCTGTGCCATCGAGCCTGTCACATAGCGCTCAGATATTCATTGGGCCTCACACAATCCAAAAGTGTCCAGTGTCCAAAAGTGTGTGCAGAGATTCAAAATCTCCCTTATCCTCTAGTTACTTTTGTCACAGCAGTGCCATCGAGCCTGTCACATAGCGCTCAGATATCAGTGGGCCTCACACAATCCAAAAGTGTCCAGTGTCCAAAAGTGTGTGCAGATATTCAAAATCTCCCTTATCCTCTAGTCACTTTTGTCACAGCAGTGCCATCGAGCCTGTCACATAGCGCTCAGATATCAGTGGGCCTCACACAATCCAAAAGTGTCCACTGTCCACAAGTGTGTGCAGAAATTCAAAATCTCCCTTATCCTCTAGTCACTTTTGTCACAGCTGTGCCATCGAGCCTGTCACATAGCGCTCAGATATCAGTGGGCCTCACACAATCCAAAAGTGTCCAGTGTCCAAAAGTGTGTGCAGATATTCAAAATCTCCCTTATCCTCTAGTCACTTTTGTCACAGCAGTGCCATCGAGCCTGTCACATAGCGCTCAGATATCAGTGGGCCTCACACAATCCAAAAGTGTCCAGTGTCCAAAAGTGTGTGCAGAGATTCAAAATCTCCCTTATCCTCTAGTCACTTTTGTCACAGCAGTGCCATCGAGCCTGTCACATAGCGCTCAGATATCAGTGGGCCTCACATAATCCAAAAGTGTCCAGTGTCCAAAAGTGTGTGCAGATATTCAAAATCTCCCTTATCCTCTAGTCACTTTTGTCACAGCAGTGCCATCGAGCCTGTCACATAGCGCTCAGATATCAGTGGGCCTCACACAATCCAAAAGTGTCCACTGTCCACAAGTGTGTGCAGAAATTCAAAATCTCCCTTATCCTCTAGTCACTTTTGTCACAGCTGTGCCATCGAGCCTGTCACATAGCGCTCAGATATCAGTGGGCCTCACACAATCCAAAAGTGTCCAGTGTCCAAAAGTGTGTGCAGATATTCAAAATCTCCCTTATCCTCTAGTCACTTTTGTCACAGCAGTGCCATCGAGCCTGTCACATAGCGCTCAGATATCAGTGGGCCTCACACAATCCAAAAGTGTCCACTGTCCAAAAGTGTGTGCAGATATTCAAAATCTCCCTTATCCTCTAGTCACTTTTGTCACAGCAGTGCCATCGAGCCTGTCACATAGCGCTCAGATATCTGTGGGCCTCACACAATCCAAAAGTGTCCAGTGTCCAAAAGTGTGTGCAGATATTCAAAATCTCCCTTATCCTCTAGTCACTTTTGTCACAGCAGTGCCATCGAGCCTGTCACATTGCGCTCAGATATCAGTGGGCCTCACACAATCCAAAAGTGTCCACTGTCCAAAAGTGTGTGCAGAAATTCAAAATCTCCCTTATCCTCTAGTCACTTTTGTCACAGCTGTGCCATCGAGCCTGTCGAATAGCGCTCAGATATCAGTGGGCCTCACACAATCCAAAAGTGTCCAGTGTCCAAAAGTGTGTGCAGATATTCAAAATCTCCCTTATCCTCTAGTCACTTTTGTCACAGCAGTGCCATCGAGCCTGTCACATAGCGCTCAGATATCAGTGGGCCTCACACAATCCAAAAGTGTCCACTGTCCACAAGTGTGTGCAGAAATTCAAAATCTCCCTTATCCTCTAGTCACTTTTGTCACAGCAGTGCCATCGAGCCTGTCACATAGCGCTCAGATATCAGTGGGCCTCACACAATCCAAAAGTGTCCAGTGTCCAAAAGTGTGTGCAGATATTCAAAATCTCCCTTATCCTCTAGTCACTTTTGTCACAGCAGTGCCATCGAGCCTGTCACATAGCGCTCAGATATCAGTGGGCCTCACACAATCCAAAAGTGTCCACTGTCCACAAGTGTGTGCAGAAATTCAAAATCTCCCTTATCCTCTAGTCACTTTTGTCACAGCTGTGCCATCGAGCCTGTCACATAGCGCTCAGATATCAGTGGGCCTCACACAATCCAAAAGTGTCCACTGTCCAAAAGTGTGTGCAGAAATTCAAAATCTCCCTTATCCTCTAGTCACTTTTGTCACAGCAGTGCCATCGAGCCTGTCACATAGCGCTCAGATATCAGTGGGCCTCACACAATCCAAAAGTGTCCAGTGTCCAAAAGTGTGTGCAGATATTCAAAATCTCCCTTATCCTCTAGTCACTTTTGTCACAGCAGTGCCATCGAGCCTGTCACATAGCGCTCAGATATCAGTGGGCCTCACACAATCCAAAAGTGTCCAGTGTCCAAAAGTGTGTGCAGATATTCAAAATCTCCCTTATCCTCTAGTCACTTTTGTCACAGCAGTGCCATCGAGCCTGTCAAATAGCGCTCAGATATCAGTGGGCCTCACACAATCCAATAGTGTCCACTGTCCACAAGTGTGTGCAGAAATTCAAAATCTCCCCTGCCCTATAGACACCTTGTACCTTGTTTTACATTACTATATAGTTTGTTGGATTTTGTCTACATTTCTACCAAAAATGAGGAAGGCTGGTGGAAGAGGCCGTGGAATTGGGCGGGGGTTGGCAGCTGGTAATGATGGTGTTGGTGGTGGATCTGATGGTAGTGGCAAGAGCAAAATAGGACCGAATGCAGGAGGTGCTGACCCTGCGTCATCGTCTGGCTACATAAGGCCTCGAACGCTTAGTTTTCTAGGAGTTGGCAAACCGCTTTTAAAGCCAGAGCATCAGGAAAAAGTTTTGTCTTACATTGCTGACTCAGCCTCCAGCTCTATCGCCTCCTCTTCTTCAGTTGTAAAAAGTAAAAGCACTGAGTCGTCATTGGAGGCTCATGTTCATGAACCACACCTTTCCTTGTGTCCTTCACCCCAACCAAGATTGAAGGATGACGCAGGCCATACTACTGATTACTCCATGGAGCTGTTTTCACATACCATGCCTGGATTATCAAGTCAAATGGTGAATTACCCAGGCCAAGATGAATCTGACATGGAGTGCACTGATGCACAGCCGCTGATGGATGATTCTGCTGGTACATTCACTCAGAGCACTACATTGTCCTCGCAGTGTACAGAGCCAGATTCTGACCCTGATGAGACTCAGGTGCCCCTTCCCGCACTCTATACCACCATACACGGTGACACAGAGGAAGGTGCACATGACATAGAAGAGGAGGTGATGGATGACCCAGTTGTTGACCCAGATTGGCATCCATTGGGGGAAGAGGGTGCTGCTTCCAATAGCTCAGATGAGGAGCATCCACAGCAGACATCGACATCGCAACAGCTGTTATCTGGCAGGCCCGGAGCACTCCAAAGACAGGTTCCAAACATCAAAAGAGTTGCTGGACAGCTTGTCCAGAGGGTCAAAAAATCACAGCGTGCTAGGCCGCAAAATGTCTGCCAAAGTAGGAAGAGTGCAGTGTGGCACTTTTTTGAACAAAATCCTCATGATCAGGCCAAGGTTATCTGTAAGAAGTGCGCAAAGACCTTTAGCCGAGGGAAAAATCTGAAAAATTTGAATACCAGTTGCATGCTTAGACATTTAACCAGCATGCACTTGCAAGCGTGGACACAACACCAAACCTCAAGTGCCACATGTGCAACTGATCACAACGAAGGTAGTCAGCAACGCTACATTGTTTCCTCCACTGTAAGCCCACCGGTTAGCACAGCAGCAAATGTTGAGGTGTCGTTGCAAGACCACAGCAGTCAGGGAATCCCACTGTTATATCAACGAAATACTGATTCTAGGCCATCAGAAAGAACACCAACTCCATCACCATCATCAACCCTCTCTCAGTCCGCCCTGTCCACCGCTACTTCCACCATATGCAGCTCTCAAGTCCAGCTCACCCTCCCAGACACTATGAGTAGGTCAAGAAAGTACTCAGTCTCTCATCCGCGTACACTGGGTTTGAACGCCAACATTGCCAAACTAATCTCGTTTGAGATGATGCCCTTTCGGTTGGTGGAAAGCACAGCTTTCCGCGAACTCATGACCTATGCAGTACCACGCTATGACCTACCCAGTCGCCACTTCTTCTCTCGCAAAGCCATCCCAGCCCTCCACCATCATGTGAAAGACCGCATTGTCCATGCACTCAAGCAGTCAGTGAGTGGAAAGGTGCACCTCACAACTGATGCATGGTCCAGTCGGCATGGCCAGGGCCGTTACGTGTCCATCACTGCGCACTGGGTTAATGTGGTGGATGCAAGGTCCACAGGGGACAGCGGTGGTGGGACAGTGCTGCCTAGCCCACGGTATAGGAAACAGTTGGCTGTAGGCGTTCAACCCTCCTCCTCCTCCACCTCCTCCAGAAGCGAAAGCTCGTCCACAGAGCGCAGTCGTACGAGCACTCCATCTGCAGCTGCCACTGTTGCACACGAGGTGTCCCCCTATCGAGCAGCTAGTGGAAAGCGTCAGCAGGCTGTGTTGCAGGTGATGTGTTTGGGCGACAGACACACCGCCGAGGTGCTGGCCGAGTACTTGAAGCGACAAACTGAGTCATGGCTGGGCAGTGTACATCTTGAGGCAGGCAAGGTAGTTAGTGATAACGGCCGTAATTTTGTGGCAGCCATAGCCCTTTCAAAACTCAGCCACATACCTTGCTTGGCTCACACCTTGAACCTGGTGGTGCAGTGCTTCCTCAAAAATTATCCGGAGTTAACAGCCCTGCTCCAGAAGGTGCAAAGACTGTGCGCGCACATCCGCCGGTCACCTGTACACTCCGTTCGTATGCAGAAGCTGCAGCGATTGCTCCACCTTCCCAACCACCGCCTCATTATCGACATTGCAACAAGGTGGAACTCCACCCTGCACATAGTGGAGCGGCTGTGCGAGCAGAGGCAGGCCATAATGCATTTGTGGGAGGATACACGGCCAGGCACTTTGAGAGCAGACATGGAGTTGACAGGTGTGCAGTGGTCGAAGCTGAAAGACCTTTGTAAAGTCCTTCAGTGTTTTGAGGAATGCACACGGCTGGTAAGCGCAGACGACGCCATCCTAAGCATGAGCATCCCACTTATGCGTCTGCTCATGCAAACTTTGACGCACCTTAAGGAGCAGGCGTCTGCAGCCAATGTTGATGAGGAGGAAGAGGAGGAGGGAATCCTTGATGACATTCAGCCATTGTCTGCTCAGGGACCTCTCCTGGACGAGGTGGAGGAAGAAGAGGAGGAGGAGGATGATGGGGATGATTACTTAGGGGAGGAGGATGCATCTCGTGGGGCAAGTGAAAATGTTGGCGTGGCAAGGTCTGGTACAGGGTTTGTGCGTGACTGGAGGGATGTGGATTTGCCAGAAAGTGCTCCTCCACCCAGCACTCGCAGTGCATCATTGACACCGGGAACATTGGCCCACATGTCAGATTATGCCTTGCGGATCCTAAAAAGGGACCCCCGCATTGCCAAAATGATGAACGATGATGACTACTGGTTGGCCAGCATCCTGGATCCACGCTATAAAGGCAAATTACAAAACATCATGCCACAGGAGAACCTTGACCTAATATTGGCTAATAAACAAGCAACTCTGGTAAATCGGATGCTTGAGGCATTCCCAGCACACAGCAGCGGTGATGGTTCTCACACGAGCAGTACGGGCCGGGGGCAGCTTGGCAGAGGTGTTCGTGGTGCACACAGCAGAAGTGGCGTTGGAGACAGGGGTTTCATGACAATGTTGTGGACTGATTTTTCAAATACCGCTCACACAACTGGTAATACTGCATCGATGGAAAGTGACAGGTGACAGCAGTTGTCAACTATGGTAACAAACTACTTTTCCTCCCATATCGATGTTCTCCCACACAGGTCATTCCCCTTTGACTATTGGGCCGCTAAACTGGACACCTGGCCTGAATTGGCCCAATATGCCTTACAGGAGCTCGCTTGCCCAGCTGCAAGTGTGCTATCGGAAAGAGTCTTCAGTGCAGCTGGATCAATCCTGACAGAAAAAAGGACCCATCTGTCAACCCAAAATGTGGATGATCTAACCTTCATTAAAATGAACCACGCATGGGTTTCCAAGGATTTTGTCCCACCTTCCCTTGATGACACATAGGGTGACAGAAAAATGGCTTGCTTTGGTCCACCTCTTCCTGGTACTTCACCTATTTCGCCTTTTGCATCAGCTGAATGTCCAACATCAACATATGCCACTTTCTAAAACTCCCTAACTGTGCTGCCTCCCCCCCATGGCCGGGGTCACCACCTACCGCACGACACCGTGCGAGTGCCGTTGCCCTGGACAGGTGGGTAGGCCGACTCTTGGGCGCGGGCACTGGCACAGGGTCCCTCATAGTGCAATCAAGTGTCTCTGATGGTGGTGGTGCACACCCGCCATCAGACACACCGCTGTACTATGAGGGGCCCAGTGGCAGTACCGACGCCCACGAGTGGGCAACCCTTGCTTGGGCAGGGCCCAGCATTTGCAATCTTTACCTCTCCCTGCTCCTCCGCTGTGTAATCTGGGCCGTCAAATCCATACTGTGCCTGACACCGTCTGAGCCTGCCTCCTGAGACATATATTTTGAATGTGTACGCTATCCATACATGTTATCCAGGGATTCGGTACCCTTTCTAACCTTTGTGCAATCACGTGCAATCCATACTGGGCCTAACACCGTCTGAGCCTGCCTCCTGAGACATATATTTTGAATGTGTACGCTATCCATACATGTTATCCGGGGATACGGTACCCTTTCTAACCTTTGTGCAATCACGTGCAATCCATACTGGGCCTAACACCGTCTGAGCCTGCCTCATGCTGTATAGACATATATTTTGAATGTGTACGCTATCCATACATGTTATCCAGGGATACGGTACCCTTTCTAACCTTTGTGCAATCACGTGTAATCCATACTGGGCGTGAGAACGGCTGGCGAGCTGTTAAGCAAGCTACAGCACCTGTCCAGACAAGTACAGGGATTCCCTAGCGAGGAGACTTATTTGATTGTTTTCAATGTTGGGACAGCAATTTTTGGGGAGCACTATACTCTGGAGAATGATAGATGGGGCCCACCATACACTGCAACATTCCAAAGGTGGATATCAGACACTGGAGCAGCATTTACAGGGCCCATTATACACTAGAGCATTAGAAATGGGGCCCATTATGTTTGGAGCATTATTTGGGCCCATAAGACAGTGGAGCTTCATCCATGGGGACCAACATATACTGTAGCATTATGTGGAGCTCATCATATACTGTTTCAAACATTATATGGGACCAATGATTCTGTATGGAGAAATAGATGGGCCTCGTCATGAGATGTAAAAAGTGAGGTATTTTTCATTATACTATACCGCTATTTCTCTGCCGTATCGGAGCATGATGAGTTGTGGTATGTGTTAAAGGGGCGCTCTTTCGCCCAGGGCACATGAAAACCTGGAGCCAGCCCCCCCCCCCCACAGTTTGTAGCCAAATAACCCCCATTTTTCAGTGCGTAACTTGTATTATGAAGTTAATTAAGGTTGACAAGCTTAAGAAAGAAGAATTGATGCTTTTGGCATTCAAATGGGCACTGTAGGTGTGTTTCCTGTCCTCCTCTCACTGCCGACTTTTATTCCCCATTGACTTACATTGGGTTTCGTGTTTCGGGACGACCCCGACTTTTCCCTATAATCGGACGATCTTGCTCGACCCGACTTTTGGAAAAGTCGGGTTTCACGAAACGAAACGCGACCCTAAAAAACCAAAAGTCGCTCAACTCTAGTCATTGCTATTCCAGGTCTGTTATATCAGTCATAGATGTAATCTCCACTTAGGCCAGTTACATCTTCTACAACACTTCATCCAGTCTCAACCATTCTGCTGCATCAGAGTCATCTGTCTGTGTGTCACGATGTGTCAGTATGAAGTAAGGGGCAGTGCAGCAGCTGTCCCTGGAGCTTGGGGCCTTACTATTCCTGTCCTGGGGTACTCTTGAAGGTAGAGATGCTTGGGTCTCCAACCTTACTATGCTCCTGAATGCACACTGAACTAATTCCTCCCTCACCCAAGGAGGTATGGGTCTGACAAGGCATGGATATCACAAATCGGACAGACAGAGGAAACAGACAGAGTTGAAAGGAAGCTGCAAAAATGCCCAAGTAAAGTGAAAAACGAGGGAACAGTAGCAGCAACCAAACAAATGGGAGAAGATAAGGAAGTACACAAACTACAAAAACCATGCCGAAATCTACTAGAGTAAACACAAACTAACCACTCTTTCACCAACAAACTGGGTAGTTGTAAGCTATCACCAGCAGGGAAAAGGGGAAACAATGAAGTTTTAATAGAAGGCCCCGCAGAGTGATTGGATAGGCCAAATAGCAAATGGAAAACACCTGCTGTAAGAAAGAAGTGACAAAAAGCAAAGGGAAATCAGCACCCAGACAGCGACAGGATCTCCAGTGGCTCAGCAGATAGAGACACCAGTAGACAATCACAAGATTGACAGACCAAATCTGATACCGTGTTGCTGAAGAACTGCACATCTGGTCTAGGGGCTTCAAATATCAACAATCTAACAATAGCAGTCTGATTTTTAGGACCACCTTAAAAATAATAACAATCTCAAATCATTCAATAGACTAGGTGACAGGCTGTTATTTTGAACGAATGACAAATAGAAAAGGAAAAAAAATTATGTAAGTTGCATAAGGTAGAAAGTACAGTACACTATGGACAATAGAAAATGCTTAATGAGGGTGCATTCAAATTATTCTCTTCATTCATATTCTGTAGTTACCATAGATATGTCTTGTTGTGATTTAATTGTATACCAATGTAATTCCAAAATTTCTAAGATATTTTAATAATATTTTATAATGTGCCAAGCGGGTTCTATTTTTAATATTGTTAATGAGGAAAGAAGCTTGACCGTATGGTTACCAAAAAGTGCCCATCAAGCCAAACTAACCTGTGGGAGGGGCTTCTGGAAGCATGGGGTGAAATTTCTCCATATTGCTTCAGCAAATTAACTGCTAGAATGCCAAAGGTATGCAATTCTGTAATTGCTGCAAAGGGAGCATTCTTTGACGAAAGCAAAGTTTGAAGGAGAAAATTATTATTTCAAATAAAAATCTTTTTTTCGAACCTTGTCAATGTCTGGACTAGATTTTAAATTCAAATGATAATAATCAACAACCTGAGGTGCTACGTGGAGGATATTTAAGCAGAAAATATGCAGACAATACCACCCTGTTTGCCCAAACAGTGATAAGACTAATACTGTAGTTATAAATGTATATATTTGTGCTAAAAATAATATCCTATGACCCAATGACCCAATGAGGAAAGGAATTGAAAGGGGGAAAAGAAAAATATATAAATATAACAATAAAAAACTGCTGACACCGAAAGAAAGGAATCTAATGAAGCACACAGTAGCATACACGGGTGTTTACCTTAATAGGCAAGTAATGAATAGTGATAGAATTCCTCTGAAATTCCTGTATGCAGTCAAATCTTTAATGAATAGATAACGGTGTTATTACTCCCAAAATACCTTTATGTAGCTAAGTCCTGGTTCAAGCGGTATTGCTGTTCCCAGTCCAAAGTGAGGTAACGGTTTCAAATATTTGCCAGAGAGGGGAGCGGTTCTCAGTAGTTCACCTATGGTATGATCACAGGTGTCGGACGTTGTCCCGGCCGGTGACAATCGTCCTGCCAGTATAGAGCGGCAGAGGCACCGTCTGCTAGCTTAAGCCGGCAAGGTGCAGGACCTTGCGTAATGCCACGGTCACGTGATAAGTCACGTGATAGGCTAAGAAGCGCTTAGAGGACCAAACTTCTATCCTACACGTTTCGGAAGGCTTCTGCTTCCTTCATCACGTGACCTTGACATCACGCAGGGTCCTACACCTTGCTGGCTTAAGCTAGCAGACGGCGCCTCTGCCGCTCTATACTGGCGGTGAGCACGTTGGCTAGCAGGATGATTGTCACCGGCCAGGACAACGTACGACACCTGTGATTACACCATAGGTGAACTACTGAGAACCGCTCCCCTCTCTGGCAAATATTTGAAACCGCTACCTCACTTTGGACCGGAAACAGCAATACCGCTTGAACCAGGACAGTCACATGTTAGGGCAGGTTAGTATTGGATGTGGGTTGAACTATATGGACTTAAAGTCTTCCCTCAACCTTAATAATTATATACATGTCCCCTTATTTGCACATACACACACACTACTAATTGTAGTGGTCACTGACATCTATATATTTAACTATTCTACATCTATTTAGTGTACGTAAACCATGTCTTCTATCCTGTCTGCTCCTGCATTGATTTTACAGAATTACCGGCTAATCTTCTATCTCTCCATGAAATATATACATATGTATATATATATATAGATATATATATATATATAGAGAGAGAGAGAGAGAGAGATGAGCGACTTTACCTTTTTTCGGGTCGAGTCGGGTTTCATGAAACCCGACTTTCTCAAAAGTCGGGTCGAGCGAAACAGGCCGATTATCGTGAAAAGTCGAACGCCAGCTGAAACACGAAACCCAATGCAAGTCAATGGGGAAGCAAAGTCGGCAGGGAGTGGAGGACATTAAACACACCTACAATGCCCATTTGAATAGCAAAAACATCAATTTTTATTACTGAAGCTTGTCTACCTTAATTTACTTCATAATAATAGTTACGCACTGAAAACTGGGGGTTATTTGGCTAAAGTTGTGGAGGGGTAGGGCTGGCTCCAGGTTTTCATGTGCCCTGGGCCAAAGAGTGTCAGTGCGCCCCTTTAACACATACCACAACTCATGATGCTCCGATACGGCAGAGAAATAGCGGTATAGTACAATGAAAAATACTTCACTTTTTACATCTCATGACAGATATCGATTTTAAATTCTCCAATAGCTCCAAAAACGGACAGTATATTACTCCATACAGTATTATGGGCACCGCATAGTGCGCTATACAGAGTAATGAGGCCCATATATTTCTCCATACAGAATCATTGGTCCCATATAATGTTTGAAACAGTATATGATGAGCTCCACATAATGCTACAGTATATGTTGGTCCCCATGGATGAAGCTCCACTGGCTTATGGGTCCAAATAATGCTCTATATATAATGGGCCCCATTTCTAATGCTCCAGTGTATAATGGGCCCTGTAAATGCTGCTCCAGTGTCTGATGTCCACCTTTGGAATGCTCCAGTGTATCATATATCATTCTCCAGAGTATAGTGCTCCCAAAAAATTGCTGTCCCAACATTGAAAACAATTAAATAAGTCTCCTAACTAGGGAATCCCTGTACTAGTCTGGACTCCTCGTCGTCCCCATCTTCCATCTCACTGGACTTGGCTGTTTAGGAAGAGGGCGTACAGACGTGATGTCATTGCGCTCTCTGATCATAATATCACTGTCAGGACATGCGGAGGACGTTATGGCGGTGGAGCAGGGAGAGGTAAGTATTTCAACGTTGCAAGTGCTGTGATCCGGAGGAAGCGGGGGGGCCCACACGTGGGCGACAGCTCTGGCACAGGGCCCCTCATAGTAAGGCGGTGTGTGGTGGTGTGTCTGATGGCGGGTGGGCCCTCGCACTGGCAGAGACACTTTTGCGCACTATGAGGGGCCCTGTGCCAGTGCCATCGCCCATGAGTATGCCCCCCACCTGCTCAAGGAACCTGCACTTTCATCTGCACCTTCCTCTTTGTCACCTTGTAAGGTGGTATAGTATGGGGGAAGGGGAACCTGAGTTTCCTCAGGGTCACATTCTGGCTGTGTAGAGTGTGAGGGGAATGTAGTGGTCTGGGTCAATGTACCAGCAGAATAATCTAGCAGTGGCTGGGCATCAGTGCACTTGTGGCGTCCCCAGGAGTACGGTCGCCACAGTGGCATTACCTTCCTCCTAGGGATTGTGATGTCATGCTTGGGAGCAACGAAGGATCTCTCTAGCAGTTCAACCAACACACAACACATTTCCCACTCCAGGCCAGCAGGGAGACCTCTGAACCTGACTGCTGAGGAGTTGCTCTCTGTGGTCGGGAGGAGGTAAGTTAGGGCACTCTGTGCAGGGAAGGGGAAGTGTGTGGACGTGAGAAGGGGAGCTGGAGGATGAGCAGAGTTAAGGCTCACTCCTAGCTGGAGCGCATGGTCCGGATTACGGTCTCCGAGTTTGTAGGGACACTGACGTTCCTGCAGCCGAAACCGGAGAAAGTAGCAGTTGTAAATGCTCTGTACCCAACTAAGGCTCGGAGGCCCCAGCATCGACGTGTTGCAGCCAGAAGGAAGAGGCTACGGCTGCCTGCCATACGAGAAAGTTCCAAAAGAGAACAGAAAACAGGGGGAACTTCATTGAACTCAGCACTGCGAATACCTCAGATAAGCGCTAGAACGGAGGCCACACTACCTATCTGCAGAGAGAGAATTCCAAATTGGCTTCCAGGCTGACCAACTCCTTCTCCATCTGTACTCTGGGTCCTGGACGGCACTTACCAAGTACAGGTAAAGGAATTGCATGACTGTGTCTGTCATCTTTCTCCTGCGCCTGGTGCACGGCAATGCTACATCCTGCACTGCACACCATCTACCAACTCTTTCATCTGCCCTGCGACTACAGCCCTACCTGTGCAGGGCTTCTACATCTTAGCTGCACCACAACATTTGTCCCAGAGAAGTGACACTGCAGCGCTGGTCAATCTAATCAGAAACGACAGGTGGCGTCATGTATCATTCACCTAAAAACGTAATTCACCCCTTTGCATGGATGCCCAGGGCCACGGAACGGGTCACCACCACCGTGACACATCCCTGTGAGACACCGGCCCGGTACGAATTAACCCCACTGCCCTGGCTGGCCACCCACACTCCATGTCTGATTCATCTTGGACTTGGGAATTCACGATTTGACTTGATAACCCAGGCATGGTATGATAGAAAGAGCTACATGGACTAATGTGAAGTGTGGCCTGCTGCATCATTCACTTTTGGTGGGGGTGAAGGAAACAAGGAAAGTGGTTCTTCCTGACCAGGAGCCAGCACTTGACGACTCATTGCTTGCATGTCTTGAAACTTCAGAAGAGGAGGGCATATTTGCTGGAGTCTGTTTCGGCAATGTAAGCAAAAACCAGTTCCTCATGCTCCGCCTTTAAAAGCGGTTAACTTACTCCCAGAAAAGGTAGCCTTCCAGGCATTCCGGAGCCAGACCATGACGCAGGCTCAACACCTCCTGCCTTAGCTGCTATTGTGCTTTTTCCACTACCAGCAGATGCACCACCACCATCAGCACCAGCTGGTCCCCCAACGCCCATGTCCGCGGCCTCTTCCACCAAACTTCAAAATTTTGCAGAAAATAGACCCAAAATAACATCAGATATATGGCACTGTATCAGAAGCGTACAGCTCTATTCAGTCAAAGCATAATTGTCAATCTCTCTATATATTCCATCAGTCACACAGAGACGCTCACAGGCTCAGTATGGATTAGACAAGAATATAAAAATTAGACAAAGTGTACAGTATCATCAGATAGCAGGTATATATAGTATAGTTTAAACATTCTAAATCTCTGTAGATATTTTAGGAGGCACACACAGACACTCTCAGGCTCAGTATTGGATTACAACACAATCTAAAAAGCTGTAAAACGGTAATGGATCTCAAGAGTACAGCTGTACACAGTGTAGGTGTCATTGTTGTCAATTTCAGTATTTATTTACACAGTCAGAAAATAACTCTCACTTGGTCAGTTTGGATTAGACCAGAATATAGCAAGCAGCAAATGGGTAATGTATCCCAAGCGTAGAGCTGTATACAGTGTTGGGGTAATTTTTAAATGTACATCTAAATTGCAGGAGTAACCCATAGACACTCACACGCTCAGGATGGATCACACCACAATATAACAAGAAGATCCGCAAGAAATAATCACACATGTGGGACAATGTTCCAGGTGTCAATGATACACTTAGAGTGTTGGTTGGAGGAGGACTTCCTGGCAGAAAGGGTACAGTATCATAAGATACCAGGTATATATAGCATAGTTTAAACATTAACAATGTACTTCGATATATCAGGAGTAGTGTTGAGCCACCCCGCTAGTGTTTTGGTTCGTCGCACAGGAGGCAAGTTCGCCGAATGTTCTTCGAACGTTCGAAGAACACCGTCGAACCCCATTCTAAACAATGGCAGGCAAACACAAACACATACAAACACATAGAAAACAATTACAAAACACCTTTAAAGGTGTTCCAAAGCAGACAAAATGCTCAGAAGACAAAAATAACATATGGAAAAGGGCAACTACATTTAGAAAAGAGGTGGAGGAGTAAAAGGAGGAGGTGGAGGAGGCACAGATATAGGCTTGTCATGCCCTTATGAAGTCAAGAAAGGCTGGAATAAAAATGTAAAATACAAGCCGAAAAAAAAAAAATTCTGAAATTGAACAAGATCATATACCGTTGGACTGCCCACCAATAAATTATGGCAACTGCCGATGGGGCGACGCTATTCCCACGAACCTCCAAACTGCGTCCATGAAGGAAAAGTGTTTGGTTTCCGGGGGCTGTATGATTGCAAAGCTGAACCTTAAAGGAATGTCCAAAAGGGCACCACCAGGAGTGGAGCCTGTGGCTTAATTGGACTCTACCTGGGAAACCACAACCATACAAGCTACAGAAAAGATGGACAGATTGCAAGCTTTATCAATACAAAAAATGGTGGGGGGAACAAGAGGCGCAATAGTGCCCTATCACTAGTGACACTGGAAGTATGAGCGGTATAATACAGTTCCACTCACCTATTCCAGTTGTGTAACCCACAACTGGCTTGAGAGCATATCACAGAATCAGCTGCTGCAGGACCTCCACCAACCACTCACACGTGGAAAAACCTTCAGAAAGTTGTGGGAAGCAGGGTGTGTTGCAGTCCGCGCTGCCGAGATTAACAAATCACCTGGGATGCAAGATGTTGTAGTAGTGTACTCCTTTATTTCCTCATACGCGTTTCGGTGCCCTTCCTGGCACCTTCCTCAGGGATATCCCTTATCGCTTACAGGTGCTGATAAACCGCTGAACACCGTTAGTGATGGGGATCAGGTCAACCGCAATTACGGAATTAGGCCTAACCGGCATTCCTGACAAAATGAAAAAATTACGTGTCCAAACCACAGGTGCTGTAGCTTGCTTAACAGCTCGGCAGCCGTTCTCAGGCCCAGTATGGATTCAGCAACATTGTAGAAAGTTGATAAAGGGTACAGTTTCATCGGCTTACAGGTATGTATAGTATAGTTTACACATTAAAAACCTATGTCTATAGATCAGGAGGCAGGCTCAGATGGTCTCAGGCCCAGTATGGATTAGACGTGATTGGGCAAAGGTGAGAAATGGTACATTATCACTGAATAGCAGGTATATATAGCATAGTTTAAACATTTAAAATCTCCATGTTCTCAGTATGGATTAGACAACAATCTAAAAAGTAGAAAAAAGGAAATGTTTTTGAAGCGTACACCAGTATACACGTTTGGTGTTATTTTTAAATCTTCATATATATTTCTGTCTCAGTAAGACAGTCCAGCCTCTCCGCAATAGGAAATGAGATGCATACAATTACTGACATAAAGTCAAGTGATTGCATAAATCTAGGAATTAGCAAACACGGGAAAAACTGCCGTCACAATTCTCTGAGGCGATGCTGACCCTCAATTAATTTGTGTGTGGAGACAGTGAAAACATAACTTTGTGAAGAAAGTGTTGCTATATCGCAGTACCGTTGATCCCATCAGCGATACTCATCTCCATCAAATTTTAGTCACAGGGAGAGATGTAAACATGTTGCTCCCTGCCTATCATGATCTGTCACGTAACTTTGGAGTGCAAAAGACAGAAGCCACAGGCCGTAGGCGATTCTATGGGATTGGCATGAGAGGGCACATTTAAAAATGTGCGCTGGAATGTCACGCGTCTGTGAGTCGAAAAACTGTGAAAGCTGATGATAAACCACGACTGCATGTCATTGTGAGTCGAGGTCCTTAAGAAATGGAAGCCATTGATCATCTGAAGCTAGAGCCCGGCCAGCGGGACAGGGCATAGCTACATCTTAACCATCATCTATCAGTTCAACAAATTTGTAGTGGTAGTCCCAGTGAAGGATTTGACAGCACAGACTACACAGCGGAGGAGCAGGGAGAGGCAAACCAAGCAAGGGAGGCGCACTCGTGGGTGTCGGTACTGGCACTGGGCCCCTCATAGTACGGCGGTGTGTCTGATGGCGGGTGTGCACCCCCACCGTCAGAGACACTTGATTGCACTATGAGGGACCCTGTGCTAGTGCCCGCGCCCAAGAGTCGGCCCACCCACCTGTCCAGGGCAACGGCACTCGCACGCTTGGGCGCGCTATTTGGTGACCCCGGCCATGGGGGGGAGGCAGTCCAGTTAGGGAGGTATACAAAATGGCATATGTTGATGTTGGACATTCAACTGCTGCAAAAGGCAAAATTGGGCAAGTGCGAGGAAGAGGAGGACCAAAGCAAATCATTTTTCTGGCAACCTGGGTGTCATCAGGGGAAGGTGGGACAAAATCCTTGGAAACCCATGCATGGTTCGTTTTAATGAAGGTTGGATCATCCACATTATGGGTCGACAGACGGGTCCTTTTTTCTGTCAGGATTGATCCAGCTGCACTGAATACTCTTTCTGATAGCACACTTGCAGCTGGGCAAGCGAGCTCCTGTAAGGCATATTGTGCCAATTCAGGCCAGGTGTCCAGTTTAGCGGCCCAATAGTCACATGGGAATGACCTGTGCGGGAGAACATCGATATGGGACGAGAAGTAGTTTGTAACCATAGTTGACAACTGCTGTCTCCTGTCACTTTCAATCGATGCAGTATTACCAGTCGTGTGAGCAGGACTTGAAAAATCAGTCCACAACATGGTCATGAAACCCCTGTCTCCAACGCCACTTCTGATGTGTGCACCACCAACATCTCTTCCAATCTGCCCCGGCCCCTACGGCTCGTGTGAGAACCATCACCGCTGCTGTGTGCTGGGAATGCCTCAACCAACCGGTTTACCAGAGTAGCTTGTTTGTTAGCCAATATTAGGTCAAGGTTCTGCTGTGGCATTATGCTTTGGAATTTGCCTTTATAGTGTGGATCCAGGAAGCTGGCTAACCAGTAGTCGTCATCGTTCATCATTTTGGCAATGCAGGGGTCCCTTTTTAGGATCTGCAAGGCATAATCTGACATGTGGGCCAATGTTCCCGGTGTCAATGATGCACTGCGAATGCTGGGTTGAGGAGCACTTTCTGGCAAATCCACATCCCTCCAGTCACGCACAAACCCTGTACCAGACCTTGCCACACCAACATTTTCCCTTGCCCCACGAGAAGCATCCTCCTCCCCTAAATAATCATCCCCTTCATCATCCTCCTCCTTCTCCTCTTCCTCTTCTTCCTCCACCTCGTCCAGGAGAGGTCCCGGAGCAGATAATGGCTGACTGTCATCAAGGCTTCCTCCTCCTCTTTCTCCTCATCTACCTCGGCTGCAGACGCCTGCTCCTTTATGTGCGTCAAAGTTTGCATGAGCAGACGCATAAGTGGGATGCTAATGCTTATGATGGCATCGTCTGCGCTTACCAGCCGCGTGTATTCCTTAAAACACTGAAGGACTTTACAGAGGTCTTTCAGCTTCGACCACTGCACACCTGTCAATTCCATGTCTGCCCTCAAAGAGCCTGCCCGTGTATCCTCTCACAAATACATTACGGCCTGCCTCTGTTCGCACAGCCGCTCAACCATGTGCAGGGTGGGGTTCCACCTTGTTGCAACGTCGATAATTAGACGGTGCTTGGGAAGGTGGAGCAATCGCTGCTGCTTCTGCATACGACTGGAGTGTACTGGCGACCGGCGGATGTGCGAGCACAGTCTTCAAACCTTATGGAGCAGGCCTGCTAACTCTGGATAAATATTGAGGAAGCACAGCACCACCAGGTTCAAGGTGTGAGCTAAGCAAGGTACAGTTGTGGCCAAAAGTAATGACACCCCTGCAATTCTGTCAGATAATACTCAGTTTCTTCCTGAAAATGATTGCAAACACAAATTATTTGGTATTATTATCGTCATTTAATTTGTCTTAAATGAAAAAAACACAAAAAGAATTGCCCTAAAGCCAAATTGGATATAATTCCACACCAAACATAAAAAAGAGGGTGGACAAAAGTATTGGCACTGTTCGAAAAATCATGTGACGTTTCTCTAATTTGTGTAATTAACAGCACCTGTAACTTACCTGTGGCACCTAACAGGTGTTGGCAATAACTAAATCACACTTGCAGCCAGTTGACATGGATTAAAGTTGACTCAACCTCTGTCCTGTGTCCTTGTGTGTACCACATTGAGCATGGAGAAAAGAAAGAAGACCAAAGAACTGTCTGAGGACTTGAGAAACCAAATTGTGAAGAAGCATGAGCAGTCTCAAGGCTACAAGTCCATCTCCAAAGACCTGAATGTTCCTGTGTCTACCGTGCGCAGTGTCATTAAGAAGTTTAAAGCCCATGGCACTGTGGCTAACCTCCCTAGGTGTGGACGGAAAAGAAAAATTGACAAGAGATTTCAACGCAAGATTGTGCGGATGTTGGATAAAGAACCTCGACTAACATCCAAACAAGTTCAAGCTGCCCTGCAGTCCAAGGGTGCAACAGTGTCAACCCGTACTATCCATCGGCGTCTGAAAGAAAAGGGACTGTATGGTAGGAGACCCAGGAAGACCCCACTTCTTACCCCAAGACATAAAAAAGCCAGCTTGAGTTTGCCAAAACTTACCTGAAAAAGCCTAAAACGTTTTGGAAGAATGTTCTCTGGTCAGATGAGACAAAAGTAGAGCTTTTTGGGCAAAGGCATCAACATAGAGTTTACAGGAGAAAAAAAGAGGCATTGAAAGAAAAGAACACGGTCCCTACAATCAAACATGGCGGAGGTTCCCTGATGTTTTGGGGTTGCTTTGGCACTGGACTGCTTGACCATGTGCATGGCATTATGAAGTCAGAAGACTACCAACAAATTTTGCAGCATAATGTAGGGCTCAGTGTGAGAAAGCTGGGTCTCCCTCAGAGGTCATGGGTCTTCCAGCAGGACAATGACCCAAAACACACTTCAAAAAGCACTAGAAAATGATTTGAGAGAAAGCACTGGAGACTTCTAAGGTGGCCAGCAATGAGTCCAGACCTGAATCCCATAGAACACCTGTGGAGAGATCTAAAAGTGGCAGTTTGGAGAAGGCACCCTTCAAGTATCAGGGACCTGGAGCAGTTTGCCAAAGAAGAATGGTCTAAAATTCCAGCAGAGCATTGTAAGAAACTCATTGATGGTTACTGAAAGCGGTTTGTCACAGTTATTTTGGCTAAAGGTTGTGCAACCAAGTATTAGGCTGAGGGTGCCAATATTTTTGTCTGGCCCATTTTTGGAGTTTTGTGTGAAATGATCAATGTTTTGCTTTTTGCTTTATTCTCTTTTGTGTTTTTTCATTTAAGACAAATTAAATGAAGATTATAATACCAAAGAATTTGTGTTTGTAATCATTTTCAGGAAGAAACTGAGTATTATCTGACAGAATTGCAGGGGTGTCAATACCTTTGGCCACAACTGTATGTGTCTGAGTTTTGAAAGGGCTTTGGCTGCCACAAAATTCCGGCCGTTATCACTAACTACCTTGCCTGCCTCAACATGTAGACTGCCCAGCCATGCCTCAGTTTGTCGCTGAAAGTAGTCGGCCAGTACCTCCGCTGTGTGTCTGTCGCCCAAACACATCATCTGCAACACAGCCTGCTGACGCTTTCCACTAGCTGATCGATAGGGGGACACCTCGTGTGCAACACTGGCAGCTGCGGATGGAGTGCTCATGCGACTGCGCTCTGTGGATGAGCTTTCGCTTCTGGAGGAGGAGGAGGGTTGAACGCCTACAGCCAACTGTTTCCTATACCGTGGGCTAGGCAGCACTGTTCCACCACCGCTGTCCCCTGTGGTCCCTGTAACCACCACATTAACCCAGTGCGCAGTGATGGACACGTAACGGCCCTGGCCATGCCTACTGGACCATGCATCAGTTGTGAGGTGCACCTTTCCACTCACTGATTGCTTGAGTGCATGGACAATGCGGTCTTTCACATGAAGGTGGAGGGCTGGGATGGCTTTGCGAGAAAAGAAGTGGCGACTGGGTAGGTCATAGCGTGGTACTGCATAGGCCATGAGTTCGCAGAAAGCTGCACTTTCAACCATCCGGTAGGGCATCATCTCTAATGAGATTAGTTTGGCAATGTGGGCGTTCAAACCCAGTGTACGCGGATGAGAGGATGAGTACTTTCTTGTCCTACTCATAGTCTCTGGTAAGGTGAGCTGGACTTGAGAGCTGCATATGGTGGAACTAGCAGTGGACATGGCAGACTGAGAGAGGGTTGATAATGGTGATGGAGTTGGTGTTCTTTCTGATGGCCTAGATTCAGTCTTTCGTTGATATAACATTGTGATTCCCTGACTGCTTTGGCCTTGTGACGACACCTCAACATTTGCTGCTGGTGGTGTGCTAAACGGTGGGCTTACAGTGGGGGAAACAATGTAATGTTCTTTGGGAGCAGTAGCACATGTGGTACTGGTAGTCAGTCCACGCTTGCAAGTGCATGGTGGTTAAATGTCTAAGCATGCAACTGGTATTCAAATTTCTCAGATTTTTCCCTCGGCTAATGGTCTTTGCGCACTTCTTACAGATAACCTTTGCCTGATCATTAGGATTTTGTTCAAAAAAGTGCCACACTGCACTCTTCCTACTATGGAAGACATTTTGAGGCCTTGCACGCTGTGCTATTTTGACCATCTGGCCAAGCTGTCCTGCAACTCTTTTGCTTTTTGTAACCCATTTTTGGACTGCTCCGGGCCTGCCAGATAACAGCTGTTGCGATGTCGATGCCTGCTGCGGATGCTCCTCCTCCTCTTCTGAGCTATTGGCAGGGGAACCCTCTTCCCCCAATGGATGCCAATCTGGGTCAACAACTGGGTCGTCCATGACCTCCTCTTCAATGTCATGTGCACATTCCTCTGTGTCACCGTGTATGGTGGTATAGTATGCGGGAAGTGGCACCTGAGTTGCATCAGGGTCAGATTCTGGCTCAGTACACTGCGAGGACAATGTAGTGCTCTGAGTGAATGTACCAGCAGAATCATCTAGCAGTGGCTGTGCATCAGTGCACTCCATGTCAGATTCATCTTGGACTGGGGAATTCACGATTTGACTTGATAACCCAGGCATGGTATGAGAAAAGAGCTCTATGGAGTAATCTGTAGTGTGGCCTGCCTCATCCTTCACTTTTGGTATGGGTGAAGGACACAAGGAAAGGTATTGTTCCTGACCAGGAGCCTCCACTGACGACGCAGTGCTTTTATTTTTTGAAACTTCAGAAGAGGAGGCGATAGAGCTGGAGGCTGTGTCAGCAATGTAAGCCAAAACTTGTTCCTGAAGCTCCGGCTTTAGAATCGGTTTACCTACTCCCAGAAAAGGGAGCCTACGAGGCCTTGTGGAGCGAGACAATGATGCCGGCTCACCACCTCCTGCCTTAGGTGCTATTGTGCTTTTGCCACATCCAGCAGAAGCACCACCACCAACACCACCATCAGGACCAGCTGGCAACCCCCGCCCACTTCCACGGCCTCTTCCACCATACTTCTTCATTTTTTTTAAAAAGGTACCCAAAATAACAACAACTATATGGTACTGTAAAGCGAGGTAAAGGGTCTATAGAGTATTGGTGAGAATTTGAATCTCACTGTAGATTGGAGGACGCTGAACTATTGTCTCAGGCCCAGTATAGATTACACCGCAATGTGACAGGCAGAAATTGGCTGGTGTATGAGAAGGAAAAAGCTGTATAGAGTATTGGTGAGAATTTGAATCTCAATACAGATTGGAGGACGCTGAACTATTGTCTCAGGCCCAGTATAGATTACACCGCTATGTGACAGGCAGAAATTGTCTGGTGTATGAGATGGCAGAAGCTGCATAGAGTATTGGTGAGAATTTGAATCTCAATGTAGACTGGAGGACGCTGAACTATTGTCTCAGGCCCAGTATAGATTACACCGCTATGTGACAGGCAGAAATTGGTGGTGTATGAGAAGGCAGAAGCTGTATAGAGTATTGGTGAGAATTTTAATCTCACTGTAGATTGGAGGACGCTGAACCATTGTCTCAGGCCCAGTATAGATTAAACCGCAATGTGACAGGCAGAAATTGGCTGGTGTATGAGAAGGCAAAAGCTGTATAGAGTATTGGTGAGAATTTGAATCTCAATGTAGATTGGAGGACGCTGAACTATTGTTTCAGGCCCAGTATAGATTACACCGCAATGTGACAGGCAGAAATTGCCTAGTGTATGACTAACTACAAGGTGTATATAGAATTGGGCAGAATTGGAATCTCCCTAGAGTGTAGGTCTGTAAGAACGGAACAAGTCCTCGACTTTTCCTTACAGAGTCACACACATAGATAGCTTCAATTTGGCCGTGATAACAGCCGTTACACAGTACTGAGAGAGGAGTGTACATGTACACCGCTGTACGGTGTATGTAAAATTGTCAAGCTCCGTGTTTTTGTATACGGACTGACACACGCTGTCTCTCTCTAGTTTTGATTGTAACCAAACAGCAAATACACTAAACTGTTTGTAAAACGGACAAAACTATAAGGTGTAGGTCTGTAAGAATGGACAAACTCCTCGAGTTTTCCTTACAGAGTCACACAGGTAGATAGCTTCAATTTGGCCGACATAACAGCCGGTACACGGTACTGTGTGAGGAGCATACACCGCTGTATGGTGTGTGAAAAAATGAACACTCAGTAGCTCACCAGGACAAAACAATAAAATTTGGATTGCTTTGAATAAAGTAGTTTGCTCAGTAGTGTGAAAACAGCAATGCAGCTATCAGGGAGCCTTAAAAGGCAGCCTAATAACCAACAGAGCTGATGCACCGAAATATAGCCTCCCCTTGCACTGCACAGTAACTGGTGTGTTGTACGGGCAAAATCGCTAGCAATCGCTAGCAGCAGATGTAGTTTTTGGTATCTTCTTCCCTGCCTAAAGCTCTCCCTACAGAATCAGCAGCAGCAGCAGCAGCTCTCCCTATTCTGAGATCAGCATAAGTAGCATGGCGGTCGGCGTCCCCGCCTTTTATACCCCCTGTGATGCCACACAAAGCAAGCCAATCACTTGCATGCCCTTCACAAACATGGCGGTAACCGCTGCCTATGTCATCACGTTGCCCACAATGTCCGTTCTTCCTGATTGGCTGAAAAAGGGCGCAAAAGTATCTTTTGAAACGTGACTTTGGCGCGATGGTCGCCGACCTCGTGGCCGACCTCACGCTAAGGTCAGGTTTTGTTTCATGAAACTTGACTTTGGCGAAAGTCGGCGACTTTTGAATTTTTTCGACCCGTTTCGCTCAACTCTCTCTCTCTCTATATATATATATATATATATATAATATATAAAGCTCAATGTGTGGCATCTGCACCGTCGCAGGTACAGCCACAAAATTTTGCACAGTCACATGGTCTGGACCCCGAGAGCATCATAGGCTATATTGTGAAGCAAAATTGTATCCCCTCGTGTTCCAATTCACCAAACAATTTTGCCCCTAGGTACATAATGGGGAAAAAGTGTATGTATGTATGTACAGTATGTGTGTATGTCCGGGATTGGCATGTGCACCGTCGCAGCTACAGCCTCAAAATTTTGCACAGTCACACGTCTGGACCCCGAGAACATCATAGGCTATGTTGTGAGGTGAAATTTTAACCCCGCATGTTCCAATTCACCAAACAATTTTGCCTATTATTCTTATCATTTCTATGGTGTTATTGTCCTTCTGTAAAGCTGGAAATAACACAATTACCATACCAACACAGACCACCCTCTGACACAGACTGCAGGGGGAGCCCAGTATCACACAGGATAGGATTAGATACACAGCTCAGCAGTCAGTATCACACAGGATAGGATTAGATACATGGCTCAGCAGTCAGTATCACACAGGATAGGATTAGATACACAGCTCAGCAGTCAGTATCACACAGGATAGGATTAGATACACAGCTAAGCAGTCAGTATCACACAGGATAGGATTAGATACACAGCTCAGCACACAGTATCACTCACAATAGTATTGGATACACGGCTCAGCAGACAGTATCACACAGAATAGGATTAGATACATGGCTCAGCAGTGAGTATCACACAGGATAGGATTAGATACATGGCTCAGCAGTCATTATCACACAGGATAGGATTAGATACATGGCTGAGCAGTCAGTGACACACATGATAGGAATAGGTACATGGCTCAGCAGTCAGTATCACACAGGATAGGATTAGATACACGGCTCAGCAGTCAGTATCACACAGGATAGGATTAGATACACAGCTCAGCAGTCAGTATCACACAGGATAGGGTTAGATACATGGCTCAGCAGATGGTATCACACACAATAGGATTAGATACACAGCTCAGCAGAAAGTATCACACAGGAGAGGATTAGGTACACAGCTCAGCAGACATTATCACACAGGATAGGGTTAGATACACAGATACACATGTTGTTTATCAAAAGGCTATTGAATGAGTTGAAAATAAAATACCATCAATACTTGGGTAATCGTTTAGTTAATTTGTGCTGCAAATCTGTAGTGTTGAATATATGATGTGAAATGTTTTTATGTGCAATATAATCATTATAATTTGTTATAACTAACCACAGTTGGTTACTATGCCCAGGCAACGCCGGGCTCTTCAGCTAGTATAGACATAAAAAAAACCTATCAGTCATTGGGACCTACATTACATTAGTCATCTGATATTCTTAGTTTCTGTAACAATAGAGGGATCAGATTCCACTAGTAATATGATCCAACTAATTCCTGCCTGGATAGTGACTGCACTATTGACTACCACATCTCATTTAGCAACAGCGCTGCTTTCAGGGGGAATATGGCAACATCGAGGTGACCAAAGCAGATGCACCTGGAGCAGATCAGGGTGAAGATGTGGCATCTACACTATGTGCAGAATTATAAGGCAAGTTGTATTTGAGAGGATTCTTTTTATTATTGAATGACCATGTTCTTAATCAACCCAAAACACTCATACATAACAAAGCTTAATATTTCTGGAAGTTGGAGTGGTTTTTTTTTAGATTTGGCTATCTTAGGAGGATATCTGTTTGTGCAGGTATCTTTTACTGTGCAGATTTATTAGGCAACTTAATAAAAACCAAATATATACCCATCTCACTTGTTTATTTTCACCAGGTAAACCAATATAACAACACAAAATTTAGACATTCAAAAACAAAAAAAAATCAGTGACCAATATAGCCACCTTTCTTTACAATGACACTAAAAAACCTTCCATCCATAGATTCTGTCAGTTGCTTGATCTGTTTACGATCAGCATTGCGTGCAGCAGCCACCACAGCCTCCCAGACACTGTTCCGAGAGGTGTACTGTTTTCCCTTTCTGTAGATCTCACATTTTATGAGGGACCACAGGCTCTCTATGGGGTTCAGATCAGGTGAACAAGGGGGCCATGTCATTATTTTTTCTTCTTTTAGACCTTTACTGGCCAGCCATGCTTTGGAGTATTTGGATGCATGTAATGGAGCATTGTTTTGCATGAAAATCATGTTTTTCTTGAACGATACCAACTTCTTCCTGGACCACTGCTTGAAGAAGGTGCCTTCAAGAAACTGGCAGTAGGTATGGGAGTTGAGCTTCACTCCATCCTCAACCCGAAAAGGTCCCACAAGTTCATCTTTGATGATACCAGCTCATATCAGTACCCCACCTCCACCTTGCTGGCATCTGAGTTGGAGTGAAGCTCTCTGCCCTTTACTGATCCAGCCTTGGGCCTATCCATCTGGCCCATCAAGAGTCACTCTCATTTCATCAGTCCATAAAACCTTAGAAAAATCAGTCTAAAGATATTTCTTGGCCCAGTCTTGACGTTTTATCTTATGTTTCTTGTTCAAAAGTGGTCGTTTTTCAGCCTTCCTTACATTGGCCATGTCCCTGAGCATGGCACACCTTGTGCTTTTTGATACTCCAGTAGCGTTACAGCTGTGAAATATGGCAAAACTGGTGGCAAATGGTATCTTGGCTGCTTCACGCTTGATTTCCCTCAATTCATGGGCAGCTATTTTGCACCTTTTTTTATCAACACGCTTCTTGCGACCCTGTTAGATATTTGCCAGGAAATGCTTGATCATGCCTCAAAAGTTTGTCAATATCAAGACAGCTGCATCCCTCTGCAAGACATCTCACAATTTTTGACTTTTCAGAGTCCATCAAATCTCTCTTCTGACCCATTTTGCCAAAGGAAAGAAAGTTGCCTAAAAATTAAGCACACCTTATATAAGGTGTTGATGTCATTAGACCACACCCCTCATTACAGAGATGCAAATCACCTGATTTACATAATTGGCAGTTGGCTTTCAAGCCTATACAGCTTGGAGTAGGACAACATGTATGAAAAGGATGATATGATCAAAATACTCATTTGCCTAATAATTCTGCACACAGTGTATATCTACCAGTGACTTGACATGAGAAGTATCTTCATAATACTCTATTGGAATGGGTGTGGGGGAACCAAGGTATGTGCCTTGATTGCTGAGAGCCAGGGGTAGCATCAACAAACCACTTTGCCTTGATCAAAGCATTTGATTTAGGACAGCATATTAATGTTTTACCTCAGGTGAAAAAGAGCCTGGGTACACTTTTAAATTCCCTTTTTTAAATATTCCATAGGTCAATTTTATCAATACCAAGCAAAAAAGTCAGCTCTATTGATACAAAATTATAGAGGTAACCTGGATGCCTGCAGCAGATTCACATTATCTCACTAGATTTATTTTCCACTTTAAGAAAGAGTTCATTGTGTTATTATTTGCAGTATGGGTTATCTTTCTATAGGTGTAGTTAAATTTTTACATTGCTAAATGTTCCAAACATAATTAGATCTGAACAAAAGTCATAAAATAAAACACCAAAACTGACAACAGGCTTGACCAAAAATAAACATATTGTACCTTGATGTCTGTGAGTCATGAAATATGTCTTAACCAATAAAGGAATGTGAAGGTTGCAGGAATGATTCCAGTCACGCTTCTGGAATGCTTGTTTAGTAATGTGATGTGATAGATTGTTCTATGAAACATGAGTGTAAAAATTTGATTTGTGGAACTATTTGCAAAGTTATCAAAGCAAAACAAATTCAATATAGGAATCATTTAGCAAACATATGCAATTTAGGAACAAGGAATACAATGTCTACTGCTTTCCTTAACATTTAGAAAAGCTTTGCAACAGATGAAGAAAAAAGAATAGTTTAAGAATTGCAATAAATGTATTATGGGAGATATAACATTGTAGCTTAGAAAACAAGTGGTTCACTGTGAGAGCCAAAACACATTACAATATATGATCACTCATTCGTACTTCAGCAAATTCTTTAGCTGCTCTAATTCACCACCTTCAAAACATCACATGTGATCAGTCGTTATTGCGCTTGTATTCAGTCTGAGGAAAGGAATATAAGTTGTGAACTGTGCTAGCAAAATTAATGACTAGAGTTGAGCGAAACGGGTCGAAAAAATTCAAAAGTCGCCGACTTTTGGCAAAGTCGGGTTTCATGAAACGAAACCCGACCCTAGGATGAGGTCGGCCACGAGGTCGGCGACTTACGCGCCAAAGTCGCGTTTCAAAAGTTTGTATTGCGCTCTTTTTCAGCCAATCAGGATCCACGGACACTGTGGGCAACGTGATGACCTAGGCACGGGTCACCACCATCTTTCAGAAGGGCATGCAAGTGATTGGCTTGCTTTGGTGTGCGTCACATGGGGTATAAAAGGGCGTGCACGCCGACCGCCATCTTACTTCTGCCGATCTTAGTATAGGGAGAGGTTGCTGCTGATTCTGTAGGGAGAGCGTTAGGCAGGGAAGAAGACAAAAAAACTGCTTCTGCTGCTAGCGATTTGGCCTGCACAACACACAAGTCAATGTGTGTGCAGTGCAAGGGGAGGCTATATTGTGGTGTATCAGTGGTGTTGGTTGTTGGGCTGCCTTTTAAGGCTTCCTGACACGCTGGCATTGCAGTTTATCCACTGCTCCGCAAACTGCTTTTTTAAAAGCAATCCAATCTCCCTTATCCTCTAGTCACTTTTGTCACAGCTGTGCCATCGAGCGTGTCACATAGCGCTCAGATATCAGTGGGCCTCACACAATCCACAAGTGTCCAGTGTCCAAAAGTGTACGCAGAGATTCAAAATCTCCATTATCCTCTCGTCACTTTGGTCACAGGCAGCTGTGCCATCGAGCGTGTCACATAGCGCTCAGATATCAGTGGGCCTCACACAATCCACAAGTGTCCAGTGTCCAAAAGTGTACGCAGAGATTCAAAATCTCCATTATCCTCTCGTCACTTTGGTCACAGGCAGCTGTGCCATCGAGCGTGTCACATAGCGCTCAGATATCAGTGGGCCTCACACAATCCACAAGTGTCCAGTGTCCAAAAGTGTACGCAGAGATTCAAAATCTCCATTATCCTCTCGTCACTTTGGTCACAGGCAGCTGTGCCATCGAGCGTGTCACATAGCGCTCAGATATCAGTGGGCCTCACACAATCCACAAGTGTCCAGTGTCCAAAAGTGTACGCAGAGATTCAAAATCTCCATTATCCTCTCGTCACTTTGGTCACAGGCAGCTGTGCCATCGAGCGTGTCACATAGCGCTCAGATATCAGTGGGCCTCACACAATCCACAAGTGTCCAGTGACCAAAAGTGTACGCAGAGATTCAAAATCTCCATTATCCTCTCGTCACTTTGGTCACAGGCAGCTGTGCCATCGAGCGTGTCACATAGCGCTCAGATATCAGTGGGCCTCACACAATCCACAAGTGTCCAGTGTCCAAAAGTGTACGCAGAGATTCAAAATCTCCATTATCCTCTCGTCACTTTGGTCACACGCAGCTGTGCCATCGAGCGTGTCACATAGCGCTCAGATATCAGTGGGCCTCACACAATCCACAAGTGTCCACTGTCCACAAGTGTGTGCAGAAATTCTAAAACTCCCCTGTCCTATAGACACCTTGTACCTTGTTTTACATTACTATATAGTTTGTTGGATTTTGTCTACATTTCTACCAAAAATGAGGAAGGCTGGTGGAAGAGGCCGTGGAATTGGGCGGGGGTTGGCAGCTGGTAATGATGGTGTTGGTGGTGGATCTGATGGTAGTGGCAAGAGCAAAATAGGACCGAATGCAGGAGGTGCTGACCCTGCGTCATCGTCTGGCTACATAAGGCCTCGAACGCTTAGTTTTCTAGGAGTTGGCAAACCGCTTTTAAAGGCAGAGCATCAGGAAAAAGTTTTGTCTTACATTGCTGACTCAGCCTCCAGCTCTATCGCCTCCTCTTCTTCAGTTGTAAAAAGTAAAAGCACTGAGTCGTCATTGGAGGCTCATGTTCATGAACCACACCTTTCCTTGTGTCCTTCACCCCAACCAAGATTGAAGGATGACGCAGGCCATACTACTGATTACTCCATGGAGCTGTTTTCACATACCATGCCTGGATTATCAAGTCAAATGGTGAATTACCCAGGCCAAGATGAATCTGACATGGAGTGCACTGATGCTCAGCCGCTGATGGATGATTCTGCTGGTACATTCACTCAGAGCACTACATTGTCCCCACAGTGTACAGAGCCAGATTTTGACCCTGATGAGACTCAGGTGCCCCTTCCCGCACACTATACCACCATACACGGTGACACAGAGAAAGGTGCACGTGACATAGAAGAGGAGGTGATGGATGACCCAGTTGTTGACCCAGATTGGCATCCATTGGGGGAAGAGGGTGCTGCTTCCAATAGCTCAGATGAGGAGCATCCACAGCAGACATCGACATCGCAACAGCTGTTATCTGGCAGGCCCGGAGCACTCCAAAGACAGGTTCCAAACATCAAAAGAGTTGCTGGACAGCTTGTCCAGAGGGTCAAAAGATCACAGCGTGCTAGGCCGCAAAATGTCTGCCAAAGTAGGAAGAGTGCAGTGTGGCACTTTTTTGAACAAAATCCTCATGATCAGGCCAAGGTTATCTGTAAGAAGTGCGCAAAGACCTTTAGCCGAGGGAAAAATCTGAAAAATTTGATACCAGTTGCATGCTTAGACATTTAACCAGCATGCACTTGCTAGCGTGGACACAACACCAAACCTCAAGTACCACATGTGCAACTGATCACAACGAAGGTAGTCAGCAACGCTACATTGTTTCCCCCACTGTAAGCCCACCAGCAAATGTTGAGGTGTCGTTGCAAGGCCACAGCAGTCAGGGAATCCCACTGTTATATCAACGAAAGACTGATTCTAGGCCATCAGAAAGAACACCAACTCCATCACCATCATCAACCCTCTCTCAGTCCACCCTGTCCACCGCTACTTCCACCATATGCAGCTCTCAAGTCCAGCTCACCCTCCCAGACACTATGAGTAGGTCAAGAAAGTACTCAGTCTCTCATCCGCGTACACTGGGTTTGAACGCCCACATTGCCAAACTAATCTCGTTTGAGATGATGCCCTTTCGGTTGGTGGAAAGCACAGCTTTCCGCGAACTCATGGCCTATGCAGTACCACGCTATGACCTACCCAGTCGCCACTTCTTCTCTCGCAAAGCCATCCCAGCCCTCCACCATCATGTGAAAGACCGCATTGTCCATGCACTCAAGCAGTCAGTGAGCGGAAAGGTGCACCTCACAACTGATGCATGGTCCAGTCAGCATGGCCAGGGCCGTTACGTGTCCATCACTGCGCACTGGGTTAATGTGGTGGATGCAGGGTCCACAGGGGACAGCGGTGGTGGGACAGTGCTGCCTAGCCCACGGTATAGGAAACAGTTGGCTGTAGGCGTTCGACCCTCCTCCTCCTCCTCCTCCTCCAGAAGCGAAAGCTCGTCCACAGAGCGCAGTCGTACGAGCACTCCATCTGCAGCTGCCACTGTTGCACACGATGTGTCCCCCTATCGAGCAGCTAGTGGAAAGTGTCAGCAGGCTGTGTTGCAGATGATGTGTTTGGGCGACAGACACACCGCCGAGGTGCTGGCCGAGTACTTGAAGCGACAAACTGAGTCATGGCTGGGCAGTGTACATCTTGAGGCAGGCAAGGTAGTTAGTGATAACGGCCGTAATTTTGTGGCAGCCATAGCCCTTTCAAAACTCAGCCACATACCTTGCTTGGCTCACACCTTGAACCTGGTGGTGCAGTGCTTCCTCAAAAATTATCCGGAGTTAACAGCCCTGCTCCAGAAGGTGTGAAGACTGTGCGCGCACATCCGCCGGTCGCCTGTACACTCCGTTCGTATGCAGAAGCTGCAGCGATTGCTCCACCTTCCCAACCACCGCCTCATTATCGACATTGCAACAAGGTGGAACTCCACCCTGCACATGGTGGAGCGGCTGTGCGAGCAGAGGCAGGCCATAATGCATTTGTGGGAGGATACACGGCCAGGCACTTTGAGAGCAGACATGGAGTTGACAGGCGTGCAGTGGTCGAAGCTGAAAGACCTTTGTAAAGTCCTTCAGTGTTTTGAGGAATGCACACGGCTGGTAAGCGCAGACGACGCCATCCTAAGCATGAGCATCCCACTTATGCGTCTGCTCATGCAAACTTTGACGCACCTTAAGGAGCAGGCGTCTGCAGCCAATGTTGATGAGGAGGAAGAGGAGGAGGGAATCCTTGATGACATTCAGCCATTGTCTGCTCAGGGACCTCTCCTGGACGAGGTGGAGGAAGAAGAGGAGGAGGAGGAGGAGGATGATGGGGATGATTACTTAGGGGAGGAGGATGCATCTCGTGGGGCAAGTGAAAATGTTGGCGTGGCAAGGTCTGGTACAGGGTTTGTGAGTGACTGGAGGGATGTGGATTTGCCAGAAAGTGCTCCTCCACCCAGCACTCGCAGTGCATCATTGACACCGGGAACATTGGCCCACATGTCAGATTATGCCTTGCAGATCCTAAAAAGGGACCCCCGCATTGCCAAAATGATGAATGATGATGACTACTGGTTGGCCAGCATCCTGGATCCACGCTATAAAGGCAAATTACAAAACATCATGCCACAGGAGAACCTTGACCTAATATTGGCTAATAAACAAGCAACTCTGGTAAATCGGTTGCTTGAGGCATTCCCAGCACACAGCAGCGGTGATGGTTCTCACACGAGCCGTACGGGCCGGGGGCAGCTTGGCAGAGGTGTTCGTGGTGCACACAGCAGAAGTGGCGTTGGAGACAGGGGTTTCATGACAATGTTGTGGACTGATTTTTCAAATACCGCTCACACAACTGGTAATACTGCATCGATGGAAAGTGACAGGAGACAGCAGTTGTCAACTATGGTTACAAACTACTTTTCCTCCCATATCGATGTTCTCCCACACAGGTCATTCCCCTTTGACTATTGGGCCGCTAAACTGGACACCTGGCCTGAATTGGCCCAATATGCCTTACAGGAGCTCGCTTGCCCAGCTGCAAGTGTGCTATCGGAAAGAGTCTTCAGTGCAGCTGGATCAATCCTGACAGAAAAAAGGACCCGTCTGTCAACCCAAAATGTGGATGATCTAACCTTCATTAAAATGAACCACGCATGGGTTTCCAAGGATTTTGTCCCACCTTCCCCTGATGACACATAGGGTGACAGAAAAATGGCTTGCTTTGGTCCACCTCTTCCTGGTACTTCACCTATTTCGCCTTTTGCATCAGCTGAATGTCCAACATCAACATATGCCACTTTCTAAAACTCCCTAACTGTGCTGCCTCCCCCCCATGGCCGGGGTAACCACCTAGCGCACGACACCGTGCGAGTGCCGTTGCCCTGGACAGGTGGGTAGGCCGACTCTTGGGCGCGGGCACTGGCACAGGGTCCCTCATAGTGCAATCAAGTGTCTCTGACGGTGGTGGTGCACACCCGCCGTCAGACACACCGCTGTACTATGAGGGGCCCAGTGCCAGTACCGACGCCCACGAGTGGGCCCCCCTTGCTTGGGCAGGGCCCCAGCATTTGCAATCTTTACCTCTTCCTGCTCCTCCGCTGTGTAATCTGGGCCGTCAAATCCATACTGTGCCTGACACCGTCTGAGCCTGCCTCCTGAGACATATATTTTGAATGTGTACGCTATCCATACATGTTATCCAGGGATACGGTACCCTTTCTAACCTTTGTGCAATCACGTGCAATCCATACTGGGCCTAACACCGTCTGAGCCTGCCTCATGCTGTATAGACATATATTTTGAATGTGTACGCTATCCATACATGTTATCCAGGGATACGGTACCCTTTCTAACCTTTGTGCAATGACGTGCAATCCATACTGGGCCTAACACCGTCTGAGCCTGCCTCATGCTGTATAGACATATATTTTGAATGTGTACGCTATCCATACATGTTATCCGGGGATACGGTACCCTTTCTAACCTTTGTGCAATCACGTGCAATCCATACTGGGCCTAACACCGTCTGAGCCTGCCTCATGCTGTATAGACATATATTTTGAATGTGTACGCTATCCATACATGTTATCCAGGGTTACGGTACCCTTTCTAACCTTTGTGCAATTACGTGCAATCCATACTGGGCCTAACACCGTCTGAGCCTGCCTCATGCTGTATAGACATATATTTTGAATGTGTACGCTATCCATACATGTTATCCGGGGATATGGTACCCTTTCTAACCTTTGTGCAATGACGTGCAATCCATACTGGGTCTAACACCGTCTGAGCCTGCCTCATGCTGTATAGACATATATTTTGAATGTGTACGCTATCCATACATGTTATCCAGGGATACAGTACCCTTTCTAACCTTTGTGCAATGACGTGCAATCCATACTGGGCCTAACACCGTCTGAGCCTGCCTCATGCTGTATAGACATATATTTTGAATGTGTACGCTATCCATACATGTTATCCAGGGATACGGTACCCTTTCTAACCTTTGTGCAATGACGTGCAATCCATACTGGGCCTAACACCATCTGAGCCTGCCTCATGCTGTATAGACATATATTTTGAATGTGTACGCTATCCATACATGTTATCCGGGGATATGGTACCCTTTCTAACCTTTGTGCAATGACGTGCAATCCATACTGGGTCTAACACCGTCTGAGCCTGCCTCATGCTGTATAGACATATATTTTGAATGTGTACGCTATCCATACATGTTATCCAGGGATACGGTACCCTTTCTAACCTTTGTGCAATGACGTGCAATCCATACTGGGCCTAACACCGTCTGAGCCTGCCTCATGCTGTATAGACATATATTTTGAATGTGTACGCTATCCATACATGTTATCCAGGGATACGGTACCCTTTCTAACCTTTGTGCAATCACGTGCAATCCATACTGGGCCTAACACCATCTGAGCCTGCCTCATGCTGTATAGACATATATTTTGAATGTGTACGCTATCCATACATGTTATCCGGGGATACGGTACCCTTTCTAACCTTTGTGCAATCACGTGCAATCCATACTGGGCCTAACACCATCTGAGCCTGCCTCATGCTGTATAGACATATATTTTGAATGTGTACGCTATCCATACATGTTATCCAGGGATACGGTACCCTTTCTAACCTTTGTGCAATGACGTGCAATCCATACTGGGCCTAACACCGTCTGAGCCTGCCTCATGCTGTATAGACATATATTTTGAATGTGTACGCTATCCATACATGTTATCCGGGGATACGGTACCCTTTCTAACCTTTGTGCAATCACGTGCAATCCATACTGGGCCTAACACCGTCTGAGCCTGCCTCATGCTGTATAGACATATATTTTGAATGTGTACGCTTTCCATACATGTTTTCCAGGGATACGGTACCCTTTCTAACCTTTGTGCAATGACGTGCAATCCATACTGGGCCTAACACCGTCTGAGCCTGCCTCATGCTGTATAGACATATATTTTGAATGTGTACGCTATCCATACATGTTATCCAGGGATACGGTACCCTTTCTAACCTTTGTGCAATCACGTGCAATCCATACTGGGCCTAACACCGTCTGAGCCTGCCTCATGCTGCATAGACATATATTTTGAATGTGTACGCTATCCATACATGTTATCCGGGGATACGGTACCCTTTCTAACCTTTGTGCAATCACGTGCAATCCATACTGGGCCTAACACCGTCTGAGCCTGCCTCATGCTGTATAGACGTATATTTTGAATGTGTACGCTATCCATACATGTTATCCGGGGATACGGTACCCTTTCTAACCTTTGTGTAATCACGTGCAATCCATACTGGGCCTAACACCATCTGAGCCTGCCTCATGCTGTATAGACATATATTTTGAATGTGTACGCTATCCATACATGTTATCCGGGGATACGGTACCCTTTCTAACCTTTGTGCAATCACGTGCAATCCATACTGGGCCTAACACCGTCTGAGCCTGCCTCATGCTGTATAGACATATATTTTGAATGTGTACGCTATCCAAACATGTTATCCAGGGATACGGTGCCCTTTCTAACCTTTGTGCAATGACGTGCAATCCATACTGGGCCTAACACCGTCTGAGCCTGCCTCATGCTGTATAGACATATATTTTGAATGTGTACGCTATCCATACATGTTATCCAGGGATACGGTACCCTTTCTAACCTTTGTGCAATCACGTGCAATCCATACTGGGCCTAACACCGTCTGAGCCTGCCTCATGCTGTATAGACATATATTTTGAATGTGTACGCTATCCATACATGTTATCCAGGGATACGGTACCCTTTCTAACCTTTGTGCAATCACGTGCAATCCATACTGGGCCTAACACCGTCTGAGCCTGCCTCATGCTGTATAGACATATATTTTGAATGTGTACGCTATCCATACATGTTATCCAGGGATACGGTACCCTTTCTAACCTTTGTGCAATCACGTGCAATCCATACTGGGCGTGAGAACGGCTGGCGAGCTGTTACGCAAGCTACAGCACCTGTCCAGACAAGTACAGGGATTCCCTAGCGAGGAGACTTATTTGATTGTTTTCAATGTTGGGACAGCAATTTTTGGGGAGCACTATACTCTGGAGAATGATAGATGGGGCCCACCATACACTGGAACATTCCAAAGGTGGACATCAGACACTGGAGCAGCATTTACAGGGCCCATTATACACTAGAGCATTAGAAATGGGGCCCATTATGTTTGGAGCATTATTTGGGCCCATAAGACAGTGGAGCTTCATCCATGGGGACCAACATATACTGTAGCATTATGTGGAGCTCATCATATACTGTTTCAAACATTATATGGGACCAATGATTCTGTATGGAGAAATAGATGGGCCTCGTCATGAGATGTAAAAAGTGAGGTATTTTTCATTGTACTATACCGCTTTTTATCTGCCGTATCGGAGCATGATGAGTTGTGGTATGTGTTAAAGGGGCGCTCTTTCGCCCAGGGCACATGAAAACCTGCAGCCAGCCCTCCCCCCCCCACAACTTTAGCCAAATAACCCCCATTTTTCAGTGCGTAACTTATATTATGAAGTTAATTAAGGTTGACAAGCTTAAGTAAGAAGAATTGATGCTTTTGGCATTCAAATGGGCACTGTAGGTGTGTTTCCTGTCCTCCTCTCACTGCCGACTTTTATTCCCCATTGACTTACATTGGGTTTCGTGTTTCAGGACGACCCCGACTTTTCCCTATAATCGGACGATCTTCCTCGACCCGACTTTTGGAAAAGTCGGGTTTCACGAAACGAAACGCGACCCTAAAAAACCAAAAGTCGCTCAACTCTATTAATGACTTTGGATGGTGCTACTTTAATATGTATGAGGCCTAGCTTATGTGTGGAAATAGGAAGAATTCTCACAAACGTACCTGTATTTTTTATATCTTGGGTAGAGATGAGCAGATCAATTTGCGGCACTCCGGTCCAGGGTTGAGGTCAGTGGTTCCAGGCATCTACACTGGAAGCCCGCAAATCTTTTACCTTCCCGCATTCTCGGAATGACATTTGATTTGTTGGGTTTATATGACATCATCTGTGTGACATGACACACAGATCACACCGTGCCGGGCCCGGCTAATCAAAAGACATGTGGCGGGGATGCTGCAAGGTAAAGAATTTTGCAGGACTTCAGTCTAGCTGCCAGTTACCCCTGACCTGAACACTGGATGAGAGTTCCGAGAATTGATCCACTCACTTGTAATTCTTGGATGTACTTTCTTACACCACACACATTTCTTTTGATGAAAATATAGGAAGGCTAAGTCATAACAGGCAATGTTTTTATCTGACAAAACATTAATGATCACCTATATTGTCATTTCTGAAGATTCCAACCCCTTAAGAACTTGGTCACATTTGCAAGACCCGTGCATCATGGTGTTCCACTACCACAGGGTCTGTAAGGATAGGATATATTTCTGATTATTTTGCAATTATTATTATTATTATTTAAATATATAGCACCATTGATTGCATGGTGCTGTACATGAGAAGGGGTTACATACAAATTACAGATATCACTTACAGTAAATAAACTAACAATGACAGACTGATACAGAGGGGAGAGGACCCTGCCCTTTCGCATTTACATGCTACAGGATGGTGGGGAAGGAGACAGTAGGTTGGTGGGTTGCAGCAGTTCTGGTGTTGGTTGAGGTGATATCTCGGTAGTGGTGAGAAAGAAGGAGGTAGCGGGGTCATTGCTGGCTGTAGGCTTTCTTGAAGAGGTGGGTTTTCTGTCTGAAAGATTCAAATGTGGTTGATAGTTGGACTTGTCGGGGCAAAGAATTCCAGAGGATAGGGGCATTTCGGGAGAAGTCTTGGAGGCGGTTGGGTGAGGAGCGAATAAGTGTGAAGGAAAGAAGGAGGGCTTGGGAGGACCAGAGATTACGTGAGGGAAGGTATCGAGAGTTTAGTTCAGAGACATAAGGGGGAGACAAGTTATAAATGGCCTTGTAGATCAGTATTAGTAATTTGAACTGGATACGCTGAGGGAATGGGAGCCAGTGAAGAGATTTGCAGAGGGGAGAAGCGGAGGAGTAGTGAGGAGAAAGATGAATTAGTTGGGCAGCAGAGCTAAGGATGGACTGGAGAGGTGCGAGGGTGTTAGCAGGGAGACCACAGAAAAGGATGCTGCAATAGTCGAGATGGGAGATGATGAGGGCATGCACAAGCATTTTAGTAGATTGAGGAAATCATTACTATGGCTATTCAGTGCTATGTTAATTTTGCATACTGTATAGTGTCTGATAATAGGGGTTAGGCGTCGGGTTCCTGTCGCTGCACTGCAGGAATCCCGAGCCTTGCATTCGGCAGTCTCCCATTTCTCTCTGGCCGCAGAGGAGACTGCTCAGCAGACTCGTCGATCCCGGCGCTCTGCTCAGACCAGCTCTGTGGGTTTGGTTGCTGCTGCCACCTCTGGTCCAGCTATAGCAACGCATGCTAGTCAGCAGCCAGCTACTCCAGGGACTAAGTCCTCCTTTCGGTCCACTGAGCATGCCCATGGGACAATCTCTCAGTGGAGATCAGAGGTCACATGCTCAGGACCTTCTCCAGCTTGGATTGGACCATCAGGAAGGTCAGGAAGGTCTCGGAATGACGCTGCTATAAAAGGTTTGCATGGCCGCTCAGCCATGCGCTAATATAGAGAAAGATTTAGACCATGTGGAGTGAGTGTTGTATGCATGTATGAATGTCTCTGGTGAATGACTCATTGGAAACTCCTACCCTTGGTACACATGTGTTGTGTAGCCTAGCCTGCTAGCGCCCAGGCTGAGGTCCAGGTAGAGGTAGAGTCAGAGACTGGCATCAACATCCACCGATGGCTTTGTCTGTACGCCACGGTGCACATAGTCTGCACTCCTCTGTGGTCAGCGTTCATTAGAGGCATCCGCAGGTGCGACGCTGTACGCTAAGTAGGTGTAGAGGGACTCAGACCTTGTGTCCTTTGGGGTGAGTTCTGTGATCACATACTGAGCGCTTTCTTGCCGAGTGCTGTGAGTTTGACAGGCTGCGGCATTTATGTTCAGCGGTAGTGCGGCTCTGTGTCATAACAGAGTTTGCTTCTGTTCACACTGGGTGATGTTAACCCACGTGTGACCTTTTGTATACCGCTTTATACATCCGCCATTACTAAGCAACAGTTTACCACCCTTGCACGGTGGACCCAGGGCTGCGAACGCACCATATTATTATTTTATTATTTGGTGCGTTCCGCCAGCCCTAACAATAGGGGGATAGATTCTTACATTACAGTGCATTAGGCCAATTATTTGTAAACTTTACTCACTAGTCTTCATATTCTCCTGCCCTAGTGCTTACGTGTGTATCTCTTACAGTACTTGTTGGTCAATAGCAATTTTCTAAATAATATTATCTTCTGTATTTGTGCTATTTATAAAGTGAAAACCTTTGGTGGATTCTTTTCTGTAATTCTCCTATCTTGTGTTTTTTTATTATTCAAAAATAAAGATGAGATCAATCTGTATGTACTTTTGTTGCCCAAATTGATTTTTGTTTTAGTAGAATAGTTCTAAGTCAGACACAGCAGCCATTGACTATTTTCCTATAGATGCTTGGTTTTTTATAGATTGTCAGTACTGCAAAATAAGTATTAGGGCTGTGTTACATACAGTATATTTGGGTAAATATGGGGATGTTTGAGGGGATTGAAGAGTGTCAGAGGAAGTAAATATTCAATGGAAACATCTAATTTGCTGTTACAGATATAAGATTAATTTTTAAAACTATTATTAAAATATCTAAAACCATATTAAAGTTGTACAATATATAATAAATTGGCTACAAATGACTTTATGCAGAAATTGCTGTAAGAAAATACAAAATAATTGCATTTATAGCACATGTTGAGCACTAGGTAAAGGAAAGTGTCACAAAACGTAAAAATTGAGGAATTGTTGTTACCGTAAAGTCCAAATTAGCAGCATCCTTATGGAGCTAAAATAACATCATCTATAGCTGCTTTCAAGATGTGATCTGGAAATTAATTAAACATTAATTCCTAAAGCGCCCCATACGCATTAGACTAATGTATGTTAGCTGAACCCACTGATATCGACTGGTTTCGGCCTACAGTCTAATATCTATAGGAGCTTCATGAATTGTCAGGGTAAATATCGATTCAGCATGTTCGTTTTTAAACTGCAAATCCTTTTGTTATCCGAGTAATAAGGCAGAGATTTCTAATAATGGCTCTCTTGGCCGAGTTAGCCCTTCTGTCTATGCCAGAGCCAGTTGAAAGTCCTACTGGATGACTGATCAGCTTAACCATCATTTAGCTGACAGCCATCTAATGTGTATGGCAGCCTATGCTGTCTTAAAGTGTTACTTTCACTACAAATGTTTAATATAACTACTATTTAATCATTATGAATGTACCAAGTTTACTTTTACTAATTGGATACCTAACTTATCATCACTCAATGGCTTGTGCTATGGTAACATACCTTAAAAGGTTATTCTCAAGTTGTCTCTTGAGCTGCATACAGCTTTCCATTCTCTTTCACTATCTAGTTTCTGGAAGCGCCATCATTAGTTTTTCAGTTACGGTTTTTGTGAGTAGCAGTACTTTAGTAATAGTAGAACTATAAAGCTCATCACAAGTTCTGCTACAACACATTAAAAGTGTTTGTTTTGAGTGTTTACTGCTATCATTATATACCCCAAAAGATAGCAGGGCATTTGAACAAGCACAGGGCTCCAGACAATGAGATTCGAGATTAGGAGATTTGCTCTGAAAGTGGCTGATGCTAGGGCCCAGTGATTTTGCAAGATATATAAAGGCAGTTTGTGAGGAGCTGAAAGGGTGGAGGACAGAGGTGAACAGTTAACTGCTGTATAGAAATAAATGAGCTGGAGCGGGATGGCTGAGATATTAGGTGTTAACTCCTCCCCTGGAATATACAGTAACTACTGATAAATCTCAGCCAGGGTCAATGGAAACCAGGTGTGTTCACTATGAATAATTAAAACTTTCATTGCAGCAGAATGAATGCAGAAATAAATAGCAAGTCGATTGCAAACTTACTGGTTTCATGTTGTTTAACTTACTAAAGCAATTTAATGAATTAAGAATGCCCCTTTAATCCTGCTCAGTGAGATAGTGAGATAACCTTCTGTGAAAAGTTAGCAAGACATCACATTTGTCAAGTTAAATGGACAAAAATAAATCTAACTGATTTTTTTGTTAAACTTTTTTGGTTTAAATAAAATGACTATTTTTTCATAATTAAAAAAATACAAATTAAACCAAAATTTCTGGTTAAAAAATGGGTAATTTTCTGATGATATCTTCCCTTTAAGTTTGTGCACATCAGTACACCAGTAATACAGTAATAGTGTTATTGACTTAAATATCTTTTTTATCATCTTTGTTTCAGCAGTTTTACAACTAAGCACACTTGAAGTCTAAAGGGCCCATCACACTAAGCGATATCGCTAGCAATATCGCTATAACGTCACTGGTTTTGTGAGGTAGCAGCGATATTGCTAGCGATATTGCTATGTGTGATACTTACCTCCGAATGGCTCCCCACTGGTTATCGCAGATCGCGCGAGAACGGCCTGGACCGTTTCTCGTCGTCAGCTTCCTGCTGGGCTTCCTGCTGTGGAGACGAGTGATGCGTGGACGCGGGCGTGAGGACGTCAGGATCGCCTCGTCTGACACGTAAGTAGCGACCCCGGACCCCTGCGATGTCTCTGGTGAGATCTACCTGTGTGGCAGCTCACTAGCGACCACTTAGCAATGCACCAGCAATCCATATCGTTGTCAGGATCGCTGGTGCATCGCTAAGTGTGACAGTACCTTAACACTGCATGAGGTGATGTCAAGGAAAGACAAGTACTAAGAAACAGGTTTACCAAATCCCAGTAATACTGAACTGCTGTTTCAAATTCTAATGAACTAGAGGGTTCATATCAATCATTCATGAAGTTGTAATGTCCTGTAATGTCCTCCTTGTCTTAATATTGTGATCTTTTGCTCCATCATGAGATATGAGGACTAATAGCCTACATGCACCCAATCCCACAGACCCATCAAGGGCTTGCTTTAGATAGTGTTGTCCTGGACACAATTAAAAGTGGTACCTCAAATGCTAAAATATTGCTCCATCACATAGGATCATATTTAGGTTTCATTTAAACAAGACAATTTTGGACTGTAAGCAAACACCAATTAATTGTATTCAGATCATATGCAGCTTGTTTACAGGTATTCACACACAGTCTGATGAAGAATGATGGGAACATCATTGCTAATATCATGTATACAAGAGCTAGATGGACAGGCATTGTGGCAATATTCCTGGACCCTCAAAGCCATTCCGGTTCAGGACATACGGGTGTCTAGCCACAAGAAGATGCAAAACCAATTGTCCATGATCCTTTCATAAGAAAAAGTGGCAAATGGCACTCGCCATCCTCAAAAGTCATTTATTGGCTATCACATGAAACAGAAAAACATGAAGTGAAAAAGTGCTGGATGACGGCCGTTTCGTGCCTACAATCCACTTCTAAGGGTCCTAACTGGTGTGAGAGTAAAAAGCCTATTAACCCCTTACCTACAATGGACGTAATATTCCGTCAATGTGACCCTGGACCTAACTCCCATTGACGGAATATTACGTCATAGCGATCAGCGGCGCCCACGTGGTGAGCGCCGCTGATCGCGGCCGGGTGTCAGCTGATAATCACAGCTGACAAACACGATCACGGTGTACCGGGGGTTAAAGGGAAGCATTGGCAGGAAGGGGGATCCCTCCGTGCTTCCCTGAGCCCCCCACAGCAGCGCAATGTGCAGCGCTGCTGGAGGGGGCTTCATCCCTGCAGGTCCCCGGATCCAAGATGGCGACGGGGACCTTCGGGGGCCTGCAGGGAGCTGGCTTCCTCAGTGCCTGCAAAGCGCAGGCAAGGAGGAAGCCTGTGTAGTGCCTGTGACAGATTGCAGATCTGTCACAGTGATCTGTGATGTGACAGATCAGCGATCTGTCACATGACAGTTATGTCCCCCCTGGGACAATGTAATAAAGTTAAAAAAAAGTGTAAAAATAATTTTAAAAAAATAAATAAATTAAAAAAAAAATATTCCCTTATAAATTCATTTTTTGGAAATAAAACAAAACAATAAAAGTACACATATTTGGTATCGCCACGTCCGTAGCGACCTGCCCTATAAAACTGTCCCATTAGTTAACCCCTTTAGTGACCCCCTTAAAAAATAAAAATAAAAAACGAAGCAAAAAATAATGATTTATTATCATACCGCCGGACAAAAAGTGAAATAACGCGCGATCAAAAAGATGCATATAAATATCCATGGTACCGCTGAAAACGTCATCTTGACCTGCAAAAAACAAGCCGCCACACAGCATCATCAGCAAAAAATAAAAAAGTTATAGCTCGCAGAATAAAGCGATGCAAAAATAATAATTTTTTTATATAAAATTGTTTTCATTGCATGAAAGCGCCAAAACATAAATAATACCTAAATGAGGTATCACTGTAACCATACTGACCCGAAGAATAAAAGGGCTTTATCAATTTTACCGCAGGCGGAACGGTGTAAACGCACCCCCCAAAAGAAATTCATGAAACGCTGGTTTTTGTTCATTCTGCGTCCCAAAAATTGGAATAAAATGCGATCAAAAGATTTCACACGCCCGAAAATTATACCAATAAAAACGTCAACTCGTCCTGCAAAAAATAAGACCTCACATGACTCGGTGGGTCAAAATATGGAAAAATTCTAGCTCTCAATATGTGGTGATGTAAAAACTATTTTTACAATAAAAAGCATCTTTTAGCGTGTGACAGCTGCCAAACGTAAAAACCGCCATAAATAGTAAATCAAACCAACCCGTTATCACCCCCTTAGTTAGGGAAAAATAATAAAATTAAAAGAAAATGTATTTATTTCCATTTTCCCATTAGGGTTAGGGTTAGGGCTAGGGTTAGGGCTAGGGTTAGGGCTAGGGCTAGGGTTAGGGCTGAGATTAGGGTTAGGGGTGTGTTGGGGTTAGGGTTGGAGCTAGAATTGGGGGGGTTTCCACTGTTGGGCACATCAGGTGCTCTCCAAATGCAACATGGCGTCTGATCTCAATTCCAGCCAATTCTGCGTTGAAAAAGTCAAATGGTGCTCCTTCCATTCCAAGCTCTGCCATGCACCCAAACAGTGTTTTACCCCCACATATAGGGGATCAGCCTACTCAGGACAAATTGCAAAACAACTTTTGGGGTCCAATTTCTCTTGTTACTCTTAGGAAAATAAAAAATTGGGGGCAAAAATATCATTTTTGTGGAAAAAAATGATTTTTTTATTTTCACGCCCGGGCGTTATAAACTTCTGTGAAGCACTTGGGGGTTCAAAGTGCTCACCACACATCTAGATATGTTCCGTGGGGGGTCTAGTTTCCGAAATGGGGTCACTTGTGGGGAGTTTCAATAGTTTGTACGCTCTCACGAGCAGGGTCGTCTTATTTCGTCTTATTTTGCTTTAATTATTGTATTGTTAGCGTTGTTACTTATGACTTGTGTTTTGAAACTGTTAAACTGTAAAGCGCTGCGGAATATGTTGGCGCTATATAAATAAAGATTATTATTATTATTATCAGGGGCTCTCCAAACGCACATGACACCTGCAGACCATTCCATCAAAGGCTGCATTCCAAAACATCACTACTTCCCTTCCGAGCCCCGACGTGTGCCCATACAGTAGTTTTCTCCAACATATGGGGTATCAGCGTACTCAAGAGAAATTGGACAACAACTTTTGTGGTCCAATTTCTCCTGGTACCCTTGGGAAAATAAAAAAAATTGATGACTAAAAGATCATGTTTGTCGAAAAAATACGATTTTTTATTTTGATGCCCGGGCATTATAAACTTCTGTGAAGCACTGGGGGGTTCAAAGTGCTCACCACACATCTAGATAAGTTCCTTAGGGGTCTAGTTTCCAAAATGGGGTAATTTGTGGGGGTTTCCACTGCTTAGGTACATAAGGGACTCTCCAAAGGCAACATGACACCCGCAGACCATTCCATCAAAGTCTGCATTCCAAAACGTCATTACTTCTCTTCCGAGCACTGACATGTGCCCATACAGTAGTTTTCTCCCACATATGGGGCATCAACATACTCAGGACAAATTGGACAACAACTTTTCGTGTCCAATTTCTCCTGATACCCTTGGGAAAATAAAAAAATTGCTGATTAAAAGATCATGTTTGTGGAAAAAATACAATTTTCTTATTTTCACGCCCGGGCGTTATAAACTTTTGTGAAGCACTGGGGGGTTCAAAGTGCTCACCACACATCTAGATAAGTTCCTTGGGGGGTCTAGTTTCCAAAATGGTGTTATTTGTGGGGGGTTTTCACTGTTTTGGCACATCAGGGGCTTTCCAAACGCGACATGGTGTCCGATCTCAATTCCAGCCAAAAACGTCAAATGGCGCTGCTTCCCTTCCGAGCTCTGCCATGCGCCCAAATAGTGGTTTACCCCCACATGTGGGGTATCGGCATACTCAGGACAAATTTCACAATAACTTTTAGGGTCCTGTTACCCTTGGGAAAATAAAAATTGAGGGTGAAAAGATCATTTTTGTGGAAAAAATATGATTTTTTTATTGTACGGCTGTACGTTATAAACTTCTGTGAAGCCCTTGGAGTTCAAAGTTCTCACCACACATCTAGATAAGTTCCTTGGGGGGTCTAGTTTCCAAAATCGTGTCATTTGTGGGGGTTTTCCACTGTTTTGGTACATCAGGGGTTTTCCAATCGCACCATGGTGTCCGATCTCAATTCCAGTCAATAAAGTCAAATGGCGCTGCTTCCCTTCTGAGCTCTGCCATGCACCCAAATAGTCGTTTACACCCACATATGGGGTTTCAGCGAACTCAGGACAAATTGCACAATAACATTTAGGGTAAATGAACCAGCACTATAGCGATGGCACCAGGAGTGCAGCATAGCAGCGCTTAGCCTGTCTACGGAACATGAAGCTGCAGCCAGGGGAGACGCTGCAGCTTCATGTTCCCTGCTGCTATGCTGCACTCCTGGTGCCCTCTCCTATAGCACTTGTTCATTTACCTGTGATCAGTGTGGGATCACTGGACAAGCTGAATACTCCACAGTATCCTCTAAGTGCGGTAACCAATATGCCACCAATCTAGCCATAGCCGCAATGTTCCCATATTCAAGGCATCACTGGCTTGCCTGTTCATATACAGCACCAGTTTGGGGCAATAAACCTAGTACTCAATATGCTGTCAGCCTATCAATTTCCATATTAGTCCCACAAAGGAGGCTTTGCATGCACCCCTTTTCTTCACATTTCCTTTTCACCCTCTTGAGCCGCTTCCCAGGAGACGTCTGCTTTACCTTTACACATCTTGTTACTTATTCAGTACCACAAGTTGTGTACCCAGTACAGCATACCCTACAGCATATGGGTCTTTCCCATACAGCTCCTTTTTTAGGTATCTCCTCTGGTACTCACCTTCTCATCCGACCACCACCTCACGTATGGTGTCATCCACCATATTACTCCAGTGAACCTCACTGTATCCTTTTAATACTCAGATACACTTGTTTTCTCCACCACCATTTTCCGGAACACAATACTGTTTTCCTTATTTACCATCACAGCACGGACTTCGTATCACAGCCCATGGAAGCCAAGGAATTTCACTGAGCTCACTTGAACCTCAATCTTCGGCATTCTAAATCTAAAAAAAATTAATTGGATCGACTTATATGTATCTTGTAGTACATTGTGCGATGTTTTGTAGCATCCTATTATTATTATTGACCTTGTGTATTATCTTGGATGTTAATTGCAATCTTTTTTGCTTTTCTCTTCTAAAATGCACTTCAGCTAAATCAACCATGAGAAACTTATTCAGATGAAGGTCTGTTGTTTGACAGAAAACGTTCAAAAGGAATGTGTTGAATTGGATGCGATAACAATAAAGGAACTGTGAAACTGCCTTCGTTTTTCAGTGCCAAGTTTTTTGATATTTTGTACCGTTGGTTGGATACCCGACTTGTGCACCTCCCTCTCGCTCATTGAGTGCCATGTCTCTTGTTGAAATCATTGTTAATATGATTGTTACTTTCCCTTACAGTATCATGTTGTTGATGTTCATCTGTTGTGTATACCATGGCTAACAATGCTAACAATGTTAATTTATGATTTGGCATAAAGCAATCAAATCACCCAATGAATTAGAGTTTAACTTGTTGACGCTTATCAATGCTCATCTGTGCTGACAGTATTTTAAATGTGGGTGCTAGACGCACTGCATGTTCTACTTTGTATGTTACACAAACACGCTGCATGTTACACACACTCTGCATTTTACACACACAGGCCTTGCAAGTTACACAGTTAATCACCCAAAAATCAATACGGTAGAAAACAAATACACACATCCGTGCATATGTAAGATTGTGAATTGTAATGGCATCAGGAGAGCACTAAGACCCTGCAGTGTTTTCCTGCTTGAGCTGAGAGCAGCTGCAGCCCAGGAATCTGTGTGTGCTGGGTAGTGTTGAGCGATACCTTCCGATATCGGGAAATATCGGATCGGATTGGATCGGACCGATACCCAAAAAGTATCGGATATCGCCGATTCCGATACCGGAAAACAATGCAAGTCAATGGGACAGAAATATCGGAATTAAAATAAACCCTTTCTTTCCTTGTAGGTTAATTCTACATGAAGGAAAACAACTAAGAATAATGTAGAATGTATTGGGGGAGGTGGAGGAGACATTAAAGGCATAGAGGTTTAGCCCAATCAAATGGAATAGCAGGAATTAATTTTTTTTTTAAGACGTTCGGAGTTACAAAGATATTGACTATGTTAAAGGGGTTGTGTAGCAATAGAGGGAGACGTTCAGAAAAGGCACATGTTGACGGAGTGTTGGAACAAAGTGCTTCATCTAGTTTGGAGGTTGACTGAGCCCCTGACCCGGAGGACACGGCACGGATGCGGGCACCTGTATGCACAACAGACTGTGAGTAAAGCTTTGGAAATACATGCCCTGGTGTCCTCCAGTTATTCCTGCACCAACACTCTCAGCACTGCTACATCTCTGTGCCTGGCACTGCACCATCTACGTCTCTTCACTACCTCGCCATCTACACTGCCCTGGGACTACAGCCCTACCTGTGGAGGGCCACAACATCATTGCTGCACCACACCATCTGTCCCAGAGGATCTGTCTGCAGCGGCGGCTTAATATCTTCATTGCCGAACACCACAGGTGGCGTCACAAATCATTCACTCATAAACTTTAATCATCATCCACACGTTCAACATTTCCTTTTTACAATGGACGCCCAGGGCTACGGACCGGGTCACAGCTACCGTGACATCTCCCATTGAAACCAACGGGCCCGGTACCAAGTACCCCACCAGCCCTGGTGGGTGATCCAACTTGGCGTAAATACATAACAGAACAGGTTGTCCTGGCTTTTCACATAATCTCAGTGCATATCTAGGCTGCAGAATGCTGACAATAAGTAATTTACCTTTTACCTGTGGCTAGTCTGCACGGTTTCCAAGATATCATCTCTTGCTTCTAAGATAAACGTCCAGGGGGGGTGTGTTCTGGCATTGAAATGAGAACTGGTCGTTTCCTCCTCCCTCACTAGGTTCACTTTCCATAGATCACTGTTCAGCGTGTGTCTGGGGGAGGAGCAGCTGGGTGGTCTGCTCACAGCCAATCACAGCCATGCCATCAGTTAACATGCCTACATGCCTAACAGGATGTGCTCACATTTCTTAGGATTCCTCATTAGCTGAATCAAATCAAACTGGCTCATAGCATTATGGGAACTTCCGATTCCGGTATTCGATATGCAAAAAGTATCGGAACTCAGTATCGGAATTCCGATACCGCGAATATCGGCCGATACCCAATATTTGCAGTATCGGAATGCTCAACACTAGTGCTGGTCTCTGCCAGCGTTGCTGTTTGTGAATGGTTGCAAATACCTCGCTCTGAGAGCCTGTGTCTGTGCTTGAATGACAAGTGCAGAGGATGTGTAGAACTGCTTGATTCTGGAGCTCTGTGAAGTCCATGCAATGTTGGGCTAGAGACATTGTGCAGGACATCCAGTGGTGGAAAAGAGACAGGAGATATCTTTCCTGTGAAGAAGCAGGTCTGCTCTCAAAGAAATTGTCAGGGAAAAGAGGGAGACACAAAAGTGCAAATAGTGTCTTATCAAACGTTTCACAGAGTTGCCCACCAAGAGAACTACTCACCTGGTAAGAGTGAAGAAAAGACATATATTAATGGCGGCTGCTGCAGATCCACAGGTCAGTGCAGGACCTGGTTGAAGCATACACTTAGGTAGGAAGGAAGGAAGGATCATCCCCGCACTGCTGCAAGAAGAATTCCAAAAATTGTAGAGGTTTCAGCGTGGTTTATTCTATGCGTTTCAGGGTTCAGGTGACCCCTTCATTAGGACATACCACAAATATTGGAATTATTCTTGCGGCAGCGCGGGGATGATCCTTCCTTCCTACCTAAGTGTATGCTCAGGGAAATTGTGAGTGACTGCTAGAGAAGAGATGGTATCCTGTACCATCCATATTGAGAGGGATCCTGATAAGTCCCGTTGAAGTGCTATCATAGGCCATACCCTGAAGCTACAGAACTGTAAGTCCCAGGCATGTGGGCTCGACTTTGGCCAACAAGATGCGGATACTTGTTTTGCTGTAGTTGTTTTGGTGCAGAAGATTTTTTGGGACTGGCTGCAGCCGATGCAAATCATATGCCTGAGTGGCAACCCACCTCAGTTTAATGGTACCATAACAAAAGGTACCCGGGGACTTTGGGGTCCAATTTCTCCTGTTACTAGGGATGAGCGAGTAATGAAGTATTCGGACTCGCTATACTTGTACCGAATATACAATAATACTCGGGTATTCGGTATGAACAGCAAGTCCAATGATAGTCAATGGAAAATGCGAGTAATTGTCTGCTGGACCCTACAAAGTAGTCTGGGGGCTGAGGAAAAGGCAAAAAAATGTGTAAATATAAAAAAAAATGTATACTGTAAACAAATGTATATAACATGGGGGCACCTGGTCAGGGGCTGCACGAGTGGTTTTAGACCACTGACTCACTAGAATGTACAAACACTATTTGAAGTACTGTGGTTTTTTGCCAGCAGAGCGGGACTCATACGCCACTTACGCAGTGCCAGTTATATATCAGAAGTGCCGTAAGAGCGAGTGATGATGGTGGCAATCTTCTGACAGCTAAGTGTGTAAGTGGTGTAAGGAGAGCAATCTGCCTCAGGGGCTGTGTTATGGTTAACGCAGGAAGAAGCCACCCATCATCATCTTCATCACAAGGGATTCACAGTTATAAAGCTTGGACTACTGTCCTTGTTGTGCCACTGCCCAATGTGTAGGCATAGACAAAGTGTATTCAAAACATTAGCCCTAGGTGCTGTATCATGGTTGATGAAGGAAGCAAGACAGGTCTGAAGAGCCAAACAATTATGACATAGCTAGGACTACTAACATAGAGGTTGCAGTGCCCAGTGTCCAGGCATAGCCATAGTGTCTCCAAAAATTAGGCCAAGGGGCTGTATCATAGTTGATGAAGGAAACAAGACAGGTCTGAAGGGCTAAACAATTATGATGAAGCTAGGACTACTAGCATAGAGGTGGCGGTGCCCAGTGTCCAGGCATAGCCATTGTTTCTCAAAAAATTAGCCCAAGGGGCATAATAACATGGTTGATAAAGGAAGAAGGGTCTCACTCTCATCACAAGTTCCTCCGATGTGAAATATTAATTAACATAACATTGTTTTTAGCTTATTGACCATGAGGTACATGTGTCAGAAACAGGTTTTGAAGACATGTGTAAGAAGAAGAAAAGGGGCTTGTATGGGAGGGATGGACGTGATCACCAATTTTAAAAAAAATAAAGTTTTGGTGACTTTAGGTTGGGATACTGTCATCGGGAGGGCTTAAATACTGTTGAAAATCCAGTCCTTGTTAAATTTTATCAGAGTCAGCCTGTGTGCATTCTCTGTAGTCAACCGTGTGCGTGTATCTGTGATGATTGCCCCAGCGGCACTGAAAACACACTCTGACATCACGCTAGCAGCAGGGCAGGCCAGCACCTCCAAGGCATAGAAGGAGAGGTCGGGCCTACTATGCAGCTTGGATACCCAGTAATTAAACGGTACAGAAGCATCAGGAAGGTTGCAGATATGGTCTCTTAGGCTACTTTCACACTTGCGTTTTTTTGCGCTGCGCACCGTGCACAGTGCAAACGCACATAAAAAACGCATCATGTGTTTTTGCGGTTTTGTGAGCGTTTTTTTAAAAAAATGCATGCATTTTTTTGCGCTGACGTGCGCATTGCCATCCGCACGTTAGCACACCCATAGACTATAATGGGTGGTTGGGTGAAAAAAAAACGCATTGCGTGTGCATGCATTTTTTTGGGACAAGTCGGACGCACAAAAAAATGCAACAGGATGCATTTTGTGCGCCTGAGCGCACTCTACAAAAAAATGCATGCGCGTACAAACGCATGTGTATGCGCACCCATGTAAAGTATAGGAAAAAAAACGCATGCGTTTTTTTGCGCAAGAAAAACGCAAGTGTGAAACCAGCCTTAGATAGTCGTTGATCATCTTGTTCAACTTCTCCCACCTTGACATTGCTACTGTTCCAGCTAGTCCTTGGTGATAAGCTGGTTTATTGAAGATGGCCCAGTTTGTGGACATTTTGCCACCACATCTTTTGGATCAGCTTGGCGTATCTCTCCCCATGAATGCATGCTGTTGCACAGAGCTGGTATCTCTGCTAGCAGGTGTGTTTGAGGGTGCTGTTGCCATCAAATGATCGATAACGGCCTTCTTGAAGGATTCCATTGTGAAACCCCATGGTGACTGCAACATTAGTGAAGGAAATTTGTCCTTGTACCCTGGGTCTAGAAAAGAGGTCAATCAGTATAGTTTGCTATTGAAATTGTGGATTATGCGAGGGTCTTGGCACAGACAGTCAGATATGAAGTGTGCCATGTATGCAAAGCTGCAAAGAGGCAAATGTTCTATGAACCCTGAAGGAGGAACAATACCCATCCTCTCCTCACACTGACTCTCCTCCTCCACCTCCTCCTCTCCAGCCCACCCATGCTGGACAGACATGAAGCTGGGCTGGGGTTGGGATTCCCCTCTGTAGCATGAGGTGTCCCCTCGGTACCACTGAAAAAGAAGTCCTCTCCCTCCTCATTTTCATCAGCATCTTCATCCCCCAATGTTACCTGATGATATTGGCTGGGCTGGGTAGGCTCACCCATTGTGAAATCTTGCTCCATATCCAGCTGCTGGGCACGCAACAATTCCATTTTTTTATTCTGCAGCGATTTTTTTTATGCAGACATAGCATAGGGATGGTTACGCTGATAATAGCATGATCACCGCCCACAAGCTTGTTACAGTACTCAAAGTTATCAAGCACCTCACAAATATCAGCGATCCACACCCACTCAACAGTTGCTATGTGTCTTGGCTGAGTCTCAGTGTGACAGGCATGTTTAAGCTAGTATTCAGAAAGTGCCCTCTGCTGCTCACTTACCATTGCCAACATATTATATGATGAGTTCCACTGTGTTGGCAGGTCGCAAATGAGTTTGTGGTTTGACAAATTAAATTGCTTTTGAAGCGCTGCAAGACCGGCAACAGTGGTTGAGGAGTGGCGGGAATGGGCACAAATATGGCGCACCTTCTCAAGTGGGTACGGCAAGTCAGGGTATGCTTTCAGATATTGCTGCACCACCAGCTTCAGCACGTGAGCCATGCATGGCACGTGTACCAGCTTCCCGAGCTTTAAAGCTGCCACCAGGTTACGCCCATTGTTGCAGACAACCAGACCAGGTTGGAGTTGCAGTGGGGAGAGCCACTGATCGGTCCGTTGTTTAAATCCTTGCCACAGCTCTGCTGCAGTGTATTGTGTTTCACCTAAGCAGATCAGCTTCAGCAGAGCGTTTTGCCACTTTGCCGATGCGCTGCTGCACAGCTCCCAACTTGGGAGTGATGTGGAGGGTAATTCAGGATAGGATGACAAGGCAGAGGAGGAGGATGAAGAGGGGAGACTGGATGTATTTGATTTGATGGAAACCCTGATTGAGGTTGGGCCCGCTATTCGTGGTGTGGGTAGGATATGTGTTGATGGTCCAGTTTGAGACTTTGTTCCACCCTCCACCAGGTTGAGCCAGTGTGCCGTGACAGAGATGTATCGTCCCTGGCTACAAGTACTTGTCCACGTGTCTGTTGTAAGATGGACCTTCCTGGTTGCGGCATTAGTGAGAGCACGCTTTAGATTGTTAAAGACATGCTGGTTTAACACGGGGACCGCACACCGGGAAAAATAGTGCCGGCTGGGAATCGAGTATCGTGGGGCAGCCACAGCCAAAAGATCACGGAAAGACTGTGTCCCCACAAGCCTAAACAGCAACATCTCCATGGCTAGCAACTTGACAATGTGCGCATTCAGTATTTGTGCTTGTGGGTGCGTGGCTTGGTATTTACGCCTCCTTTCAAACATCTGGGGCACTTGGACAATTGAATGCTTTCCTGGGATAAACAAGTGGATGAGCTTGTTGTGGCCTGTGTCTGTGCAACCGCAGCTTGTGATCAAGAGGTATGATGATCACCTGCTTCCTGCCCAGAAGATTTGAAAGGACGTATCACAGGCGGCATGGCAGTGGTTTGACCCGCAATCGCAGACACTGATTTGGTACCCTGTTGTTCAGCCCACCGACTAGGGTGCTTGGCTGCCATGTGTTTCTGCATACTGGTGGTGCTTTGGTTGCCTTTGCCCTGGCTTCTGCTCAGCTTCCTATGGCAGATGCTACAGATGACAACATTTGGTTCAGAAGGACTATCGGAAAAAAAATTTCCAGACTTGGGGGCACAGAGGGATTGCTTGGCAACAGTTGACACACTTTGCACTCTTCTCAAACCAGTAGCTGTTGTGAGTTCATTTTTCCCTTCATCATTGAGGTCTGATGAACTCCCTCCTCTGGTGAAGGAAGGTAGTGAGACTGATTACCAAACACCCAGGCAGCTAGATGATAACTGGGTGGCTGGAATTGAGGACTGGATGTAAGGCTGCCAACGCCCTTCTTCCTGGCTGGTGATTTCCTGCTGGATTCTTGGAGACCAGTCTGATTCCTACGTCTCAAAGCTAAGTTTTTCTGCTCTGCTTTGTACTCTTCAGTTTTGTTTTTGTTTTGCCTTGTTTTTTGGGAGTTCTGCCATCCCCGGCCGGGGGTGAGCTGAATTCCATTTTTGTCTCTGATCTGTTGATCTTTTGCTCTGTCTCCAGAATATACCTGAGTGCTGATATAGTCTTTTGAAGCCTAGCGACTTCAGGGCCTGTTTTTCCTATCAGTCGGTTGGCTCATTTTGATAGGGTTTTTGCGGATGGCAGACAGCATCTTTCCTATCCTGTCCTATGTAGTTAGCTTGGGCCCCATCATTTGCTCAACCTATCTTTCTATCTGTGTTAGTGTTTCATCTTGCTTCACTGTCATTATATGTTGGGGGCTGCCTATTGCTTTGGGGTCTGCTCTGGGGCAGTTTAGTTTTTCGCCTTTCTGTCTTTAGGTTATGTAGCGCTCCGGCTGTGATCGAGGGGTCTAGGGCACCGTAGGAACCCCCCCACGGCTACTGCTAGTTGTTGTGGATAGGTTCAGGGGTCTGCAATCCGATAGCTGCCAACCTCTCTGGTTTTTCTGGACTTAGCTGGTATTTTGTTTTTTTCTTCCTTCGGTGACTCATCATAACAAGTAGCCCTTTGTTGGTGCTACATATCCACCTTCATCCTTTGTGCTGCTGTGCTGGCTATGCATGCCAACGGTCCAGGTCGGATCGGTGGTCTCATCATCGACCACCTTGTCGTCCATGTGATCCTCCTTCTTTGCTGATATTGGTGACTGGCCAGATGGCAACTGTGTGTCATCACCATCAGCCTCCACCTCTTCACCTGGTATATCACGTGGATGAAAGTGGCTTTCTTCTGGCCTTGGGGTTTCAAATATTTGGCCATCATCAATAGACGATACCCACTCACGTTCCTCTTCAATGTCGTGCAGTGAGAGGCCAGAGGCAATGCAAGGAAATGGATGAAACAGATTCTCGGAGTGACTAAGGTTGGGGTCAAATGTTTCCTGTGACTCATGACCTGGTGATGAACTAGGAACAGGTTGAGAATAGGATGGATGTTTTGTCATGGATGATTGGGTGCTGTCAGTACATTTTGTTGAGGCCTTATCAGCCATCCAAGACAGTATCTGCTCTTGTTCTTCTGGCTGACAGACCTGTTTATGTTCCAGATTGGGAAATTTCACCAGGAACCTAGATGCATCAAACTTCTTCGGTCTCCCAGACTTTGTGCCTTTTTGGGCACCAATGACACCACGTCCACGTCCCTGTCCCTTCACAACAGTCTTTTTAGGAATTTTGGATTTTTCTGCCATAGTTGCAGATCAGAAGCAGATATTGGGGAACAAGGAGAAGTTAGTATTTTGTGGAAGGTAGCGATACAACCTAATACTGCTTTGTGTTTTACAAACAGCACCGCAGCAGCAGCCAAAAAAATTGCACTGAGGTTTAAGGTGATATTACGCACCCCAGTAACCACACAAGACAGTGGTGCTGCCACTAAAAAATTGCCCTGAGGTTTAACGTGAAATTATGCACCCCAGTCACCACACAAGACAGCAGTGTTGGCTGCGAGTCAGTTGTGCAGTACCGTGCCTGCATCCTATTCGCTGTGAACACAGCACCGCAGCAGCACAAAAATATTGCCCTGAGGTTTAAGGTGAGATTACGCACCACAATCACCACACAAGTCAGTGGTGCTGGCTGCGTGTCAGTTGTACAGTACCGTGTGTGTGTCCTATTCGCTGTGAACACAGCACTGTAACAGCACAAAAATATTGCCCTGAGGTTTAAGGCAAGATTACACACCCCAGTCACCACACAAGACAGCGATACTGGCTGTGTGTCAGTTGTGCAGTACCATGCGTGCATCGTATTCGCTGTGAAAATAGCAGCAGCACCGCAACAGCACAAAAAAACTGCCCTACAGAGGTAAATAAGACCCCCAAAACAGCTTGGAAAACTGTCACTGTCACTGGCATAGTAATGCCGCCCATAACCAAGAAGGTTGTGGCATTACTGTGATTGGCAACTGCTGGGTAGGAGATCCGAGTAGTGTGAGGCGAGTAGTGAAATACTCGCTATTTTCCGAGTAAGGCAAATACCTTATTACTCGCCGAGAACCAAATACCCACAATTATGCTCGCTCATCTCTACCTGTTACCCTTGGAAAAATAAAAAATTGGGGACTAGAAGATCATGTTTGTGGAAAAAATATGATCTTTTTTATTTTCATGCCCGGACGTTGTAAACTTCTGTGAAGCACTTGGGGGTTCAAAGTGCTCACCACTAGAGATGAGCGAAACGAGTCGGCCAAATTCAGAAGTCGCTGACTTTGGCTAAAGTTGGGTTTCGCCGATTGAAACCCGACCATAGCATCAGGTCGGCCATGAGGTCGCCGACCCGCGCACCAAAGTCGCGTTAACCACTCTGCTTCCAGCGCCTTTTCTCATCCAATCATCAAGGACGCACACTGTGGGCAACGCGATTACATAGGCAGTGGCCTCCACCATGTTAGAGAAGGGCATTGAAGTGATTGACTGGCTCTGTGTGGCGTCACAGTGCCTATAAAAGGCCGTGACCGCCAACTGCCATCTTACTTCTGCCGATCTTAGCACAGGGAGAGGTTGCTGCTGCTCATTCTCAATAGGGAGAGTGTTTAGGCAGGCCAAAAAAAAACAAATTGCTTCTGCTGATAGCGAATGTCACTGTACAGCACAACAGTATAGTGTGCAGTGACAGGGGAGGATATATTGTGTGCAGCAGCTCTGTTGGTTATAAGGCTGCCTTATAAGGCTCCCTGATAGCTGCATTGCTGTTTGCACACTGCTGTGCAGAGTGCTTTTTTAAAAGCAAAAATATTTTTATTCCTTTCTTCTGCACAGTTACCAATCCTTCATTTTTTCACACTTTTTTGTGCAGCAGCTCTGTTGGTGATTAGGCTGCCTTATAAGGCTCCCTGATAGCTGCAATGCTGTTTGCACCCTGCTGTGCAGACTGCTTTTTTAAAAGCAAAAATCCTTTTATTCCTTTTTTTTGCACAGTAGATACTGAGCGGAAATATTTCACACACCATATAGAGGTGTACGCTCCTCACACACTACCATGTACCGGCTGGTTTCATGGAAAAATACATGCTATATGTGTGCGACTCCGTAGAAAAATACACGGAAATTAACATTTTTCCATACATACACCGTATAGAGGTGTCCGATTATCAAACAGTATTGGATATCTGGTTTTCTTATTACGGTCACATCTACACAGAGTCAGCGTGTGTGTGTCACACTCCATAAATACATATACGGACATTTCCATTTCTCTATACACCGCATTGAGCAGTCCGATTCTCAAACAGTATCGGATATCTGGTGTTCTTATTATGGTCACATCTACGCAGACTCAGCGTGTGTCTGTGAGACTCTGTAAACACATATACGGACATTTCCATTTCTCCATACACCATATTGAGCTGTCAGATTATCAAACAGTATTGGATATCTGGCGTTCTTATTACGGTCACATCTACACAGAGTCAGCGTGTGTGTGTGACACTCCTTAAATACATATACGGACATTTCCATTTCTCCATACATCGTATTGAGCAGTCCGATTCTCAAACAGTATCGGATATCTGTTGTTCTTATTACGGTCACATCTACACAGAGTCAGCATGTGTCTGTGAGACTCTGTAAATACATATACAGAGATTGACAGTTTCACCAACAATGTATACAGCTGTACACCTCTGATACAGTACCGTATTTCTGTGTGTTGGATTAAGGTTAAATACATACTGAGTAAGCGTCTGTGACTCACAAAATATATACGGAGATTTCACTTACATAAACTTTACACAGCTGTATGCTACTCATACAGTACCATTTCTCTGCTGGTATTTTTGGTACATTTTCTCAAACATGAGGAAGTCTGGTGGAAGAGGCCACGGACGTGGGCAGGGGGGCACAGCTGCTACTGATGGTGGTGGTGGTGGTGCATCGTCTGTTTCTGCCAAAAGCACAATAGCAGCTAAGGCAGGAGGTGTTGAGCCTGCGGCATCGTCTGGCACAAGAAGGCCTTTTAGGTTCCCTTTTCTGGGAGTAGGTAAACTGCTTTTAAAACCGGAGCATCAGGAACAGGTTTTGGCTTACTGTTATGAATGGGTCACTGAGGAGGAGAGCAGGCCCGAGCTAAGCCACAGAACACCAGAGAGGTTGGTAACTAAGCGGATTGCAGACCCCTGATCCTATCCACACAACTAGCAGTAGCCATGGAGCATACTTACAATGATTCTAGATGCCTCGTCACAGCCGGAGAGCTAACTACGCCTAAAGCAAAAAAGGGGAAAGCTAAACTGCCCCAGAGCAGACCCCAAAGGAATAGATAGCCCCCAAACATATATTGTCGGTGAGACAAGATGAAAACACAAACGCAGGTAGGAAAATAGGCTGAGCAAATGATGGGGCCCACACTGACTAGACAGGGCAGGAAAGGATAGATACTGTCTGCAATCACGCACAAAAAACCCTGCAAAATGTCCAACACGACAGATGCAAAAAAAACCTGAAGTCACACGACTTCGCCTTCCACTATATCAGTACTCTGGTAGATTCTGAAAGCAAAGCAACAGAGACCAATATACCAGGAGGGAAAAACAAACTGGCACAAGCAGCAACATATGGCGGTGATGCAGCACAGTCCCAGCCGGAGCTGGCCGACCCGCACAAAGCAGGAATAGACAGAACCTGAACAAATGCAAACAGAAAAGCAAATGAATCACATAGCTGGACAATGCAGGGAAAGAGCTGGATATGTCAGACCTCAGGAGGCAAGGCAGCAAAAATCACCAGCAGGGATAGAGGGCGTCGGCTGTCTTTAATCCCATTCTGAAGTCTCAGATCTCCAATTGTTGCCCTCATTATCAGGTGGTAAGTCTCTGTCAATCAAATCAGCTCCACTACCTCCATTAACCATCAGAGGGAGCCCAGAAAGAGAATTCACAACACTTACATTGCCAAAACAGCCTCCAGCTCTATTGCCTCCTCTTCTGAAGTTACAAAAACTGCAGAGTCTTCAGTGCAGGCCTCTGGTTGGAAACAACACCTATCCTTGTGTCCTTCACCCACACCAAAAGTGAAGGATCCTGCAGCAAACACTTCAGATTACTCCATGGAGCTCTTTTCACATACCATTCCTGGATTATCAAGTCAATCCTGAATTCCCCAGTCCAAGATGAATCTGACATGGAGTGCACTGATGCACAGCCACTGCTAGATGATTCTGCTGGTACATTGACCCACAGCACTACATTCCCCTCGCACTCTACAGAGCCAGAATGTGACACTGATGAAACTCAGGTGCCCCTTCCCGCATACTATACCACTTAACACGGTGACACAGAGGAAGGTGCAGATGAAAGTGCTGGTTCCCTGAGCTGGTGGGGGGTCCTACTCGTGGGCGACGGCAGTGGCACAGGGCCCCTCATAGTACGCAAAAGTGTCTCTGCCGGTGGGAGGGCCCACTCACCATCAGACATACCGTCGTACTGTGAGGGGCCCTGTACCAGTGCTGTCACCCACGAGTGGGCCCTCCATGCTTGCTCAGGGCCACAACACTTGCAATACTTACCTCCCCCTGCTCCACAGCCGTGACGTCTTCCGCCTTTCCTGACAGTGACATTCAGGTTAGAGAGCGCGATGACATCAGGTCTGCATGCCCTCTACCGAAACAGTACAAGTGCAGAGAGCTTGAAGATGGCAATGCTGAGGAGTCCAGAGTAGAGCAGTGCCCAGCGAGGAGAGGTATTTAATTTTTTAAAATGTTGTGAGCATTTCTTGGGGAGCAATACACACTGTAGAATGATATATGGGGCCCAGCATACACTGGAGCATCATCCATTTGGCCCATCATACACTGGAGCTTTCCAAATGGGGGACATCAGACACTGGAGCAGCATTTATGGGGCCCATTAAACACTGGAGCATTAGAAATGGGCCCCATTATATATGGAGCATTAATTGGGCCCATAAGACACTGGAGCATCATCCATGGAGCCCATCATATACTGGAACATTCCAAATGGGGCACATCAGACATTGGAGCAGCATCTATGGGGCCCATTATACATTGGAGCATTAGAAATGGGGCCCATTATATATGGAGCATTATTTGGGCCCATAAGACACTGGAGCATCATCCATGGGGACCATCATATACTGTAGCATTATATGGAGCTCATCATATACTGTATGGAACATTATATGGGACCGATTATTCTGTAAGGAGAAATATATGGGGCTCATTATTCTGTATGGCGCACTAGGTGGTGGCCATAATACTGTATGGAGTAATATACTGTCCGTTTTTTGAGCTATTGTAGAATTTAAAATAGATATCAGTCATGTCAAGTAAGCAGTGAAGTATTTTTCATTGTACTATACCTATATTTCTGTGCCGTATCGGAGAATTATGAATTGTGGTATGTGTTAAAACGCCGCACTGACACTCTTTGGCCCAGGGCACACGAAAACCTGGCGCCAGCCCTACCCCCCACAACTTTAGCCAAATAACCCCCACTTTTCAATGCGTAACTATTATTATAAAGTCAATTAAGGTTGCCAAGCTTAAGTAATAAGAACTGATGTAGTTGGCATTGAAATTGGCCCTGTAGGTGAGTTTACTGTCCTCCACTGCCTGCCGACTTTGCTTCCCCATTGACTTGCATTGGGTTTCGTGTTTCAGTCGGACCCCGACTTTTTCCTATAGTCGGCCGATTTCGTTCGACCCGACTTTTTAGAATGTCGGGTTTCATGAAACCCGACTCGACCAGAAATAAGGCAAAGTCGCTCATCTCTACTCACCACACATCTAGATAAGTTCCTTGGATGGGTTTTAGTTTACAAAATAGGGTCACTTTTGGGGGGTTTCCACTGTTCAGGCACATCAGGGACTCTCCAAACGCGACATAGTGTTCAATCTCATTTCCAGCCAATTTTGCATTGAAAAAGTCAAACGTCGCTCCTTCCCTTCCGAACTCTACCACGCGTCCAAAAAATAATTTGCCTCCAATTATGGAGTATCAGCATACTCATGACAAACTGCACAATAACCTTTGGCATCCTGATTCCCTTGGGAATAAAAAAAATTGGGGGTGAAAAGATCATTTTTGTGGAAAAAATATGATTTTTTAATTTTACAGCTGTGCGTTATAAACTTCTATGAA